>NC_137883.1:1553200-1638200 GCF_963924005.1 Protomyctophum bolini | reverse complement strand
CAGCATTGTTTTTCAGTCTGTTTTCAAAGTCACTGCTATAACTATACAGTATCATATATATATATATATATATATATATATATATATATATATATCACCCATTCTTGAGATAAGGGACACAACTTTTTTCAAACTGGATTTTTTTTTTTTTTAAGATACATTCAAATCAAATAGATGTATTTGTAGACACAGGTCTCAACTACCAATCTTGAGAAGGAACAGGTTTTTCGCATAACATTTCTTTCTAAAATGGGACATTTATGCACTTAATACCTGATTCATGTCAACTCCGTCAGACACACTAAAATCCCTTTTAATTGAATTTTATCATTTCAACAATAATATAAAGTCCTCAGTTATCTTATAATGGCTTTCAGTAATCAAGTTAAGTAATACAAATCTTTTAATATTATTTTGTTCCAATATCACACTATTATGAAATATCCAATTTCTCAAAACCGTCATTTCAACCTTTATTTTCAATATTATAACATGAAAACCATGTAAAACAAAAAAAAATCATCATTACGTATCATTTCAGTTGGTGTTTCAATACATAAGCACAAAAGATTTGACAGCAAATTTTCTATTTCTTTGGAAATTAACAAAAACATCACGGGACGAACGTCTGACGGAGTTGACGAACATCTGACGGAGTTGACAAGTTTAACTGATTTAGGTTCTAGACCACCTAGGATCTTGATTCTGGTGACTAATCCCACATTTTCAAGGATGAGGAATACAGTGGTACTATTTAGATTTGCCCTGTGAACATGGCAGCCATTTTTCAAAATGGCCGCCAACTTTCTGTTATTTCCCAATAACTCAAGTTCTACACCACCTAGGATCTTGATTCTGGTGACTAATCATACATTTTCAAGGATGTGGGATACATTGGTACTATTTAGATTTGTCCTGTGACCATGGTAGACATTTTTCAAAATGGCCGCCAACTTTCTGTTATTTCCCAATAACTCAAGTTCTACACCACCTAGGATCTTGATTCTGGTGACTAAGGGACTGATCGTTATTTATCCACCAGGGGGGGGTGGTGCAGATGTGATTTCATTTTTTTATTTTACCTCATCCCCCCCCCAGCCTCCAAATATTTTTTCGGGACCCCCCCTCAGGGACTGGAAGAATATATATGACCTCCCCCCCCCCCCCCCCCCCCAACACCATAGACCATATTTATTTTATATTCACACCAACAGTATAGCAGCATAAAGTAATATGCTCGTTTATTAGGCGGCGGCCGTCTGGGGTTCATTTGGTTCCATATCCGTCATTACATTATGGTCAACACTCAACACTGATGATATGCCATTGCATTCTTCCAAGTAAAGATTTAAATATGAATCTGGCAGCTTCGAAAATAGCATACGCAGACCTACAAGCTCACAACAACACGCTGATGACGCGACGCAAATGTATGAGCTTAGATTGGCTATTTTTAAGGTGAGCCTCGTGCGTAAAGTCATTCTAGCCAAGCTGCCAAGGCAGTGGGCACCCCTCGCCTCTGTGCCCAAGCCCAGGATGATGAAAATGAATGAATGCTAAATAAATATGTCACGCAGTCGCATACCATAATACTACAGCGTCATACTCCACAGAGAAAAGCACAATTTGCGCAACACCAACCTTCAACTGCCTGCTCGGCTCATTTAGCCAGCCAGGCATAGTATAACTCTTTCTTTAATCTATTACAACCACATACGCAGACAAAAGTACATGGCACCGCGGACAAAACACAAGTAGGCTACTAAACTTGTGGCTCATTTCCATCCGTCACACAGTCAGGGACCCTGCTGAGGATTTGGTCCACTGTTTACCCTCCTACTGCATATATCAGCGCTGCATGCAGATCGGCTATTTTTCCGTTTGTGAGGACGCACACATGAGTGCGCGTTATTACGCGGCGGAGCCGCGGAGATTTTATTTATTTATAATGCGTGTGAAATCAAATGGCATGTGTGGCGTCACTGGCGTGGTGCGTGGTAAAGGGTTAAATTGCGTGACTGTCACACTCAAAGGGTGAGACATGGCAGCCCTGGCTACTGTGACGCACACACCAACAATCCACCATTGCAATGCGAGTGCGCAAAGATGCACATGATATGATAGCTGCATGCTTTTAGACCAGCCCTACCGTATTCTGAATGAGAATCTGTCTCGCCTGCATGCCACCATGTTGACGATGCGTTGTCCAAAGACGGTAGAGTCTCTTCCATCAAAATGTTCCATGCCCATCAACATAAAGGCCTCAAGGTGTTCCTGTGATGTTTTGCTACTTTCTATGTTCGTTCACAATCAATTTCAGTCACAAACAGTAACTTGTGAGAAGTTTATATCGTAACATCATCCACGACCTCAGCCCCAACATTATTATTGTTGCAGCGGTGCTGTCAGCCTGCTCCTCGCCTTCCTCCTCTCTGACCGACAACACTCGCTCTTTACAGCGGCCTGCTGCTGCTGGCCCACAATTCAAACATCGCGGTTCATAGCTTGAAACATTTTTCGCTTTTTCTACTGGAAATGTTATGAACGCAGAATCAATCTGTCCCGCGCTGTTTTGAAGTGGGTACACGTCAGACGTAAACTACATCAGCGGCCGGGGGAGGGACCTTTGCTGGTAGAACAGAATCAGATCTACAAGCTAACAACGTGTCACCAAGCAACACGTTGTTAGCTTGTAGATCTGTTCTATTTGCATGCGCAGTTGCGCACACATGGAAGATACCAAGTACACTCGCCACACAGGGTAAACTTTATATAGATATATATGAGTGAAACACTACAAAACAACAACAAAACAAAATAATCAAAACATTTTTTAAATACAAAATTCAGCAAAATAAAGTTGTACAACCTCCCCCAAGCCAAAATAAAAATAAACATATCCCCCCCTCAGGCTCAAAAAATAGTTTAATGACCCCCCCCTTTTTTGCACCATACCAACCTTTGATAAATAACGATCAGTCCCTAATCATACATTTTCAAGGGTGAGGAATACAGTTGTACTATTTAGATTTATCCTGTGACCATGGATGGTAGACATTTTCAAAAATGGTGGACCTGCTATTATTTTACCAATTTACTCAGGGAATATTATCAGAATAATATAAAATATGTGAATACATTTCTTACCAAGAATTTTCTTCACCAATGTTTGTAAAGGTGTCTACTAACATATCCCACATTGGTTTCTATTTGACCACCCTAGGGGCATGTTTGACAGCTGCTGAAAGTTGGGTACCATCAACAACCAATATAAGGCTAAATGTTCTAAATTTCATTATGCTTTAAGTAGCATGTGGCATGTCAAACTAGGGGCTTTTCATGATTCTGGATCCATTCCAAGCATTAGTTTTGCACAAAAAACACTACGTTGGCTAAAAACGGCCATAGCCATCATCACAGATGTGATGAGGTCAGCACATGTCGGCACATTTGGGCAAGTGGCTATGGCCAAACTAGGGGGTCTATGGCCAAACTAGGGGTCAAACTCCTTGGGCTAAATTCGGTGAGGTGAACAGTGAGCAGTGAACAGTGAGCGAAAGACTGAAGACAGAATATTTGGCTTCAGGACCATCAGGCAGGATGTGCAGACACTGAAGGCATCAGTGTCTTTCTCTGTGTCCCCAGCATGTCAACCAAAGCAATGTTACCAAATCAAAGGAGCCTTCACCTCATGTCACCTGGGGCTGGGTGAGCAATCGTATCCTGTATCTAAACTCACAACCAGGGCCGGCCCTGACTAAAATACTGCCCCAGGCTAGATATTTCCTGATGCCCCCCCCCCCGCCGCCGCCGCCATGGTGCCATGATGCACTCTTCAAATTTTGACGCTTGACCTGACCTGAGACTCCTTAATGCAAGATCATGTAGAGTAATGTTAAAAATACATATTGTTTCTGTTGGGATGGCAACTAGGCTCTTCCCGACAGATTGATTGATTGAAATATTTATTAACAGTTTGCAGAATTAGAGTACATTTCAAGCACAAACTCAATACAAAGACTGTTAACTGTGAGTGGACGACCCAAATAAGCATTACACTTGTTTACAACAGGGTCCACCTTGTTCAATTCATCAAAACATTTAGAGACATACAAATACACTTCTATATAGTAACAGCAGACATATGCAATGGACAAGTCAACATTAGACACAGACTAAAGCTTCTATATTGTCATTAAAAACAGGTATTTTTTTAAATAATACAAATGTAATATGTACTGAACAGATTATAAATTGGTGGTAGTATTAAATAGGAGAGTGTTCCACAAAATGGTTCTCTATTGTGATCCTCTCTCAATTCTAAAAAAGAATATCAGTATCATAGCATATAATTTTAATCACTGTAAAAAATATATATAATAATTAAACCAACCACCAAATGAACCCTTACAGGACTAATTTAAATTCAAAGTTACTAACTTTGAGTGTACAATTTGTTGAGATTGAAATTGAAACAATGGGCTGGCTTTGCTTACTGGCTAAAAGTAAACAAAACCATTTGCCCTCAGGGGGACAAATAAAGTTGGGCTCTTGGGAAATTATCAAATTAACTTATTTGACATTATATGCCCATATATTTACTCATTCTCAACTAAATAAGCTAGCTAATAGCTGCAAGTCTGACAAGTGACAATGACAACACAACATGCAGTAGCAGCTAGCTTGTTGCTACTTGTTTAGCTCAAATTACTAGACAGTTTATTCATGATTCACTGTTTAGTAATCACATTCATACCTCTGTCTTTTTCCCGTTTTTCATCCAATTATTATTTTTTCTTTCTTCCCTGATGACCAGAGGGTTGGTTTGGCCTCTTGGACATCACAACACCAACAAAAAAAACACCACGACGAGTGGACAACACAGTACTTTATTTGTTTATTTTCCCCATCAGTGCACCATGCCGTTTGCCTGTAGGTTAGGCTGGGGGCGGGGGAGGGGGCATTCCACCGGCCACACCCCCCACCCCTGGCTGGCTGGATTTAGTAGCAGGGGTGGGGGGGCAGGCAGCAGAGCAGAACAGCCACAGCAACAGCGTCAGCTCAGCTGTTTTGCTGCGCGCAGCGCTTGAAAGCGAAAGTATCTGTGACTGGGCTCTGCTGCCCCTGTCCCCTCCTGATGCCCCAGGCTATTGCCTGACTTGCCTGATGAGAAGGCCGGCGCTGCTCACAACTAAATACAGACACTTGGCCAGACTGCCGTTTGAAAGGGTCAAACCCCTCATCCTGATTGGGGAAGACCACCCCACCTAATCACACCAACCGAACAAGTGAGGTTGGGGCCTCCAGGTGGGCCAGCAGCCATCTGCACAAGACTGGGCTGGACCCTGCAGGAAAGCAATCTCCAGCCAAGACAATGTAAGTTGACTATAACAGAGCCCCAGAACACAGAGCTCAAGAGAAGGATGGAGAAACACTGGCAGGAGGCCACCAAGATACAATGCCCCAGAGACCCAGAGTGTGCCACCACTGGCAGTAAGGAGATCAACTGCTGCAGCAAAGATGTCATGAAAGGCAAGTCTCCACCAAAAAAAACCCTGAACCTAATCGGGGTGTCAAGAGACCAAAGTTTCTCCCCCACAGTTCCCTGCAGTGGCCAGTGAAGTCAAACTGTGCATCTGTACCTGAAAGGGGCAAGTCAAAGGCCAGAAAGCCCACCTCCTTTTAATGTCCTGTCAGTAGAAACTCAACCTGCACCTGAAATAAGCCCTTACCTCTCCCAGAGAAAGTTCATCCTTGAAAATGTAATGATTAGTCGCCAGAATCAAGATCCTTGGTGGTCTAAAACTTGAGTTATTGGTAAAATAACAGCAGGTTGGTGGTCATTTTGAAAAACAATGGCTGCCATGGTCACAGGACAAATCTAAATAGTACCACTGTATTTCTCATCTTTTAAAATGTATGATTATAGTCGCCAAAATCAAGATCCTAGGTGGTCTAAAACTTGAGTTATTGTAAAATAACAGCAGGTGGCGGCCATTTTGAAAAAAAAAAATGGCTGCTATGGTCACAGGGCAAATCTAAATATTACCAATGTACCCCACATCCTTGAAAATGTATGATTAGTCACCAGAATCAAGATCCTAGGTGGTGTAGAACTTGAGTTATTGTAAAATAACAGCAGGTGGCGGCCATTTTGAAAAATGGCTGCCATGGTCACAGGGAAAGTCTAAATTGTACCACTGTATCCCTCATCCTTGAAAATGAGGTCTTAGTCACCAGAATCAAGATCCTAGGTGGTGTAGAACTTGAGTTATTGTAAAATAACATCAGGTGGCGGCTCTTTTGTAATATGGCTGCCATGGTCACCACGAGACAAATCTGTGATGGCCCCATAGCCAAAAATGTTCCTTAAGGCATGCTCTAACTGTGTGCCAAATTAGAATACTGCCCATTATTCAAAAACAATAATTTTATTGTTTTAGGAACACTTTTGTCAACTCCGTCAGATACACGTCAACTCCGTCAGACACAAAATCTGACGGAGATGACGTCTGACGGAGTTGACAAAATGGCATTTGTTTTCATCTTAACCCTCTTTAGTACAATGTAGCCATTTTGTTTTTGCTTTATTTTGTTAGCTAAACCTAACCCCTAAACTAAAATAATAAACATTATTTTGGAATTCTTAACAAAGATCATAAAAATGTGCAGACGGAGTTGACATGTAAAAGCTGTGACCACATTGTTATCAACATTGTTTGTTTAAAATATCAAACAATTGAATGCTTGTCAGACCAGGTACTCCACTGTTGCAACAAATATAAATGGGACTTGGAAAAGGAGTCTTCATGCTAAATCTGTCGACAATATTTTCTGATTAATTTAAGACTTTTAAAAAAACCTGACGGAGTTGACGGAGACGTGGGACGAACATTTGATATGAGATATTTAATAGAAAATATAAATTAAAATTAACTGTGTATATTATTTGCTATGTTGTTGACAATCTACTTTAATTTAGTATGTATATTTATGTGATTGTGACAGTATTAGACACTTTTTTGGCAGTTTGAAATTGTGGCCACTTGCTGGGGACAGGCTAAATACAGGCCTTTTTGGGTACAGGGCCTGCTTTTAACTAATTCAAATGGAATATGAAAACAATTATAATGAAATTAAGGGCATAATAATTGTAGCGTGAGGAGGGGGGTGTTAACTGACAAGGCACAATTTGTGCTGAACAATGAAAGGATGACATAGCACCAAAAACCCGTTTTTCCTGAGTCAGTATAATTAGGAGAAACGGCAAAGTGTAGCCCTCAGTTTGACCCCGTTTTAACACTGCTGAGTACAGGTGTATGACAAAACCCAGACCGGACAATGTGTCACGCTATCTGAAGTGACCACAAGGTTGACTTTTTGACCAAATACTGACCCTAACAAGGAGACTCTCTGCCACATGCATGGCACATGCAACTATAGCACGAACACCAACAGACACGCACGCTGAGTGTGGATTTGATGCACATCACACACCACTGATAAATGGGTTATTCAGCAGATGAAAAGTGTAATGTTCTTATTGTTGATTGCTGATCCTATTTTTCATTTTCTAACCACTGATTTGTGACGGGGAAAATTGCGTGTGCATTGTGTGTGTGTGTGTGTATGTGCGCGTGTGTGTGTGCGCGACGCGCGCATCTGTGTTAGCACTCAGAGGAGTGTAAAAGTGCAGGCGAGATGGCCAACGGAGATAAGAATGAACAATGACCACAGGATGTTTTCCTCGTGTGGTAAAACTGTTGATGAAGAACTATTAACTGTTTTCTTTAAGTTAGTAGCTTAAGAACCGGTTTAAACCAGTTTTGGGAAAAGAGAAATAGTCAGACCCCTTTTCCAATATAATGTGGTGTCAACTAAGACACGACGCTCTTGAACGGCGATAGCTCTAAGGAGCAGGTCGCCACATCACCGGCTGGCTAAGCTTTTACTTGGATGGCTCTTTTCTAGCGAAGCTCTGCGAGCAGATCGAATCAACGCACGGCTGGTCCGAGTACATGCAGTCGATTGCGCTTTTACGCAGTAGCTCTCCGGAGAGGCCACTCCAACCGGCAGGCAGCACCCAGCTGGCCTACGCGCAGGACAACAGACAGGCAGCCGGCCTGAGGACAACCGCCTAGTCTAAACGGCGATTATAGGACTTTAAGAGCAGTCCTTGTTAATATACCAGTTTAATGCGAGTTTTACTCTGAGACAGTGATGACTTGTTATACTTTAACTTAAGAAGAAAGGTAAATTCTCGCGCGCTGCATCGGGACCAAGTGAACTTTTCCTGGCAATGCAGAACGCTTGAGGAACTCCGTGGAAGGCTGATATTTACAATCAGGTGGGTCGGACTGATTGAACATCTAGCCTCAAAACGACATTTGGTTTGATAGGGACCTTAGGCGTATAATATAGTCTAGTTGTAAAGAAGAGCTCTCTTTTAGTGGACTATGATACACTGAGGCCTTCATGCCACTCTACCCACCAAGCCTACACGGCCTCTCTCTCTTTGCGAGGCGTTACTCTCCTCCTCCTACCCTCTTTTCCATTCTTGTGCTGCTTACTGTAGCCTTCTTTAATCCATGCAACGTGTTTTAAAAGCGAACCTATTCCAGTTGTGTATTGCGTTCGATCAGACGGGACCAGATAATGCGTTTGCCCTTGAATACTGACACATCTTCTGTGCAGGCTATATCAACAGCAAATCGCATCCCGGCCTGACTAACGAAATAAAACAATACGCATAATTGTTTCCTTGTGGCTCATGCCAAATGGAAATAATCTCATGACGTGTTCGCTCATTGCTATGTGGTGTTTATGTCATTGTAACCAGTAATCCATATTAATAAACACTCCTTTTGATAGTACAATCTATTTTGTTGGAGCAGTTTATTTGGTTCATGATTTACTGTATATCTGAATGTTGCTTATGCAAAAAGGGAATTCTATTACATTTCATTTATTCAAGCGGTCCAACAACTCACGTCTTCAGACGAGACGTTTTTGATGTGATGCGCTGAAATAGCTTGAATATTCCAGAGTCATTTTATTATGATTTTGGAGTATCATTGCTGATTAATCATATCGGATTAATCCACTATTTCACGGACTACATAATACACAACTGTATTACACTTAACTTTGCAAGTGTTTTTATTTTTATGAATTAATTATTTTTTTACATAAAATAAGGCTCTTATGTGTGGGACATGTTTTTTCCACTTTTGTCCCTCATCTCAAGAATGAGTGATATATATATATGAGGAAGACTACTATTAACTCATAGAATGCTGAAAGCGTTTTTAAACGTTTTATTATAGCCAAGCGCAAGAAGCGCATAACGTTTTTATACGTTTTATGGTCCAAAAAACGTTTTTTTATTGATTACTTTAGTTCAACTATATTTGCGCCCGGACAACACATAATGTAACACCGATCGGCTCTAAAAAGAGTTAAAACCCCCCCCTGCTGAAAAGAGGTGTTGGTCTGAGAAGCGTCTGGCACCGCCTATTGGTTGGTCTATGCGAGGACGTACGACGTATTGGAGACGGCCGTCCGGCATAGACCAACGCAGATGTCAGGGGATCTAAAATGGATGGGACAATGCTCTTGTTTGTGTGAATACACTCGATTCCCCCTCCCCTCCTGTTTCTACATGGTTTCTCCCGAGGGAGAATGGTGGGGGGGGGGTCTCTTCCTCTTGGATCGCATTGGCAGTCCCCCCCCCACTCCCGAGTCCCCACTGCTTTCAACTGCAAGGCTTGCACTCACTCTCATTCTCGGAACAAGATACAACGCGATTTGCTCTCTGCCCGTATATAAACCTGCAACGATCGGCATTTGATTTCATAACGTAACGTTTGCCAGACACATGTGGAGTTAGTCATGGACAGATTGCACATCATTATCGAGGGCCCGCCATGATACGTTGGTCGCTGATCGCAAGCCGTACTGCTGCTGCGCTGCTCCCATCCAATCCATCCCCCTTTCTCGTTACAACAGGCTATTATAAACTCACCGTCGAGCAGCCTGCCCTGCACCTAATGTGATAAAATGAACGGCAGGACAAAATCGGATCGATTATTATCTGTCTATCAGCAACATACGGGTGTTTGTCTTGCAACGACAGGTGGTGCTTTCTCGTTTTTTTTCTTCCAAATACGTTGACGTGCTGCTTCTGCTGCTGTCGCATCCATCTCGTTGTTTTTCTTGTTTTTTTTCCCAAACATGTCCAGACACAATCCGATCCAGTCTCGCGTCTCACCTTATAGATACGCGAGACTGGATCGATGAGGTTAGTGGTATGTCTGGACATGTTTGGAGCGGCACACGACAATCGACAATAATGTTGATTATGCAAGATCATTTCCTCAAAGCCTAGTTGCCCCCCCCCCCCCCCCCCCGTTACTGCGATTGTTTGTAGCTCGAATCACAGAATGAGTTCAATGAGCGTAGGGAGAGGGCACATATGGGGCTACGATTGAAGAAAGTTTCCAAGTCCGTTTTATGATCAGATAATGTGCATCAAGACTCTCTGCTTTCATAAGAAAAAAACTAATACTGTAATTGCGAATGCAATGAGCACTTACTATGAGACCTAGCAGATCACGTCTGTCTGTCTGTCTGTGTGTGTGTGTGTGTGTGTGTGTGTGTGTGTGTCTGTCTGTCCCGCTTACTGTATATGTGGACCTGGCCCTTTTGTGCCCATATATGGAGCTGAGTGATTTGTGAGTCATGGTGACATGAGTGTGATGGCGTGGTCCTGCTTTGGGGACTCCTTATATGGTTATGGCTGAGTCATGGTGACATGAGTGTGATGGCGTCTTTTGTGACCATATATGGAGCTGGCGTGGTCCAAGCACTAACTATGACACCCTGCAGATCATGTCTGTAATTTATTCTAATTGTTATTGCAATTTACGATCTGCGTTCGCCTTCCGCGTTCGCGCGTCTTACTCGTAATAATAAAAATCACACCCCTGTGAAGTGAGCAGTGCAATGTTGTGAAGTGAGCAGTGCAACATTGCACTGCTCACTTCACTGGGGTGTGATTTCTATTATTATTACAGTATTAGTATTTTTCTTATGAAAGCAGAGAGTATTCTGTTTCATACGGTATATAGTATGTACATGTCGCTATAGGCCTTATTTTGTGAATATTTAGTTGTTAGGTCCATGCTCTCTAAAATTATCTTTTTCAGAGAACTTTAGAGATGGCATGGGCCTGAATAACTATTATTCACAAAATAAGGCCTATAGCGACATGTACATACTATATACCGTATGAAACAGTCGACTCTCTGCTTTCATAAGAAAAATACTAATACTGTAATAATAATAAAAATCACACCCCTGTGAAGTGAGCAGTGCAATTGCACTGCTCACTTCACAGGGGTGTGATTTTTCTGGGTGGTATTTTTCTTATGAAAGCAGAGAGTCTACTGTTTCATACGGTATATAGTATGTACATGTCGCTATAGGCCTTATTTTGTGAATAATAGTTCTTCGGGTCCATGCCTTCTCTAAAGTTCTCTGGTGGGCGCAAGCTGCATTCAATAGCCAATTAGTGACAAACTGTATATGTGTACAATGTGTACTGTTTTCCTCCTAAAAGTAGACATTCAGGGCTTTCATTCGGTATATGGTTTGTATAGGATATTATTTGTGCTCAATTTTATATCGGTCTTTTGAACTAAAAAAACTGAACTGAAATGTCTGTCAACTTCAGGCCTCCATATCTCTGTTGTTTTTTTTCACAAGCAGCGTGCAGGCAAAAGCAGGTGTTAGAAAAAGGTCAATATCTCCAGAATGGAAGATGGTAGAATCATAATTTTTTTTTTAAATTGAAGTGGACAAGTTGGGCTTTCTTTTTATTTATGCGATTGTGATTCTCGCTATAAGAGGCCCCTCGCTGTGGGCCCCCCAAAAAGTTCAAAAAGCCCATGTTAAGCCTTCAGCACCAGTAAGCCAGGGTCCGCTAGAACCTGTAGCAGTCTATGTGTTAACAGACAATGCAATAATTATTGCATTGTTTGTTATTGGGGCTCCCAATAAAACATTAATATCTGATGCTGCAGTCTCTAATCACTAGAGACTTCAGCATCAGATATTAATGAAGACTCGGGGGGGTTACTGGAAATGCTGGGGCAAAATATTACCCTATCATAAATGCTGATGTTTTTGATTTATTTTTTAACAACATGGTCACATTTCATTATTTTATAATATACAAAGTTTTACGGATAGAAATCTGAACTCACTGTAACGTAAAGTCAAAGCTGTGACGACAACTGTAAATATAACTATAAGTTAAATTGTTAAATTTCTAGTATGCCTACTAGAAATATTACATATACTAGATACACATAATATATTAGTATATTATAGTATAACCCCGCCCACAATTTGGGACAAAATTGTGTAAATTAAAACTATATCATTATAGTATCAACAATAGCATCAAAGCGCCATATACATTTGAGATTTTATTATTATTGTAATATGATGTCTATGTTCCATCCAGGGACAGTATGGGACCCTGGGCTGACCTGGCTCTGCTATACAGACAGATAGACAGTCAGACAGACAGCTCTCTACCTGTCTGTCTGTTAGTCCTGCTGCTGTTTCTGTCTGTCTGCCTCCTGCTGGTACAGCTGACTGTCTACCTCACATGGAAACTCAGAGAGGGTGAGACTCATGATCACAACTTAATGTCTGGATGCTGTCAATGTGTTCACAAGAGACACGTGTAGATTAGGCCTACTGTACAGGCTTTTACCTCCCACTGCATGGGGCTGCAGTGCACACTACAATACATGTACTGTATGTGTTCTGTATTCAGAGAAGCTTTGGGTAACTTTACATTTAAACGTAACATTGTTCCACAGTTACCAGACACTTATAAAGCCACCAAACTTCTAGCGTTGGTAAAGGTGAAAACATTTTTTCCATTTATTTCTGTGTTGTTTTAGTCAAGTCACTTTTAATCCACATCCTCTCTCAAAGCTGGCCTTCCCTTCCCTCTGCCGGCTTTCATTTCACAAAATGCTGTTGACATATGTCTTCTGATTGATTGATTACAGTTTGCAGAAAAGAGCACAAGGAAGTACAGTTCAATACAAGGTCTGCTAAGAGGATTTATAATTATAAGCCAAGAAAGCATGGCTTGTTTCCATCGGGTTCCTTCATATTCAATTAATCTGAACATCTGAACTCAAATTAATTAACAATGAATTTAACTTTATATGTATCATGACATAAACACACACCTCTATATCTCCATTAATCACCTCGTCCTCTTTCCTCTCTTGTCTCAAAGTTGAAGCTGAGCTGTCAGACCTTCCACAGGATAGAAGCACCACCATCTACTGGCCACGAAACAGAACTACACCCCATAGACACAGAACTGGCACTGTGTCACAGTCCCCCACCTGACAGAACACACACAAGACACTTCATGAAGCTGCCAGTTAAACTACTGGTTGTTGGTTGACTATTATTAATAATAACTATATATGAGGAAACCATGGGGAGATGTTTAGTTGTTACTGGGCTGTTATGAACCTACTGGTCAATAAATAAGACCTTAACTTCTAATGTTATTGGTGAAAACAGACGGCTGATTTACAAAACCACGTTTGCCTTTGAAGACTCTTTTAATTTGTGTAGCATCCAGTAGTCAGAATGTACTGTTTATTTATTTTTGTATTATTAAAGTATAGTATAAACAATGTTCTCTACAATTTACAATTACAATTTAGGCATTTAACAGACGCTCTTAAATCCAGAGCGACTTACAGTAAGTAAAAAAGACACAAGGTAATACATTAGCCTAAGATTTAGACTCTCGTAGAGGTAGTTTTCGATTCTGACGTCTGCTCTCGAAAAATACCTCTACAAGAGAGTCCAAATCTTAGGCTAGTAGTACATCATCAAATGCATAGAAATAGTCATCAAGGATCATAAGTAAACTAAGAACCTAACATCTGTCTAACAGCAGAATATCTGTACAATTAAACTACTGTATAACTATGAACTATGCACAAAAACAAATTTCGCAGACTTTTTTAACTGTGATGTGACAATAAAGCTGATTATGTCTACATAATATGCTATTATCTAAATGACATATTTTAGCCTTTGCATGTGCCTGCAATTATCATAGCTGTTATTTTGCATGGCGTCAGGAATGTTTATACGACTAGAGGCCTAGTTCACACGTACCAAACAACAATCAAGCAAATGTTTGGTCGTTTTTTTGGGCCACCACAATGCTTTTCCAATGGGAGTCACATGGTTCCAATGGGAGTCACATGGTTTGACTGATCAAACCATGTGACTCCCATTGGAAAAGCATTGTGGTGGCCCAAAAAAACGACCACACATTTCCTTGATTGGTGTTTGGTACGTGTGAATGAGGCCTGAGGCTTCGTACACACACATATCAGACGAACATGCTCTGTGCTGTCCGTGTTTCATCTCAATGCTTTTCCAATGGAAGTCGTGGTTTGACCAAACAGTTGTGTGTGATGGGGGGAGGGGGGGCAATCAAACACAAGTGTTTGGTCAAACCATGTGACTTCCATTGGAAAAGCATTGGGGCGGCCATGAAACACAGGCAGAGCAAAGCACAGTTGTTCTTTATGTGTGTGTATACGAAGCCTAAGGGTTAGGGTGACAAACAATAGAGGGTTTTTCCATTTTTCTTTTGCAGATGGGTTCCCAACTTCCCAGATTGAGAAGCACCTAATCTGCTCCATGCAGAGATCCAGGTGTCACAGCCACGGAGTAGCCATGTCTGCTTATTATAAGTGACTTTTGGCTTGTTATAGTATAAGTAAGTATAGCTTAGAAAATGTGTTGCTGATTTGGGCTTATTTCTAAAGTGTAGTTGCTTATCGGTTGTTTCTAAAGTGTAGTTGCTTATGTGGGATAAAATCCTAATCCTAAATCCTAATATTGTTTAAAACCAGTGGTTTCCACATCTTTTCATGTCCAGGACCCCCAGATGAATATGCAATTGTCCACAGACCTACAACCTCACACAACGTGTCGCTGCATGTGAGCTTGTAGGGAAACAAATACGTAGATTATTTTTAATAGCTGCCTAAAATTCCGTGGCCCTTGTGAATATTACATTTTAAAGTGTACATGCATGGTAATCTTACTGTCCAATGACACTGGCCATGTTATTGTGGAACAATGTGCTCCATCCAATGTGTGGCACAAGCTGACCTACACAAAGAGAGGAGGGGCGCCAACTCTGTCTGCCCAGTCTCCCCCCAGTGCCTCCCCAGTACCTCCCCAGTGCCCAGTGTCCCCCCCAGTGCCTCCCCAGTGCCTCCCCAGTACCTCCCAAGTGTCTCCCCAGTGCCCAGTGTGACGGCCCCCTGGGCCTTTAGTCTACTATGTGGGGTTTCTGGTGTATGTGTGGCTGTGCCTTTAACAGTTCCATTGCAGTGTTGGAGGGCGGAGCCAGAGATGATGAGTGGAAGGGGAGACACCTGGCCAGTGTCCTCCCCAAACACTATTTAAGACACCTGCTCTCACAGCACTTCAGATCTGCATTTCTCCACAGGCTGCAGGGGCGGCCGCAGGAGAGCACCCTTGTTCTTTTGTTTGTCAGTTTGGTTATACATTTTGGGCAGCATGTTTCCCTGCCAGTTTCAGTTGGAGACTTTAATTCTTTAATTACTATTTATATTATCAAGTATCAAATAAAATACTTATTTTTGGATTGTCCTCCGGTGTCGTTTCCCCTTTTTCGTTATGGCCCCAGAGCCAGCCATAACATGGGGGCTCGTCCATAGCTAAAAGTTTGGTAAGCTACAAAACTTTCTTGTTGTTGTAGTTTGGGCTGCTTGTTTAATTAACGAGCTAGCCAAGTTCAGGTTCGCACCTATCCTTTGTGGCAGCAAGGGGGTGGAGCCGTGGGAATAGGGGAGTCTGCAAGTCCAGTGACATCAGCATTGGAGATTCTCTATTCAAGTTAATTTGGGGAACCATCGGAGGTTTTGCTTGTGGTCACGGTGCTTAAGAACGTAAGTAATCTACTTTGTTGTTTGAAGTCATTTTTTTGTTGGGCTGACTCTGTAAGGCAAAGCGCATTTCCCCTTTGGGACTTGTGAGCATTTAGATAGAAACGTAGTGTGGGGAGAAAGGGTTAGAGCTATACGCTCGGGAGCACTTCTTTGGCCTTGGGGCGGTGGCCAGCTTGCTGGAGGCTCTTCCCTCGCCAACGTTTCATGTGCATAATTACCTGTCCCAACTATCCCCTGAAGACTAGGGTTGAGATTTAGAGAAGTTTTGGCTAGGCAGTTAGAGGGGAGGCTCAACTTAATTTGACTTGTTTGGCATTCTGTCAATTGAATGCGCTACGTTCTTTTGTTTCCGTGGGTTTTGAGTTGTTTGTTTTGTTTTCTTTGGTTTAATTTTGCAATGGAGGTGCCTGATTTTGTTTCTGGTCCGTCGGAGGAGGGCCTAGATTCCTTTAGCAAGGACCAATTATTGTCAATTGCCGAGCATTACGACATTGACATTCCCGACAAAAGGGCGGGAAGAGATAAGGTCAAGGTAATGATCAAGGACCAGCTGTATGAGCAGCACATTTTGAGCCCGCAGCCGTCTGAGTGTGGGGCTCAGGAGGAGGGTGTAGCTGCAGTCTCAGTGCCCGCGGGGGCCACTGGGCTAACCTTCGAGGAGTTGGTGAAGCTGAAAGAGATGGATGCTGACTTACAGATAAAACTGAAGGAAAGAGATTTGGCGATAGAAAGGTTAAAACATGAAGCAGAGATGAAAAGGTTGGATGTTGAGGGTACATGGCTCAACTTGGTGAGAGATGGTGCGATGAGTGAGGTTAAGAGGGGCGAGTCAGGTGGTGACATTGGCAACAACATCTTGAATAGTCTCCGGTTAGTCCCCAAGTTCAGTGAGAAGGAGGTGGATGTGTTTTTCACATTGTTCGAGCGGGTGGCAGACGCTCGGGGCTGGAGTGATTTGGACCGGACGGTCCTGTTGCAGTGTGTGCTCACTGGGCGTGCGCAGGAGGCGTTTGCCTCGCTGTCGGCACGGGACAGCACCAGATACGCAGTGGTCAAAGCAGCAGTACTGCGTACTTATGAACTAGTTCCCGAGGCATACAGACAGCGGTTTCGAAGTTGGCAGAGACGTGATGTGTCCTATCTTCAGTTTGCCCGTGACCTGTCAACGCATTTCGAGCGCTGGTGTGTGGCGTCAGGTGTGGAGGACTACGATGACCTGTCTGCGCTGATTGTGTTAGAGCAGTTTAAAAACTCAGTCCCTGAGCCGGTGGCCTTGTATATCTGTGAACAGAAGGCAAAGACTGCAGCGGACGCTGCAGCGCTTGCAGATGAATACACATTGACGCACAAGGCGAGGTGGGACAACCGGAACTATGTTGGTGGGTCTGGGGGTGGCAGGGATACTGGCCAGGTTGTTGGGGGAAAATACTTCCCTGCCAGGACCAGTGGGAGTGTGGAGTCGGAGCGTAGGAGTGGACCGGCTGGTCGTGCTCTACATGACTCGGATGTTTGTCATTTCTGCCATCAGCCAGGACATTGGAAACTCCAGTGCCCTGTGCTTAAGTCACGTAATGAGAATGCCTCATCTGGGCCGAGTCCGTCTGCATTTGCAGTGTCACTTTCGAGTGGCATAGATCAACCTAACATGTCAAGTACCTTTTCTCCGTTCGTTTCAAAAGGATATGTGTCGCTGATTGGTAGCACAGAGAAAGTGCCAGTAACCATTTTGCGGGACACAGGCTCCTTTAAGTCATTTATCCTGTCCTCAGTTCTGCCGTTTTCTCAGACGACCAACACTGGGTCGTTCATTCCTGTGTTGGGCATGGAGATGTCAGTTTTCCATGTCCCTGTACACAACTTCATGCTATATTCATCTCTGTTTAAAGGTGAAGTCAGGATGGGAGTGAGACCAGCTCTTCCTATTAATGGGGTGACTGTTGTACTGGGAAATGATGTGGCAGGGGAGCGCGTTTTTGCAGATCAGTCTGTTCAGCTGCTAGAACCTACAGTTGACCTGGAGTGCCAGGAGGAAACTGCATATCTGTCTAACCTTCCTAGGTCCATTTCCCACGCTGAGTTGGTGAGCGAGCAGAAAGCCGATCCCACACTGAAAGACGTGTTCAATTTGGTTCTCTCCAAACAGGAGGTGAAAAATCGCGCACAGGGGTACTTCATTGAAAATGGGGTGCTACTGCGCAAATGTGTGCCACATGGCAATGGGTTAATTGGAAACTCAATGTTCCAAATTGTCATTCCTTCCAAGTTCCAGGAGTCCGTTTTGCGCATTGCTCACTATGAGTCAGGGCATATGGGGGTGCGCAAAACGTATGATGCGGTGTTCAAAAAGTTTTTTTGGCCCCGTGTAAAAAGAAGCGTGGCAATGTACATCAAAACCTGTCGGACTTGTCATGAAACTGAAAAACAAAATCAGTCCATCAAAGTGGCTGATTGGGTCCCTAATTTGGAGATAGCTCAACCCAAGTCTGTTAAGGGATGCTCTGTGAGAAAAATGTTAAGCCCAAATGAGGACAGTATGTTTCTGGAGCGTGACAGACACAAATCTGTCAATGTCAAATTTGTGAAACCTTCTGTGTCACAGGTGCACAAGGCACAATTGAATTTTCACCCTGTTTGCATTTGTAATGCACACAGGAAGGAAAAACATAGCAAAAGTGAATGGCAAATGGAAGTAACTTAATGTGGATGCTTTATTTGGAGCCTCATGGATTAACCCCGTGTTCATAATCTGTTTTGCATTATGTCTTAACCTTCCTCTTAAAGGCTTCAAGGTACCAGTTGCTGAGAGTGGGTGGGGCTAAAGTGTGATGCAGATGTGAGCTGGGGGGGTTAGTTTCAGTCGGGTTGCTTGCTTGTAAAGTAAAGTATGTATACATTTTCTGATTGTTTTTTTTTGTAACACAAATGTTGGGCCAGGGTTCCCTTTGGGACCCTGTTTTCGAGGGGGGGGATGTGACGGCCCCCTGGGCCTTTAGTCTACTATGTGGGGTTTCTGGTGTATGTGTGGCTGTGCCTTTAACAGTTCCATTGCAGTGTTGGAGGGCGGAGCCAGAGATGATGAGT
The DNA here is from genome assembly GCF_963924005.1 of Protomyctophum bolini. Classification (NCBI taxonomy): domain Eukaryota; kingdom Metazoa; phylum Chordata; class Actinopteri; order Myctophiformes; family Myctophidae; genus Protomyctophum; species Protomyctophum bolini. Next base: position 1,619,073 of record NC_137883.1, on the reverse strand, counting down.
GGAAGGGGAGACACCTGGCCAGTGTCCTCCCCAAACACTATTTAAGACACCTGCTCTCACAGCACTTCAGATCTGCATTTCTCCACAGGCTGCAGGGGCGGCCGCAGGAGAGCACCCTTGTTCTTTTGTTTGTCAGTTTGGTTATACATTTTGGGCAGCATGTTTCCCTGCCAGTTTCAGTTGGAGACTTTAATTCTTTAATTACTATTTATATTATCAAGTATCAAATAAAATACTTATTTTTGGATTGTCCTCCGGTGTCGTTTCCCCTTTTTCGTTATGGCCCCAGAGCCAGCCATAACACCAGTGTCTGACATTCATTAATTCTGACATTGTTAGAATTATGATAAAACATTTTATATAATCACCAACATGAATTATGTTTGTTATTTACAGCTAGGTAGAGTAGTGGGGCGAGATGGAAAAGGGGCGACCGTACCAGTTACCTTTTGGGGTTCTTGTTGCGATCTACAGTAAGACTTTTTTTTAATACCAAATTGGCCAAATTGTCAAACATTACGAAAGAAAGAGGCAAATATCGTGAAAATAGTCCCTAATACCCATAAAAGTTGATCTGCAATCCAAACATGGGTCATGACCTATTGTGTATGGGAAACAGTATGCATGCTGTATACATTATGGATTAATTAGTATGGACTTTTATATGATATAGATTATTCATCTCAACTGCTCAATTACTGTACGTGTTCATACTGTAAAGCTCTTAATGGTCTCGCGCCAGAAAATGGCAACAAAGTTTTTCAGTTGTCATTCCGACATTGTCCATGTGTTTATCACCGCACAACTTTCCACAAATTTGGTCAAAAATAAAAATGACAGAGGTGATTTGAGGTGAAGGATAGCTAGCTGCTGTGCTGTTGAACATTAAGGAACCAACTAAAAGTTACCAAATACATCCAGTCACTGTTGAAAGTGTGTGTGTGTGTGTGTGTGTGTGTGTGTGTGTGTGTGTGTGTGTGTGGTGTGTGTGTGTGTGTGTGTGTGTGTTTGCGTGCGCGTGTGCGCGCGCGCGAGTGTGTGTTTCCTTTAGTACCTGCACTTCCTTATTTGTACACTATCATGCCAAGCAGACACAGACAGACATGATCATATTTTGTTAAACCAATACGCTTATAGTAATCGTATAATTATTCGGATATAATCAACATACAGAAGAAGAATATACACAACATAATACTATTTGTAGTCGGTTACTGTTGAAGCCTCTCATCCTTGTAAGATGTCTGAAGTTATTTATTCCACACCAAAATTCACAAAGAAGGTGAGAGAGAGTGATGGAGAGAGAGGACAGAGCGGGGACACTGAGGACAGAGGACAGTTGGAGGAGATAGTGGTGGACATCTACGAGAGCTTGGATGTTGTCCCTGGACCACAGGAGGACGTGAGTGACAGCGCAGCCGGAAGACAGACTCAGGGTGAGTTTGACAAAGTCCTCACGGGGATTTAATTCTCTTCTTCAAAGTGGGAAACATACTTGATTGTACAAAAACAAGGCATTGTCTTTTCCTTCAAGAAAACATTCAGATTTCATTCAGATTTTGTCGTAGCACAACGTTTTAACAAGTATTAGCGAGACTATTGGTCAGTTCAAAGCACCCCGGTCCAGTTGGTGTAGCTATACGTAGCAGGGTTTATTTATTTGACTTGTTTCCCTCTCTCTCAGTTGCTGCACACGTAGCAGCTGTACTTTCTGTTTCAGGACAATACTCCAAAGCAGAGAGAAGGCCTCTCGGAGTGGTTTCTGTGTGTCCCGGGGTGCTGTCTCTCGTGCTGCTGGGTGCGATCATAGGCCTTGTCGTGCATTGTGAGTATTCCATGTCACTAAACTACCACATCACTCACTCGGGGAGTTTGTTGCCTGACATTTTGTAGATGTGACAGCTATAAAGGTCACCCGAGTATTAACCAAAACCTTGATTTCACTTATTGTCATTCTAATTCTCATTGACTGTAGTGTGAGTTTTATGAATCATCTCATGCCTGTGCAACGTATAATGAATACATGTTTGACCTCATCATGAACAGCGGTAACAACTGTGTTCATCACCATCATATTTGTCCTTTGCAGATCATTCAGTCATTAAGCAGTTGACCCTGATGGGGGACCAGTTGAAGACCAAAATTACCCTGGAGAGAGATCAGCAAAACGCCTCCTACATCAACCTGACACTGGAGAGAGATCAGCTAAACGCCTCCTACATCAACCTGACCCTGGAGAGAGATCAGCTAAACGCCTCCTACATCAACCTGACCCTGGAGAGAGATCAGCTAAACGCCTCCTACAACAACCTGACACTGGAGAGAGATCAGCTAAACACCTCCTACATCAACCTGACACTGGAACATGGCCAGTTAAAGAGTGAGAAATATGTGTGTGTATTGTTCTTGATTTACTCAGTGATGTACTTGCAAAACAGCGTCAGCAGTCAACAGTTGTGTGATGTCAGACCAGAGCTCGATCAGCAACAGAGTGAGAGAGAGAGAGAGAGAGAGACAGAGACAGAGACAGAGAGAGAGAGAGAGAGAGAGAGAGAGAGAGAGAGAGAGAGAGAGAGAGAGAGAGAGAGAGACACACACAGAGACAGAGAAACAGAGAGACCAAGAGGTTGAGGGAAAGCATTAAAGGGACACTTTTTTGCAAAATAATATATGTTAAAGACGTTTAGAAGGCTCACAAGAAGAGCACTGTGTAACCCTTTAGTTATCAATTACAGGGTACAGGACTAGTTACTAGGTTCGGAAGAGCAGTAAGCAAGAAGAATGATTTAGACCACAGACCATAGGTACAGTTTAGTATTAGCCCGATGGCTTGTATTACAGCAATAAAATAATAGAACGGAAGATACACAAGAAACAATAATCATACAAGACAATAACCAAAAGAAAACAACTGTGCTTGGACAGTTGAATGTCACCAATAAATACCTCCTATTAACTCTATGCTCCCACAGGAAAACAGGTAAGTACTATTTTAATCCTATTTTAGTCCTATTTATTTACTATCTAATTTAGTTGTCCTTCTCAGGTTTTAAATCTAATCTAAAGTAAGTAAATAAGTTAAGTTGTTTTTAAGTAACTTATTCCCTTTTTTAGGTTCACAGTAAGTATCACTTTTAACCAAATGAAATGTAATGTTATGAAATCAAAATACTTTGTTATTTATAAATTCACCTTCGTTTCACCTTTAAACATAAACATAAACTTTTTAAACAATCACTATATCAACAATCACATTACAATTCCCATGAACTTAATAATAACCCATAAACGTCCTTTAAAAGGTATTAAAAGTCCAATGAACTTCCCACTGTGTGTGACAGTAAGTATGGAAATGAATGTGTGTAGCTCAAAAGTTCACTGAGAGTCCATCCGGGTGTATATATTCAGTGTTCAGTGTATTGTGAATTCACTGTACAGTATGTCCATCCAGGTATGGTAGGTGTGTGCAATGTGTATGCAGTGGAGGTGCACTACAAGTGGCTAGCACACTGAGAGTCTCACTGTGTGCTGCAGTGGTACCACACCACACTACCAAAGGCTCAATTTCTTATCTGATTTAAGGGGACAGTGGTGTTGAGGATCTTCATCCGTAGAATCGTGGGTAGCTCGCCAGAGTGATATGCCAATATCACTCGAATCAATCCAATCAAAGCAAAAAGACCTGACCTGTTTACAAAACAGGTCATATAATCACACATTAGGATCACACCATTAAAAGTTTAGAAACAAAATAAAACATTGTCTTCATCTTAATTCAACTACTAATAGTACATTTACAATTAGCTGGATATACAATTAAATCAAAACTGTTACCATGAAAGTTAGGCAGTGTAAATATGGCTGCTGCTGCTGCTGCATGCAGTCAGTCAGTCACAAACACAGTAGTTCAACTCACCAAGTCAGTGTTCACAAAGTTCACACAATTAACAGGTTCCAGGATCAAACTTCTCAAAGGGATCAGCACTCTTCTCTCAAAAAGAGACTGGATCAATCAAAACTCTCTTTAAATGAAAATAATCTGTTCACATTCATCAAATCTTGTCTTTCCTCTCTGTTTGTCAAATTGTCTGCTCAACAGGCTTCTCTCTCCTGTTCTCTCCAGAACATTCTGTGCTCTGCAGCATGTCATTAGCTGAATCACATCACCTGGGCTGGTGATTCTCCAAAGTGCAGTCTATTAATTGAGAGACCTGATTGGTCAATTGGTTCATTGGCTTGTTCAGAGCACCTTACAGGGCTCTCATACTACACAAGTAGATGAATGTGAATACAGATAGAATATAAACCCATACATTGTACTCTTTATAGTAAAATAGTCTTAGACAAATCCCATTTAGTTTTCATTGTTAAAGCGCTTTTGTAGAAGTTTGGTTAGTGTATTTTAACCTGGTTTATATCCTAAATCCATTTATATTTAGATCTTTATTTTATTGACGTGGCTATTTTGACCTGGGTTACACCCTCCCCCCTTTACCTTATGCAAGTCTCTTTGCATAGTACTAATAGGTTGTAGGGTTATGGTTTGGGGCAGATCAATGGAACTGGGTTCTGTGAGTGAGCTGGTGATTGCTGTACTCAAACTCTGAAACAGGGAATTGATAATAGAAACTAATGGGTTCCCTAGTTCAGGGTAGGTTAATCTCTTGGCAGTTTCCCGTTGTCTGGTAGATCTTCTCAGTGTTTGATCTTCCGGATTTGTCACTTCATCTCTCTCCGTTATGTCCAGGTCTGTAACTTCATCTGTCTCCACAGGTAAGTTTACGGCTTCTTCGGATTCAACTAGTCTTTCCGTGCTTGTATCCAGCAGGATTTCAGTTAAGTCATCAGCACCAGCTGCAACTGTTTCATTTTTTTCTTCCACAGGTTCATCGGATCTCCCTCCAGGTACATCTTCATGAATCACTTCTTCTATTGTGGGTATGGATTCCATTTCAGGTAGGTCTTTATCAACAGCATTCCCGGGTACATTGTCAGATGCTGGCTCGGTATCAGAACCAGTCTGCTCAACAGCAGGATGCAATGTTGATGACTGTTCTTCTGTACAGTCTGGGGTTTCATGTTCTTGGGTGAACCTTGTGGTCTCCAGACTAGGGTCTGGAACATAATGTACCATATAGTCATCCTCATCTTCTGAGTTGACTTCTGGTTGTTCCTGTTCAGGATCAGGATCAGGATGCTGGCGTGTGGCTGGTCGTTTGGGTGTCTTGCACACAACAGGATCCTCTTCTTCAACTGCTGGTAAGAAACCACACGGCAACAAGAGGTCTCTGTGCAATGTTCGTTGGGGACCATTCTGTTTCTCTGGCTTGACGGTGTAAACTGGAAAGTCTCCTGCACGGCTTACGACAACATGCACAACAGCTTCCCATTTGTCAGCCAGCTTGTGTTTCCCTCGTAGTCGCAGGTTTCTTACAAGTACTCGGTCACCGATGTCGAGGGTCGATTCAGTGATACGTCGATCAAACCTCACTTTGTTCCTTTCAGCGTTTTTGGCAGCATTTCTTGAAGCCAGTTCGTAAGTCTCTTGAAGATGTGTCTTCAAAGCGTGGACATACTCTGAATGAGATTTTCCACTTCTTTGATTCTGAGGTATGTTGAAAGCGAGGTCAATAGGTAAACGAGGTTTCCGCCCAAACATCAACTCGTATGGCGTAAATCCGGTGGTATCATGCTTTGTACAGTTATAAGCATGTACTAAAGGCTTTACAAAATCTCTCCAGTGTTTCTTCTCTTGTTCTTTGAGTGTGCCAAGCATGCTCAAGAGGGTACGGTTAAACCGCTCCACAGGGTTTCCTCTTGGATGGTAAGGCGTGGTTCTGATCTTATGAATTCCCATGATTTCACAGAGCTCCTTGATTGTCTTGGATTCAAAATCTTGGCCCTGGTCACTGTGCAACCTCTCCGGAATTCCATAGTTAATGATGAAGTGTTCCCAGAGGCACTTGGCTACAGTTCTGGCCTTCTGATTGGGTGTAGGAATAGCCACTGCATATTTTGTGAAGAAGTCGGTTATCACAAGGATGTCCTTGGTGTTGCTGCGGTCTGGCTCTATGGAGAGGAAATCCATACAGACCAGCTCGAGTGGTCTTGTAGTCTGGATGTTGACCAAAGGCGCTGCCTTCTGTGGCAATGCTTTGCGGCGCACACATCGACTGCATGTCTTGATTTTCTTCTCCACATCAGCAGCCATTCTAGGCCAAAAGAACCGGGACCTTGTAAGGTCAAGGGTTCGGTCAATGCCGAGATGACCCATGTCGTCATGGAGACTCTTCATAACCATACTTCGTAATTCCTCCGGCAGGACTAGCTGGTGGTGGGTTTCTTCACCAACTTGCCTCTTACGATAGAGAATTCCATTCTGTAGCTCGAGTTTATTCCATTCTCGCAGGAGGATAGGGAGTTCAGGGAGTTCCTTCCTCACAGCTGGAGGCAATGTTTCTCCTGACTCAAGCTGGAAGATAACTTCTCGAATAGCAGAATCTGCTCTCTGTTTCTGCTTTATCTCTTCTTCCGGTATTTTGGGAAGGACTGGAAAACCTTCATAATACTCAAAACTTTCAGGGATAGCTGCCGCAGACATGGACAGAGACTCAACAAGTGGGATATTGGGACAACTGTCATCACTGTCCATAGCTGGACGAACTAGGTGTTTGTCAGTGATTGCGCAAACCACTTCTTTCGGCACAAAAGTGGACTCATCATACCCAGGTAGGTGATGCAAGGTAAACTGACGGATCCGTTCTTGTTCTTTCTGAGAAACGAGGTCATTGATAAGTTCTCCATGGGGCCGACGTGAAAGACCATCAGCGTCGAGATTGCTCTTCCCCGCTCTATACTGAAGCTGGAAATCGAAGGTTGACAGTGCAGATAGCCACCGATAGCTTGTAGCATCCAACTTGGCCGTCGTCAGCAGGTAAGTTAGGGGGTTGCTATCTGTTATCACGGTGAAGCTGTTTCCATACAAGTAGTCACTTAATTTTTCGGTGATACACCATTTGAGGGCCAGAAACTCGAGTTTGTGAGCTGGGTAGCGGGCTTCACTTTTTGATAACCCGCGGCTGGCATAAGCGATGACGCGCATTTCCCCATCTTGCTCTTGGTAGAGCGCAGCTCCTAATCCAGTGGTACTTGCGTCTGTGTGTAATATATATGGCAGCTTCGGATCAGCAAAGCCCAGTATAGGGGCAGTGGTGAGCTTGTCAATGACTGTCTCGAATGCAAGTTGACAGCTTGCTGTCCATCTTCCTCCAAAAGGCTCTTTAGGATGGAAGTACTTGGTGCTGTTGTCTTTTGCTTTACAGCTCTTCCTGAGTGGTGGGTACCCGGCAGTCAGGTCGTTCAGGGGTTTCACAATCTTAGAGTAGTCCTTTATGAATCTCCTGTAATATCCGGAAAACCCTAAGAACGAGCGTAATTCCTTGAGATTTCTTGGACTCGGCCAGGTCTTTATGGCTTCAATCTTCTGTGGGTCTGTTTCAACACCATGCTGTGAGACAACATGACCCAGGTACCTCACTGATGTTTGGAAGAACTTGCATTTTTCCAGGGAAAGTTTCAACCCATACTCCTTCAGACGACTGAGTACGTGGAGTAGACGTTTTTCATGCTCTTCAAGGGATTCTGAGAATACAATCAGATCATCGAGAAACACAAGAACTTCTTTTAAGTTGATGTCTCCCATGCAGTTCTCCATCAGCCGTTGAAATGTACTGGGGGCATTAGTAATACCCTGGGGCATCCTGTTAAACTCCCAGAAGCCCAAAGGACATACAAAGGCTGTCTTGTGTTTGTCTGCCTCGTCTACTTCTATCTGGTAGTACCCTGACTTTAGGTCCAGTACAGAGAACCACTTAGAACCGGTGAGGGCAGAGAAGGTCTCCTCCAGATGGGGCAGAGCGTAGGCGTCTTTGATCGTTTTCAAATTCAATTTCCTATAATCAATACAGAGCCTGACATCTCCATTTTTCTTTCTTACAACCACGATGGGTGAGGAATAGGAGGACTCTGATTCACGGATTACTCCTGATTCGAGCAGCTCTTGCAGATGTCTTCGCACAGCATCAAGATCATGTGGATGTATTGGACGAGATCTTTGCTTGAAAGGTTCTTCGTCACGTAACTTGATCTGATGTTTCACTTTGCTTGTGTTACCAAAGTCCAAATCATGGTGTGCGAATACTTCTGGCATGGTACTCAATTTCTGGGAAATTCTTTCTTTCCATTCTGCTGGGACTGGAGAATCTGCAAAGTCGAAGCGTAGCTTTAAGCTGTCAGATATCTCTGTGGATACTGAATCAGTGGAGTTCTGTTGGTGTGAAACAACTTGCTGCAAGGCGTGAAGTTCAGCTATGACACTTTTAGCAGGAATCTCAATGTCATGCTGGGTTTCATTGCGTAGCACAACAGGTAATGTCTGGGATGGTTTCTGAGGTAGGGTGAGCAAGCAGCTTGTTACTAGCACGCCTCCTGGCAAGGAAGAGATTGAAGGTGGTTCCAGCACAACCCACCGGTCTGGAGTTTGACTCTGGATGCGGACTGACCCTTCAATGACAAGGCTCTGGCCAGCAGGAACAACTGCAGACATCTTACCAGGTATCCTCACCACTCCCATGTTACTGTTCACTTTCTGCTTGTGTCTGAGTTCAATGATTTTCAGAACAGCCCTATAGCCATAGGGAATTGATTGAAATTCAATGTCACTTGTTTCCGTGTACTTCTCATATACCAAATCCAAGGTATTTGTGCCTACCAACATTGTGGTCTGTGCATTAGCACGCATGTCTGGGACAATCAGTGCAAGAGTGGACACTTCGATTTCAGAGCCAATAAAGTCTTTTGGAAAGGTGATATCTGCCTCTATGTAGCCTAGATAGGGTACAGCTTGTCCATTTGCAGCCTCTACCTCTAGCAGGTTTTTCAAAGAATGGATTTTCAAGTTGGAGAGGTTCTGCTCATAGAACGACTGCGAAATTGTTGTCACTTGCGATCCCGTATCAAGGAGACAATTGCAAGTCTCCCCCTCAATGTACACTTGAGCAGTGCTCTTGGCTCCAATCAACCCTTTGGGAATATGCACAGTATTGGACTTGGTATGTTTTTTCTTGGTTCTGTGTTCAGCATCAGTTGTGGGACTGATTTCAGTGACGTCAGCTCTCATTCGTCCCGCAATAAGGGCTGCATCTAGTTTAAAGAGTCTGCATGGGCTGAATTGTTTTGACTCTCCCACGCAAGCTGTTTGTCTCTTAGTTGCTTCCTCTTTGATGCAACCAAGGAGGGGTTTGGTTCGTTGTCACAATCAGTTTTGATATGGCCGTCTTCGCCACACTGAAAACAATACCAAGGCCTTGGTTTGTTAGTTTTCTTAATGCTCGTATCAGTGTGGTCAGTCTTCACTCTCTCGGCTTTGGAGGATTCAGGTGGTTTCGTAGCAGCAGGCTTTGAAGCTGCTTTCTTGGATTTCTGAGGTGTCTGTGCAAGTCGTGTTAGTTGAGCCTGTAGATCGGCTATCTGTTTTTTCAATTTCTGTGTTTCGGACTGGGGCTCAGTGGTAGTACCTCTTTGAGATGTGACTCCGTCATCACATGTAACCCATGTGCTCTGAACGTGTGAATCTGCACGTTTCTTGGTACCAAGGTGCTGTTTCATACGGCAGGCTTTTGAAGCTTGTTTGTTCTCCTCTGTACGAATGAGAAGGAGTAATTCTGCAAATGAGGGCGGTGGTTTCCTTTTCTCCAACTGTAGATCGGATATCAGTGCATTTGCCCAACACCCTCTACAGAACTGCTTCAAAAGGTGTTCATCCAGTTCACCTGCTGTAACACCACCTCTCCGGAAGGCAGCATTCAAAGTGGATTTCAATCGGTGCAGGTAAGCGGATGGTTTCTCATCTGGGTCTTGACATGTGACTAGGAACTTGGTAAAGAGGTCTTGACCATCCTCAACAGTACCAAAAGCTGAGTCCAACAACTCCAAGTACGCTGAGGGCAAAGCATCAGGGTGCAGGTGTCTGACAACATCAAGAGCAGGGGATAACAGACTTTCAAGTATTTTTCTCGCCTTGTGCAGGTCTGACAGATGTGGATCATTAAGGATAAGTTCAACAGTAGTACGCCAACTCTCATAATCAGCTTCATTGGCAGGACATGGACAGCGCCCTGAGAAGACTCTGAGTCTCACCGATGTGTGAGCGTTGGATGCTGCACCTTCACTTCTTACAATGTGTTCAACTACTACTCTCTGCAGTCCAGGTGGGTTGAGATCACCCGGTGTCATAGTTGGTGGTTGTCGTGCAACAGGGAATGACCATGATGATGACTGGGCAGATTGTGGAGGAGTCTGAGCAGATTGTGGTTGGATATTATGCACGGGGGCTCTTGTCTCAGACACTGCTGTGTGTTGATGTTGGTCATGGGACATTTCAGGGTCACTTGGGGTCTCTGAATCACTTGAGGTGACTGACTGACTGATGCGAGAGAGTTCTCCTTGAAGGACAGCTTCAAAGTCTTTGCCAGTTAGTTTGGCTATATCCTTCAGCTCTTGGAGGTAGGTATCTGTCGCTGTTCTACTGACTGTGGGCATGTAGACACTAGATAGGGCCTTGACTCGGAAAATGACACCTTCTGTTTTACAGGCAAGATTAAGGGGCAATTGGGTCTTAAGTGATTCCATAGCTGAACCACTTGAGTACTCAACTATTATTTGACCATAAAAGTCTGACCCAGGCTCATCTATTTCTATTTTTCTTTCAATTTTGCCATGTTGCAATAGATAGTCAAATACTTCGTTGTCTGCTACAGTATTAGTCAACTCACTGACTATTACAGAGTTGGGAATTTTCAAGTTCAAGGTTTGTATTATCTCCATCCTCAATTACTTGAAGTTTAGACAGCCTACTAGCCTAGCTATATTAATGGTCTGTGGTTTCTAATTACTACTAATTGGCAATTACTACTCCTGGCTAGCTCGCCAAGTTTTATGTAACCCTTTAGTTATCAATTACAGGGTACAGGACTAGTTACTAGGTTCGGAAGAGCAGTAAGCAAGAAGAATGATTTAGACCACAGACCATAGGTACAGTTTAGTATTAGCCCGATGGCTTGTATTACAGCAATAAAATAATAGAACGGAAGATACACAAGAAACAATAATCATACAAGACAATAACCAAAAGAAAACAACTGTGCTTGGACAGTTGAATGTCACCAATAAATACCTCCTATTAACTCTATGCTCCCACAGGAAAACAGGTAAGTACTATTTTAATCCTATTTTAGTCCTATTTATTTACTATCTAATTTAGTTGTCCTTCTCAGGTTTTAAATCTAATCTAAAGTAAGTAAATAAGTTAAGTTGTTTTTAAGTAACTTATTCCCTTTTTTAGGTTCACAGTAAGTATCACTTTTAACCAAATGAAATGTAATGTTATGAAATCAAAATACTTTGTTATTTATAAATTCACCTTCGTTTCACCTTTAAACATAAACATAAACTTTTTAAACAATCACTATATCAACAATCACATTACAATTCCCATGAACTTAATAATAACCCATAAACGTCCTTTAAAAGGTATTAAAAGTCCAATGAACTTCCCACTGTGTGTGACAGTAAGTATGGAAATGAATGTGTGTAGCTCAAAAGTTCACTGAGAGTCCATCCGGGTGTATATATTCAGTGTTCAGTGTATTGTGAATTCACTGTACAGTATGTCCATCCAGGTATGGTAGGTGTGTGCAATGTGTATGCAGTGGAGGTGCACTACAAGTGGCTAGCACACTGAGAGTCTCACTGTGTGCTGCAGTGGTACCACACCACACTACCAAAGGCTCAATTTCTTATCTGATTTAAGGGGACAGTGGTGTTGAGGATCTTCATCCGTAGAATCGTGGGTAGCTCGCCAGAGTGATATGCCAATATCACTCGAATCAATCCAATCAAAGCAAAAAGACCTGACCTGTTTACAAAACAGGTCATATAATCACACATTAGGATCACACCATTAAAAGTTTAGAAACAAAATAAAACATTGTCTTCATCTTAATTCAACTACTAATAGTACATTTACAATTAGCTGGATATACAATTAAATCAAAACTGTTACCATGAAAGTTAGGCAGTGTAAATATGGCTGCTGCTGCTGCTGCATGCAGTCAGTCAGTCACAAACACAGTAGTTCAACTCACCAAGTCAGTGTTCACAAAGTTCACACAATTAACAGGTTCCAGGATCAAACTTCTCAAAGGGATCAGCACTCTTCTCTCAAAAAGAGACTGGATCAATCAAAACTCTCTTTAAATGAAAATAATCTGTTCACATTCATCAAATCTTGTCTTTCCTCTCTGTTTGTCAAATTGTCTGCTCAACAGGCTTCTCTCTCCTGTTCTCTCCAGAACATTCTGTGCTCTGCAGCATGTCATTAGCTGAATCACATCACCTGGGCTGGTGATTCTCCAAAGTGCAGTCTATTAATTGAGAGACCTGATTGGTCAATTGGTTCATTGGCTTGTTCAGAGCACCTTACAGGGCTCTCATACTACACAAGTAGATGAATGTGAATACAGATAGAATATAAACCCATACATTGTACTCTTTATAGTAAAATAGTCTTAGACAAATCCCATTTAGTTTTCATTGTTAAAGCGCTTTTGTAGAAGTTTGGTTAGTGTATTTTAACCTGGTTTATATCCTAAATCCATTTATATTTAGATCTTTATTTTATTGACGTGGCTATTTTGACCTGGGTTACAACTGCATCAAAGCATTATGGGAATTGTAGTCCAGGAAGGAAGTGAGCCCAGTGTCCATGACATCATGGACACTGCTACAATCTAAAACCACATATTACACACATAAAGGAACACACAAAAGGAAAGTGTTCTAAATCTTCTAAAAAGCATTAGCATGTATTAAAATGGCACGACGAGGCACATTTCTTCGCTTGAATGTATAACATTTATTTCATTAATGAATCCATTAATTTGTACAGAACTAGCTTACGAACCAAAATATATGCCCGTCAAGCTGTCAGACAGCTCTCTCAATGGCTCTGTGCTCAACAGGGCAGCACAATTGTATTGATGTATAGATACCAACTGGCAGGTTGCAAACTGTTGCCTGCACCTCCCACCCATGCTAATAGGAAAACCACTGCTATTGTCTCATCATACATTCCCTTTGAAGTATGGGGGGTGATGGCAAGACACTGGTGGATAAAAAGACATGGTATCTACTGCTACATGACAGTCGGTTACATCAGTGGGAATACTTTTACAATTAATTTACACCCACGTACATCACCCCAGTCAGTGTGCCAAGAGGAGGAACTATGATAAAAAAAGGAACTGTAGGCCTACACACTCTAACTAATGACCTAATTTATTGCCCCAGACATTATGATACTTCTGTAGTGTAAAACACAGGCATTATGAGCATGCTTAATGTACTGTAATTGAGCTCTGGTGCACTAATCCTTCACCAGCCCCTGATTAAACACATAGTAGTTTAATGTACTGTATTTGACCTCTGGTGCACTAATCCTTCACCAGCCACTGATTAAACACATAATAGTTCTTTGCTTGCATGTGTTTATACAGTAACTAGTAATAATATACTATTTATTGTTTTAAAAGGGCTGTTTTTAATTGTATATGCTGCTAAGAAGATGTATCAATTCGTCCTTTGTTTAAGCAGTAAAAACCACAAGTTGGGTCAGATATGGCTCCACCATTGTTCAAAGTAAAAAAATAATGTACACCCTAGATAGACAGACAGGAAATGGGCAGGCGGACAAAGACAGACACTCAGGCAGGCAGGCAGGCAGATAGATATTATCTCTCTGCTACTCTTACACAGTCGTACACTAAGACAGGGGTTCTCAACCCGTGGGGGTCCCCAAATTATTATATATTTTTGCAACTGGCTGGAAAATGGAAATGAAGAGTTTACATAGTACATGCATACATTTCCTTAATGATTATATCTGGTTTCACTATTTATTTGAACCCGTTGATTTGCGCCCTCTGATGAAGGGAGTCTGTATTCTATCGTTTGCCTCACAGTTAATTTGGTAATAGACGACATAATGTCTCTGGTCATTTCTTACTGTCAGAAGTAATCCATCAGCAAAACTCTGTTTGATGTTTAGACAAGTCGTGTCCCGATGAATGGATGAAGTTTGGAGACCGCTGTTACTACAGATCTACTGATGAGAAAACTTGGGAGGAAAGCAGAGACTATTGTGTGAATGCAGGAGCAAATCTGGTGATCATTGACAGTGACGACGAACAGGTTAGTGTTTGATGTGTGTGTGATGTAATTCTTGTCATTATATAAAACCTGAATGTATTCGAGAAAATTAATGATGGTTCATCTATCAGAAATTCATCAGAAGATTAAGCCATGGGTGTAAAACACCATCAACAAAGGACGCTTGGATTGGTCTGAACAGGAGGAGGACACTGTGGACGTGGGTGGATGGATCACCACAGACAAAACAGTGAGACATTTTACAAGTTTTTCTATTGTAATTCTATCAAAGTCATATGAGTGACTGTATGTGATTAAAATACATTACTGTAGTCACTGCCCCATTCTGGATCTCAGGGTTTTAGTTTTTAGGGGTGTCTTTGTTTTTGTTTTTTATAATTTTTTTGTATTCTGTTTTATGTATATGGGTATTAATCTTTTTCTTTTCTAAAGTGCCCACCTATAGCCTATATTACCCTGACGTGTTATTGTTACTGTCTGTCATGCATGTGTGTATGTATGTACGTATGTATATATGTAAAAAAGAAAAAGAAAAAATGGGTATGTTTATTCTGTACATATGCAACAGCTGTAGCAACCGCTCCCTACCTTACTATGTTGTTTACTCTACAGGTTCTGGGGAAGCGGATACCCTACATCTGGGAATAACTGTGCATACTACTGGTACAATAATGGAAGATGGTATAATTCAGGATGTTCAGAGAAAAAAACCTGGATCTGTGAGAAGTGATTATCTAGCTCTAACACGGTGATGCTTTGACTAACCCTGTAGTCCGTATAGATTGTCTTTTACTTCTACTGTACTGTATGGGTTTTATAGGCCTACTGTTTCATTATTTTTCTGTGATATGGATCTCCCTGGGTCTGAAATAAAGTATTGGTTATTATTATTATTAGTATTGATTGATTGAATACTGTATTAACATAATAAACCGTTACAATTTAACAGTTTGCTAAAAATGCATGGTGGCACAGATTTATACAAAATAATGCTAAGAGGAATATAAACCAAACAAGCCCTCAGGACTTGTACTCCTCCAGCTCACTTTTACTTTAGCTGTAATTGTGCTGCGATTGTACAGCTCATTGAACCACTATGGACCTTTATTAATTTAACTTTGAAATAATAAAGATAATAAAGCTGTTTGAACCACTATGGGCCTTTTATTAATTTAACCTTTAGAAACAATTCATTTTACACCCATAGCATCATGTATCACTGCAGTGACTGCTGATGGACACTAGATGGCGGCAGCACATCAGTTTACCAGTCTGTCCATTGATGATTGAAGTTTCTATATAGAAACAGAGAGAGAGAGAGAGAGAGAGAGAGAGAGAGATGTACCATACTTTCGGTCCCAACACATGTCACAATCATAACTGTACATGTAAACAGAGAAGACAATAAAACTATTACTGTTTTGATAGCATAGGCCTGGAATTTCATCCTTTTAGGGGCAAGGCCACTTAACTTAACTTGGCCTTTAGTGTGGTCAACTTAAATACATAATCACAGCTTTAAAAAGAACAAAATATAAGTAACTGCTGTTGTAATATATTGTAAACATGTCTGTAACATGTATTGGAGTCCCAGTCCAGAGATGAAAATCATAATGAAATGGCCTAGGACCAATGTTCCCTCAAAATGTATTTCGGTCTGAGCAAACAATCAAACCTCCTGAGCAGACATCAGCAACTACTGAGCAAACATACAAACATGTCACCTTGACACCAACTATCCAAACGTTAGATAATGAGAAGTGAGCGCCCCTCACTTCACACAGGTGTGATCTTTTTTCCAAATAAATTTTGGTATACGAGTGAATCAATGAATAGTTACATAAGGTTACGCAAGTTACAACATTTGTATTTTATATCAAGGTGGTAGGCTAGCAATTTTAGGAATATTCAGTTAGTCAGTGGTTCTCAACCTTTTCAGGCTGTGACCCCCACCCAGACAAGCAACAGAATGGCTCCACAGATAAATGTGAAAATAGACGATCTACAAGTTCTTGTGAACTTGTAGATTGTCTATTTTCACAATTGTTGCCTCTTTCTTTATTATTTAATAATCTGGCCAATGTTTGACCAGTTTTTATAGCATGGTTTGCTGATTACTTTTGATGCAGTAATGGTATTTTACTTTTAGAGCCTTTGAGGTATTATAAAAGTATTCAAAGTCCTTAAATTGTCACTTCACTGTCATCTGGGGTCCCCCACCCCCAAATCATGTCCCCACATGGACAGGGGGGCAGTCAGACAGATATTTTGTGAAGCCACTAAGGAAATTAAAGTTCATATAATGGCCTGTTGTGGCGCTGTCATTGGGCTCAAAAAAAACCCATAGCCCCATAGAAGTCCATGTATTTGGGCCCAACTTCACCTAGACTGTATAACCTTAATAAACATGGTCATGAATACTTTTTGCTTCCAGTCACTAGTTTAAAGTCTCATTTCTAATGTCATAATATTCTTTTTGGAAAATGATGGTCCCATTTATAAAAAAAAATGACCATAAAGTTGCGCATGTTCTGAGGGGCGTGGCTACCGTTACAGTCTATGAACGGGATCCCCCACCCACTCGAGTCAAAATAAAAACCAACGAAGAAGAAGGGGGGAAGTCCCGCCTCGTTGTCTGGGCCAGCCAATGGGCCAGCTGGGCCCAAACGGATCTAGAAAGATGGCGACTTCCATTGCAAGGACTGACAGGCTTCATTTTACGTTCATGTTAGACCCGCGGAACACTTTGTCCATATTTTTTACAGTCTATGGTGGGGACCCACAGGTTGAGAACGACTGGTATATGAATACTCAATTGTGCTTTACGTGGGGGGCATGAGAAAACGTAAAAACTTTATTGGGACGTGCACACACACACACACACACACACACACACAATATGACGAGTTTGTTGGTGTGTCTTTGAACTCCTAGTTTCTCAGATTGTCAGCAGCCCCTTATGGCCCCTTCTTGAGCTTGCATAGTCAAAATGGCTGCAAACAAGAAAAAGAAAAGAGACATTACATTTCCTGTCAGTTCCTATTACCCAGGTGGGCAAACCACCCCTTTTTGGATACCTTCTTCTTATCGTGTCCACAATACAGTTAGTTACAATACACAAAAATTAGATGTGGTTCAGCCACAGCTGAACACATTGCTGTCCCTTTTCGTTGAACTCTGCCAAGTCCGTTGCTGTGCAGGGATGTTCCAGCAGGGGGCATGTGAGGAGGTGTTGCATGGTCTGCGGCTCAGTGCCACAGTCACACACAATGTCCTCGTCATCAGAAAAACCCCATTTTACGAGAGTGGCTTTTGCTCGCCCAACACCAGATCTTAATCTATTAAGACATTTCCACACTGCGTATGTTGAGTCTGCTCCAGGGGGTAGTGCCTCGCTAGCCTTTAGCTCCATCGTTGTAGCTGGTGGGAGATTGCCAGTCCTTTCTTCCCACTGAGTGACTCTCTCACTACTTATGCTCTGTGTTCCGAGCAGAGGGATGCTATTCAGGAAGTTTTTCCTGGATTTAAGACGGCTTTTGGCTGGCACATGGCCGAAGAGAGGGTGTCTTTCGTCGGTAGACTGTTGTAGGCGCTCTTTTCTGCTTGCTGCATTCCGTCGTATCTCTGGTGGGGCTATGCCTGCCAGGATGTACAAACGGTCTGTGGGTGTAGGTTTCAGACAGCCTGTGATAAGGCGGCAGCTAGCATTAAGGGCGGGGTCCACCTTCTTGGCATGGGCAGATCGCTGGATACCTGCATTTGCCATAACATCAAAGATTGTCCACCAGAAATATCTACCGTATGACCCAATATAATCACAACCTATATGGACACACCGGTCAATTTATTTGCTGGAAATCCAATATGGCCACCACAATATTAGCCCCCATTAGCCTATAATCCGGGTGAATAGGGCAACATTTTTAACTGAGGGATATTTCCACGAAACTTCACAGGTTGATCAATGATATGAATACCATATTTTTTTGTATTGGAAGTTTCCATGATATCCAATATGGCCACCACAATACTAGCAACCAGAAAATTGGTTTGGCTCTAAATTCTGAACCAGATGAGCTAGAAATACAAACTCAACGCCAAGCCGGACATCCCTTCCTTCACTGAGTATGGATGGTCTCTCAGTGCCCTATTCACCCCCCATTATAACTAATACGGGCTAATATTGGGGGCGGCCTAATTGGACTTTCGCAACAAAATTTAAAAAGTTGTCCATATAGGTTGTGATCCTACCTGGGTATTAACTTATTTTTCATGATGTCCTGGACTGCCAATTTTAGTTTAGTTTTTTTGTTTTAGATTATAAAAATAAAATAAAATAAAATAAAATAATAGATATATTGTGGCGGTCTGAGCATTTTGGCACCCCCTGGTGGCGATGAATGAGTTTTAATAATAGCTTTTACTTCCTGTTTCCGACTCTCATTTCATTGGTTTTCACTCACTCATTTAGCTCCTCGTCCGAATCTAGTACATTTTCTGGTTTATACACAGTCAATTAATTTATCTTTACCCGCCTTATTATTAGTTATCCTTGTGCAACTTGCTACAAAAACACTGAATGATTTTGCTGTTAACAATGGAAGAACTAATTGTGTCCAGTTAGCCCGGTGGGTAGAGCTCTTGCCTTTGCAACACATGGTCATGGGTTCAAATCTGGGCACAGCCAACTCAGTGTATGAGTCTTCAAGAACCCTGCCCCCCACTATAAAAAAAACGACCCTGTCACAATTCCATGGTCTTGTTTTTCTTTTGCTTATTGCCTTCCTGCTTGGTCCTGCCTTATCGCTGCTTGTAGCAATTTTTCTAGTTTTTATTTCTGTTTTGCATTGTGTCTTTACATGTCTTGGTGAATTGAAAATGGAGGACCCTGATGTAAACAAGTCTTCAGAGTGCTTTTTCTGTTTTTATCCTCATAGCAGTTTTTGTTTTGACCTGTACTTTCTTTGAAATGTACCCATTCTACAAAATGTTAATGACATCACGACCTCACCCTAAAGGGGGCCCTCCTGCGTGGAAACTACAGGCTGAGGCAGTTTTGTCCAGCTTTTAGTGCATGTAACGCAATTCTTGTCCCAACACAAATTATTATCTGTTGAACCAAACATCAGAGAAATATGTCACTTGCAGCTTTAGAAGCACCTGATACATAACTTTCTTTTCATATAAGCTAATATGACCTTTGGTCACTTTCTGACAATGTGCTTATTGTCCATACGAAAGTCCATACAAAATCACACTGGCATTGGATGCGTCTTTGAAAGGCCTTTCTTAGTGTATGTGGTTCAGTGCTGATACAGTAGTTACTCCAAGCCGGAGAAACAAATAAAAAACTAACCCTTTGAATGGACAGATCATGCTATGGGTTAAAATCTGGTTAACTAGCTAGTGCTGCAAACCTGCTGCTCATTCCTGATTGCAAATGTTGCCCCGCCCAACACCCCTATAAAAGTGTGAGAGTCCCACACTCCTGCTTTTTCATTCATTCAGTCAGTCAATGCAGCACAGAACAGCATGACTCCTGTTTCTCTAACTCTATGCAATTTAAAGTTTAGTGTTTTTTTATTTTGGGAGTGTTTAGAATGGTCCTATGTGGGACTTGCCTAGCTCCTCTCCTTTCCTTTCTTTTTCACTTTGGCTGATATATCCAGTCACTTTTGGTTATTTTTCTTTCTTGATTGACTCCTGAGTTTATAATTCTACTTTCAAATGAGTCATTCTGTGTCATCCACTTATTTCCTCAGTGGATTGACCGATCTGAAGTGCATGGCAAGAGAGTGCACCAAGACATATTTTTCACTCTGCCTAAATTAAATCCATGAAATCCATTTATTTAGCATTTTTTGTAAACGCACTCAAGATTGCAGTGGGAGTGATTCAGAGCAGTGCCAGGGTTAAGTCATTGGCAGGTGTTTCCAGTTGTCTAATTGTGCTGTCCTCTTGATCTACATTGCCTTCAGTAATTATTCCAAGGACCCCCAAAATGATATGTGGACCCCCATCTGAAGATCCCTTAACGCACCCCTCACCAACCATAATCCGGTCGATTTAATGCACCCCTCACCAACCTTAATCCAGTCGGATTAAGGTTGTCTAACCAATGCTATATCTAACCAAAGTATGCCTCCTGTGCCAGGGACAAGAGATGAATTAGTCAATATTTAAAAAAATAAACAATAGCTGATCTACAAGCTTGCAGTGCAGTGCTGTGCGCTTGTACAACAAGGTTCAATTTATTTATTTTTTTTGTCTCCCAAGGGAGAAATTTGTCTTGGACCCCAAGGACCCGCCCTGCAGCATACAGATGCAATACAATACAAAACAATACACAATACAAGAGAACAAAGGCACACAGTGACCCGTACAACATAAAAAAACCACACAACATACCTAGTGCAAAAGAGGAAGAACATCACCTCACCACAGTGTTTTATCGACTAAACATATGACAAAAAATGTTTGTCGACTACCCTTCTTCACTGATGAAAACCAAATAAAAGCAATAAAAACTAAGCTATGATGACTAAGACTAAGTATATTGACAATTTCGTCAAATGAAAACTAGACTAAAATGTTAGGGAGGGACTAGTGGAGAAGAGATCCAGTAGAACTAAAACTTTTTTTTTTAATACTATAGTTTAATAAAATAAAATAAAAACATGAACAATAAACTGAACTTTTATGGATTTTGTTTTTTATGGAGTCAACCTTGTGTGCCACAAAGTGGGTCAACTTATTGGGCGGGGGAGGGGAGGTCAAGCAGTAACTGCTTGACCTCCCCGATCTCTGCCTTGATCTCCATGACCTCTACAGCCAGAAACTTCCACTTTTCCATCTCTCTGATCTCCTTTTCCATCTCGCTGATCTCCTTTTCCATCTCTCTGATCTCCTTTTCCATCTCGCTGATCTCCTTTTCCATCCTCTTGTACAGTAACCTGAAGAGGCCTCCGACCACCAGGAAGCCAAGCCCCGTCCTCCCGACCACCGTCTGTTGGATCTTTTTTATCTGTTCCTCCTCCAGTATGTCGTGGATACCAAACACTTTTAGCAGTTTCCGGACAAGAACTGCGGAGAGCGTGTCCAGTGCTGGTTCTACAGCCTTCCAGAGGACAGGGCGATATTTTCGCAGCATGGCTGCTGCTGATTTATCGGCACATTGCTGCGCTCCACAGGTTGAGATTAACTCTCTTTCTTACATCCCATTACAAACTTAAAATAATTCACCCCGTGCTCGTCACAGCGTGTTCCCATTTCCCACACCACAGTCAATTATTATTTTACTGTCCGTTCTTGTGTTCTATGTCTGAGTCGGTTCAACGCCCTCTCAGCATGACATCTAGTTCCTCTCCCGTGATTTCTTCAACATCCAGGAACCTCCTAGCAGCATCTAGCACCATTTTGATGCGTTCCGATTTCCTTGGTATTTCAACGGCACAGTTTATGACCATCGCAATAAATGCGAGGAATCGTCTCTTGTCCAGGCAAATGTTATTGTGCCCCCTTTTCTACACCACATCCTCTTTCTCTGCCCCACTTTCTTTCTTCTCCAGGTTCTTGACCGCGTCCGCATATGACAAACCTCCCTGCGTCCTCAACTGCTTCACCTCCCCTTCCTTCTTTCTTCTTGCACATATTACAGACCCTGCATTATGTTCTCCTCCGCAGTGTACACACTTTGGTTCGATTCCCTCTTCTTCACATTTCCTCTCTTCACACTCTGCCTCTCCACATCCTGCACAGCTCAAGTTACTTGTTCTGTTTAAATATGTAAATACTACTCTTTAAAACTAGTATTAGTCTAGCAAAAACAATTGTGTTTGTTTTGGTATTAAGGAAAAACACTCTCAGTCATCGACGGGGACGTGCCGTGGCGCCGTGGAGTATACTTTAGCTAAACGGGCTCCAATGCATTAGGTGGATCCCAATTGGCGGTGTACACACTTCAAGGTGCGATACTAGGTAGAATAGGGTGGTGACTGCACTGGCACTAACGGGGGACTACACTGCGTAGGTGGCAAAGGGTACACGGAATAGTGTACACTGTCGATTGGGACACTGAGTTGGGCGGAGCCGAGTGGAGCTGGGCGGAGCCAAGCGGAGCTCAGATTTCTCGACTGGCAGCCATTACTGTTTTCTCCGCACTGACCGGAGTGTTTTTAAAAGGTCTATAAACTACTTTTTTAGCCCACGGAATTTACTTTCAAGTTATTTTTGGGGAGTATTTAGTTGTTTAAACTTCATATGTGTGGTCAATTAATCATAAAAGATCCTATTTAAAAATATCAAACAACGATGTCGGAGAATCAGAGAACCGTGTTGTCTCGCTTTGGGGGCTGCCAGCAGAGAGACGTACCCGTGTCTGGCTCCCCCTTGTCGGCATAGCTAGAAGCAATTCCCCGTTGCTCCTACGTTGTTGTGGAACGACATGATGCCGTGGCTCTCAACGCTGTATGATATGAATCTGTGGATATTTACAGCCTACATGCAATTCGTTTCCAATTGTTTTATTTCCCCAAATGTCAAGTGCATTATAAATAACAGCTATTATATTATTGTTATTATTATTACGTCGAGTCTATGGTCGAATCTGATTTAACCCGAGTCCTGATTCCGTGCAAAGAGTTGCTGAAAGGAAGGATATAGGCTACCTGTAACCTGCATATATATAGCCTATTCACTTAATGATAAATGTTTTTACATTAGGATAGAATACAGACTATTGTCGCATCTGCTGTTTGATTTGTATTAGCAGGCACCGATCAATCACTGATCTACGCTATGAGCTTGTAGATCTTCTAAGTAAGTTCATGGTTAATTTGTGTATGCCTATACCTTTACAGCCAGCTAACAGCTAGTTCGTTTTCATATAGGCTAAGTTTATTGCTATAATGACATTTAACTTTGACAATATAGGTCTACTTTTACATTTAAAACAACCACATATAGGCCTATATAGCCTACTGTAAAGTGAGTATAAACTGTTAATTCAACTGAGAGAAATTCATTAATCAGAATGCTACTCTTAATCAGTTAATTACATTTGCATTTACATGAATGAAAAGGTTAAACCAGGCCAACTCTCAGCTCCAAATAGATAGGCTACATTTATCACAATATTATTTTACTGTGTAATCTAACACAAATCTTACAAATGCTGTCACTCAGTTATTTAATTTAGGCAGAAAATATATCACTGAATAGTGTATGCAATTAATGCATTCAAAAGAGCTGAAATGTTTTATGGACCCATAATAGTGATTATTTAATCATAATAAAACTGTATTTGTATAGCACCTTTCATGACATGAAATGCAGCTCAAAGTGCTTTACAGAGCAATGGAGGGAAAAAAAGAAAAGCAAGGCAACGACATTAAAAAACAAGTAGTAATGCAATGCAATACAGTGAGGACATGAATAACAAAAAATAAAAGATCAATTAAAAGCAATGTTGTAGAAGTGGGTCTTGAGCTGTGCTTTAAAAATGTCTAGAGGCTGCCTGTCGAAGGTACAGTGGGAGCTTGTTCCATGCCGACGGCCCGTAGAAGCAAAAAGCTGCTTCCCCGTATTTTTTAGTTGCCATTTTTTTAGGCAAAGCGAGCAGGCCAGCAGTGGAAGACCTTAGGGGGGGGCGGTTTGGGACATATTTAGGAAGGCAGTCGTGTAGGTAGGAAGGTGCGAGACCATTGAGAGCTTTATACACAAGTAAAATAATTTTAAAATCAATCCTAAAAACAACCGGAAGCCAGTGCATGTGAAGCCAAAACTGGAGTAATATGTTCTCTCATCTTAGTTCTAGTTAAAACTCTGGCTGCTGCATTTTGGACAAGTTGTAATCTGTCAGTTGTTTTCTTAGGCAGTCCTGAAAAAAGTGCATTGCAGTATAAATCAAGCAGAGAAAAAACAAAGGCGTGGATTAGCGTTTTTGCATCGTCCAAAGACAAATAGGCTCTGATTCGTGCAATATTTCTAATGTGAAAAAAGGCAATCTGGGTAACATGATTAATGTGATTAATTTAAGTTGTTTCGCCATACCCATTTATTTTGCCATAAATCAGATAGCTTTAAGGTACGGCCATGACAGCAATGGTATAGGAAAAAATATATATAATATTAATCATATTCGGATATTCGGTTTTCGGGGGGCCAACTGTTTCCTATATTCGGTATTCACTGCAGTTTCGGCCAAGAATCGGTGCATATTGTATGACTGTATGTATGAGTACGGGTATGTAAATAGTTCAATTCAACTTTGTAAATACAAAATGTATTTATTGTTATTTTGTCTTCAGTATAAAAATGAATGAACATTGAACAAGGATACCGTATCTCAGACTCAATCATGTAAAAAATAACGTCAAAATCAAGTCATTCCAGTAGAAAATTAACACAAATACATAAATAAAAAGTACATTCATTGAACATTAAACACAAACAAATAGATTGCACTGAACTGAAAATAGATTGCACTGAACATGAACATTACACATTGCAGAGAGAGGATGAACTGGCTGTTCTCTATCGTGTTCGAGACTGGCTCTCCACTACATATTGTTCAATATGTACGGGAACTGACCCCACAGGGCAGTGTTCATGGATATCTCTTTAAGACACATCATCTATGGTGGCCCTGCCCAGATGCCAATCAGCGGGCTATTTAAGCCCCATCTGTGCAGTGCCACTTCGATTTTTTGATTTCCACGAGAGCAGACGTTTCGTGTATCTCAGCAGTTTTGACACTATTAAACATTATATATAAATATATATATTTAGAACATGAAGCTGCGTGGCACACAGTCCACTTACCTAGGTAAGAAGAGAGCTGGTCGTCTCGACGACTCCTCTCGGGGCGCCGCGTAGCTCCACAAAAAAACAACAACAGCAACAAGCTGCAGGCCTAATCCGCTAGACAGTGGAGGAAGCCTCAGCTTGTCCGTACGTCCGCTCCCTGGTGAAACCCGACCACGTTGGGGGAAACCTTGAGACGGCGTTCGGTCCGTGCGTCCGTTCCCTAGTGAAACCCGACCACGTTGGGGGAAACTAGGAGACGGCGTTCGGTGTGGCCAAAGCCAAGTGCGAAGCCGACCACGTTGGCGGAGCCCTGGTTCCCTGGCTGCAGAAGCGGTGAGACCTCCGGGTCTATCATCGCGGCTGTACACCACGGCGGCGATTGGCGGGGTAGAACCCAGAGGAGCTGACCCAGTCGGCGTACTCTGAGGCCATCTACGTTCGCTGATCGTTGCCGCCGCGGTCCGGGCCAGACCACACGGCAGAGAGTGTAAACAAACAATTCCAGCGTGTTCCAACTTCCTCATTGACAGGTTGACATGAGCGTCATAGTGTATGGAGGTATGCCCGTCAGGGACGGCTGCCCAGACTGCACTGTGCCTTATGGGTCACAAGAGGGCGGTGTGGCTCAAAGATCAGGAGACAAAAACTCCCGATGACCCACCGTGTTAGGCGCTGCAATTAAATCGCTTACTCTGTCACAATTGGTTCTGGTTAATATATACTTATATGCTTATAAGTATGATAAAGGCTACAACAACACACTATATGCATGTGGACTTGTAGGCCGACTGGAATGATATATACAAAGGTTTGGAAGCCTCCAGTGTGCTTAATGTCAGATTGTTTTGGGCTAGAGCGCCTCAGAGCGGCTGAGCAGTTTATGTACAACCTCTTCCAGAGGTCCATAACTCTGCTGGTGACACAAAACAAACTGTGGACATTGATTTGGTATGGACTCTGTCCTAACAAAGAGAGAGCACACAGAGAATCCGTGTCATGGGGATGTCTTAGGGTACCATGTTGCCTTGATTCGTTTATGCAGCATTGTGAGATTCTGCAAAGGGTAGATTATGACCCCTCACGTTCAAGCAATTACTATGGGCCCACTCCCTGTTGAGCACAGTCCGAACAGTTAAAATATGGGGTACAATACAAGATGTATACATATATGTATGTATAGGTACACATATAATAAATAATATATAGGTATACATAGGAATATATCTATATAGAGACCAGTCGTTTCCACTGACAGACTAAAATGTCCCATAAAAATGTAATTTTTATGTGAACGTGGATGCTATTTGTATACAGCTGTGACTCTGTCTCCAAGACATTTATTTCTCAAGGGAGACAAATAAAGACTACCTTGAACCTTATCCCAGGTTGGCAGAGCTGGGTGAGCTAAGCTCAGGCTATGGCTCCATCTCTTTCCTGCCCTGCCTGGTATGGACAGGTCGGTAAAGAAGGATTTAGTGAAAGTTTTCTGTGAGACTACTTACGAGTGTCAGCAGCCTATTAATGCACTACAGTGTGCAGTTTAGGGAGCGAGCGTTGACTCGCCCTCTCGGGTTAGCTGTGGTCTCGTTTGTAGGTGAGACTAACACGATTCCTTGGGGTCAGACGGCCATTAGAGCACACTATACAGGGTATGGTTTATTGTTTATTGAATGGATCCCCATTAGCTGATGCCGAAGCGACAGCTAATCTTCCTGGGGTCCATATGAAATAGACATACAAAAAGTACATGAATACATGTATGGTGAGTGTTGCGCCAGCTTACACGCCTGTGATGTAGTTCGGTATTGTGGATCTGGGTTCAGTGACACAAACAGAACGTGCGCGGTCAGTCGAATGTTTCCCTTTATGTTGGGCAGTCATCATAGCGCACTATACAGTACTGTCGTATTTCTGGCGAGGCGTCAGCTCACGCGACAGTGGTGTAGTTCTGTCACAGACAGGACACGCTGTGTCTGTCCGATGTTTGGTAACACAGACATGACATGCTGGGTCTGCCAGGAAGTATGCCTGAATCTCAGCCATTGTCACACTATAGGACGTATTGCTGACGGGGTCGGCTCATGCGTCCGTGTAGCGGGGTAGTTCTGTCACAGACAGGACGTGCTGTGTCTGTCCGACGTTTGGTTGAAGGCAAATTATGCAGGCATTATAGCGCACTATACTGTCGTATTGCTGGCGGGGCGCCTGCTTACGCGACCGTGGTGTAGTTCTGTCTGGGGATCTGGTTCCCCAGTGACACAGACATGACATGCTGGGTCTGCCAGGAAGTATGCCTGAATCTCAGCCATTATTACACTATAGGGCGTATTGCTGACGAGGTCAGCTCATGCGTCCGTGGTGTAGTTTCACGGTGGAGCCGGGCTCAGTGACACAGCAGAGCGTGCTGTGGCTGTCGGGCAGAGCACACGATACAGTGTACAGTGTGTCACGGCGAGCCGTTTATGCACCTAGGTGTGACTCTGCGGGGTAGAATCCGGTTACCAGTCTGAAACCACAGAGAAAGCTCTTCTCATCCAGAGAAGTCACGAAGTCATGGCTATCTAGGCGCAGCTAGCCAACAACAACAGCAACAAGACTGAGTGCCGAATCTGCCTCGCGGAGGAAGCCTCAGTCTTGTCCGTGCGTCCGCTCCCTGGTGAAACCTGCTCGTCGGGGGAAACCTTGAGACGGCGTTCGGTCCGTGCGTCCGCTCCCTGGTGAAACCTGCTCGTCGGGGGAAACCTTGAGACGGCGCTCGGTGCGGCCAAAGGGTCCCAAGTGCGAAGCCGACCTCGTTGGTGGAGCCTGGGTTCCCTGGCTGCAGAAGCGCTGTGAGACCCCGAGCGAAACCGACCTCGTCGGTGAACCTCCTGGTTGATCATCGCGGCTGTAAACCGTTGCGGCGGGTAGCGGGGTAGAACCCAGAGGAGCTGACCTAGTCGGCGTACTCTGAGGCCATCTACGGTCGCTGATCGTTGCCGCCGCGGTCCGGCCAGACCACACGGCAGAGAGCGTAAACAAACAATTCCAGGGCCAACCGGCGGGGTATGGCTAGAGGTGCTCAGCACACCGAGCCCACTCCTCAGTCCTGACAGTTCAGGGTACCCAGCCCCCACAGGCTGTCTCTCGAGACAGTGGCGGTCAATTCAGGTGGACCCCTGAGTAGGTTCCACCATGTCATGGGTTGTATCTCTCTCGGGGTCGTCCTCAGACGAGCCCTCCATTGTCGTTCCGGTGATCCTGGTTCTCCATCTGGCCAGTTTGTTGGTACTTTGCGCTCCTGCGTCGTTCTTGAGTACATCCACGGATGCTGGCGTGGGACGTCCTCGTGACCGGTGCCCGTTCGTTGGATCCCACAGCACTAGTTTGCTGGCTGGCATCTCTTGGCAGTGAGCCAGCTGGTGCCTCCGCCCCTTAGGGCTGAGGGAGACCACGGTGCACCGGGTGCTCGCACATTAGGTCGGCAGCTCCCCCACGGGAGGTGGTACTGTCTGCCTTGCGGCATGAGCCAATTAAGCGTGGACACTTGAGTGGCTTCTCGCAGGACAGCATTCTTGTTGTTAGCAGTGTCAGCCACAAGAATGTCCCTATCAGTGCATGAAGGAGGCTGCCACTTCCTACATGGCAATGGTTAGGTGGTGCTGGCACCAATCCCTGCACTCTATACCATACGGCCTGATCAGAGAGTGCTCGGGTAGACCATGGTCGAAGGCTGGACTGTCCCACCGGATCACAGGGGTGATCCAACAGGGACAAGCAGGCAGGAGTGCCAGGGTCGCCTGGAAGGCGGGCACACTCTGCCCATGGGACAACAGCCCCCTGGTTGCTGTAGAATGGTGTATCTCTGACAGAGATCTACACAGCAGTGACATGGGCGACTCTGTCTACATTCACCCTGTCCTACCAATGGAACGTGGTGGCATCCGCTCCCCCTGTAGGAGTCGCTCCTGCGTGCTACTCAGCGGTAGGGTCACCAGCACCTTGACCGGTCAGGTCGGCCGGGCATCTGACGGGCTGGCTTGAGCAGCCCTTCACCCCGGTGGTCACTGGCCTAGCATCGTGCTGGGCCAGCTGAGCCTAGGTGGCGTCTTGCGCCTAGGCCACGAGTATTACTTACTTGGTATGAATACTGAAGTTTTGGAGCATTTTGGGCAAGCGCCTGTGACTCATGGCGCTCACCACTTATAGGCTCGGATGGAATTCAGGTTAAACTGCCTCGGGCTGCCGCGGGGGCAGCTGGTCTGCTTATTTCCTCGCGGTGTGTCTTAGAGAGTTCCCGTACATATTGAACAATATGTAGTGGAGAGCCAGTCTCGAACACGATAGAGAACGGAGGGTTACACTGTAACCCAGGTTCTCTGAGTGGAGAGACTGGCTCTCCACAAAAGAGCCGCTCCGAAATTCGTGTCAATCAAGAATTAATCGAAGTGGCACTGCACAGATGGGGCTTAAATAGCCCGCTGATTGGCATCTGGGCAGGGCCACCATAGATGATGTGTCTTAAAGAGATATCCATGAACACTGCCCTGTGGGGTCAGTTCCCGTACATATTGAACAATATATAGTGGAGAGCCAGTCTCTCCACTCAGAGAACCTGGGTTACAGTGTAACCCTCCGTTCTCTAGAGTCTCTACTACATTTAAATGTAAACTACTACTACTACTACTACTACTCTCCCCCTCTTCTTCGGGCCAGCCTGCACATTGGGCCCTGGTGTTCCTGACCCTGCTCCAGACCCCAGTGCAGCTGTACCACTATGGTCTGGTATGGCCTCGGCTAGGCCTGGTGGTGCTGTAGGCCAGCAGTCCGGCTCCGCTCCAGAGACTTCCAGACATGGCAGTCTCACGTGGTGGTGCTGCTGTAGGCCCGCCGCTGCAGGCCACCTCCTCACCGTCTTTGGATCCTAAGGCAGTGTAAAATGAAGGTTTCAGAACCACTGGCTTAACAGGTTATTTGTATGGCAGTAGTGCTACAACTCAGAATTCCCTTATTGTTAAAAAAAAAGGCTTTTGTGCTTGGGTAATATGTTCTGTTGTGGTCCAATGATGACTTTACAACAGGTTGCCAGGTTGTATTCTATTGCTAGTTTGATCACTTTCACCTTAAAATAACATGAATTAATAAATGACTGAAAATAGCCAATCTACAAGCTCAGAAGTCACAACATGTCGCACTGCAACGTGTTGGGAGCTTGTATATCTTCTATTTTTGGTGTGGACTTTTCTAGTCCTCTATAGCAGTGCTTCCCAAACTTTTTCATGTCAAGGACCCCCAAAATGATACTAATTATCCTGCGTACCCCCATTAGAAAAGATATGCCAGGGACAGACCCCCCCCATAAAAATGTTTTTACAGATCTAGCAGTGATTTTCAAACAGTTTCATTTCAAGGGACCCCCAGTTTGACCTGAATTAGGCTATGAACCCCCATAATGGCATTTCTATCTCTGGGACCCCAATGTATATTGTAAAATCAGTGTACAAATGGAACGGGGTTCAACTAAGAGATTGTACCATTTATACAATCTATCTCTGAGTAATAATAACAATAATATAATAGCGGTTATTTATAATGCACTTGACATTTGGGGAAATAAAACAATTAGAAACGAATTGCATGTAGCCTAGGCTGTACATATCTACAACGGATCATTCATATCATACAGCGGTGAATTGCTTCGGGCTACGCCGAAAAAGGGTAGTTCTCACACGGGTACATCTCGTCTGTGGCCGCCCCAATGCGAGACGACACGGTCCTCGAATTCTCCGACATGATTAATTATAATCTAATATAATGATTAATTGACCACATATATGAAGTTTAAACAACTAAATACTCCGCGAAAATAACTTGAAAGTAAATTCCGTGGCCTGTGTGTGACAAGTTTTAAGAGGGCTTAAAAACCACAACAGTAATGGCTGCCAGTGGATCTTTTTTATTTGGCTCCGTCTGTCATGAATACATTTGATAGCATAAACAACTAACTAAATACTATCCCAAAGATATTAAAATATTAAAATTCGTCGTGACAACAACGCATGTTTAGTTTTGCTGTTGGGGAAATGCACCGGGGGACTAGCGTTACTTCAAAATCTCCGACGACAACATTTCTTATTTTCTTTATTTGGCTCTATCATGATACATTTGATAGCTTAAACAACTAAATACTATCCCAAAACATATTACAATTACCTTCCGTGACACAACACTTTTAAAAGAGTATAAAACTTACTAGTTTCCGACATTTTTCTCTGTCTCTGCGGGCTGTCTTTCTCCCTCGGAGAAATTCCATGGGTTGCGCAGTAGGGGAGAGCAGGGACGGTTGACGCGCATTTTACTAATTCCCTCCCTGCACAGAGATTAATTAATTTCAAGTAACCAAACTTTATTGTGAACAAGATACACTTGTCCTCTCCCATTACCCTGAGTGTTTTTTTATTTTGGTGAAACGAGTCGGACGCTATCGGCAAGCAAAGTGATCTCGCGCTCACTTCCGCACAGCGCTATTGGCAGGACGGAAGCTGCGTAGGAGCAGGGCGAAAGGCGCACTCACATAAATCGTCCTAAATAAAGCTATAAAAGTCATGTTTCTGGCATCTAACGCTCAGTTATGCTTCAATACAATCCTTCTACAAAATGTCCACTTCTGATTGTCAAACAAATTTCTAAAATTATTCCTAATGCTTACCTTTTGAGTAGGGTTTCACATCATGTCCATTCCATGTCCAAAACAGCCTGGAGCTAAATTAGTTGATTAGTCTAAATTTCAGCTGCAGCCTATGTCAGTGGTTCTCAACTATGTCAGTGGCTCTCAACATGTGGTCCGGGGACCACAAGGGCCATCGGGGGCTATAGGGGGTCCCCCAGCAAATTAAAACATGTCAGAATAGCTAGTCTAAATGAACAATTAGGCTAGCTAGACCATTTAGAATAGATTAAGAGTGACTTCTGATCCTAATTATCCTACCAAAAATATGCTTAGGCTATAGATATAATTAATTAAATAGAATGAACATGTTCACTTCATTTTATTCCCTTCGGTCAGCTGTTTAGAACACCATAAAAAAATGCTACTGAACAACAGGCTAAATGGTGCAACTGCAAACATTTAATAGTGCATTATTCAAAGTGCTTTAATAGGAGTGTTCACAAGTGCATTCAAGGGGGTCCGCAGTTCCATGGGATCTGCACCTAAATGATGGTTTGAAACCTGTATGGGTCTGTAACCCTGAGTGTAAATGGAATGGAGTGTAAATGGAACCAAATGGACCGTTACACATTTGGTTCCATGTGTAGGCTACACTCAGTTAAATCAACATTTATTTTACAATATAAATTGGGGGTCCTGGAGGTAGAAATGTCATTAAATGAGGGTCCATAGACCCTGGTTTGGACCCTTATGGGTCTGTAACTATAGAGTGTATAGCCTACAAATGGAACAAAATGGACCTGTTACACATTTGGTTCCATTTGTAGGCTACACTCAGTTAAATCAGCATTCATTTTACAATATAGATTGGGGGTCCTGGAGGTAGAAATGTCATTAAATGAGGGTCCATAGACCCTGGTTTGAACCCTTATGGGTCTGTAACTATAGAGTGTATAGCCTACAAATGGAACAAAATGGACCTGTTACACATTTGGTTCCATTTGTAGGCTACACTCAGTTAAATCAGCATTCATTTTACAATATAGATTGGGGGTCCTGGAGGTAGAAATGTCATTAAATGAGGGTCCATAGACCCTGGTTTGAACCCTTATGGGTCTGTAACTATAGAGTGTATAGCCTACAAATGGAACAAAATGGACCTGTTACACATTTGGTTCCATTTGTAGGCTACACTCAGTTAAATCAGCATTCATTTTACAATATAGATTGGGGGTCCTGGAGGTAGAAATGTCATTAAATGAGGGTCCATAGACCCTGGTTTGGACCCTTATGGGTCTGTAACTATAGAGTGTATAGCCTACAAATGGAACAAAATGGACCCGTTACACATTTGGTTCCATTTGTAGGCTACACTCAGTTAAATCAGCATTCATTTTACAATATAGATTGGGGGTCCTGGAGGTAGAAATGTCATTAAATGAGGGTCCATAGACCT
This sequence comes from Protomyctophum bolini, assembly GCF_963924005.1. Classification (NCBI taxonomy): domain Eukaryota; kingdom Metazoa; phylum Chordata; class Actinopteri; order Myctophiformes; family Myctophidae; genus Protomyctophum; species Protomyctophum bolini. The sequence continues at coordinate 1,585,876 of NC_137883.1, read as the reverse complement.
TGGTTTGAACCCTTATGGGTCTGTAACTAGAGTGTATAGCCTACAAATGGAACAAAATGGACCCGTTACACATTTGGTTCCATTTGTAGGCTACACTCAGTTAAATCAGCATTCATTCTACAATATAAATTGGGGGTCCTGGAGGTAGAAATGTCATTAAATGAGGGTCCATAGACCCTGGTTTGGACACTTATGGGTCTGTAACTAGAGTGTAGCCTACAAATTTCCATTTGTAGGCTACACTCTACTCTACTCTCTACACTCTACACTCTCTTTGCATTGGCCTATAAAAACAACAACAGTAGGCTAGCCTAGGAAACATTAGGCCACACAATACACATTACAATACACAAGGCTACACAATACACATTGTAAATGTAAACAAACACTGTAAACATTTCATATAAAAAGTGCAACTGCAAACATTAAATGCCATTTAAAATATAAACCTCAAAATCTTGCAAATAGGCCTAGACTATTAACTGCAACACAAAATCAAACACAAATAGGCTACAACCCTACACCAAGCCCCATAGATTGATTGAAATAAGACTGATTGAAAGAACTATATACCAAGCCCCATAGATTGATTGAAATAAGACTGATTGAAAGAACTATATACCAAGCCCCATAGATTGATTGAAATAAGACTGATTGAAAGAACTATATATTCAAATAGCCTATAAAACAAAAACACAGGGGAGAAACAGATTAGAGTGTGTGTGTGTGTGTGTGTGTGTGTGTGTGTGGCAGCTCAATCGAAGTCCTCACAGACATGGCAGACATAAGTCTGCTCTGTATCTGTGCAATCCTCGTGTGCCCAGACGCCACAGACGTTGCACGTTATCCAAAGCCCTGGCCTACTATTGAAGTATTTTTCCCCACACACAATGCACTCCGTGTTATCGACATCAGTGGTGCCTGATGTGTTGTTGGTCTTAGACTTGGCCTTTTTGCCAGCAGACCTTGTAGGAGCCTTAGACCCAGCAGACTGGCCAGCAGACGTTGTAGGAGCCTGCTTAGAAGACACAGCAGCCTGGCCAGCAGATCTTTCAGGAGCCTTGGAAGGAAACAGCTTTTTCTTCTTTGCCATCGAGACCCTTTTCTCCTCTTCCAATGCTGCTTTCACAGGGGTGTCTGTGAGGATGGCGGTGGTCCTCTTTCTCCCCCCCCCCCCTCTGCTGCTTCCTGGGTCCAGCCTTTGGTAGAGGCCGCATCAGCTCTGGGCTGAAACTGGTTTCCTCTGAACCTGGGCTGGTCAGTGGAGTGACCAGTCCAGCGTGGACCTGTGTGGCGACAACTTGAACAGAACAGACCGGACTGGTGACAACCTGTGTGTGTGTGTGTGTGTGTGTGTGTGGGGCAGTGGGGACCTGAGGGGCTTGACTCAGAGCTAGCAGCTGAGATGAGAGGGCCATCAGTGTAGCTGCAAGTTCTACAGTGGCCTGCTGTGTGAGTGGAGTGGGGTGCTGAGATGAAACCGAAAGCCGAGTGCTGGCAGCCAGCAGTTGAGCCTGAATTCTAGCCAGGGAAGGAGTTGAAATTTGACCCTCAGCGTGGACTGGAGGGGTGGCCTCAGGTGTGGAGAAGGCAGGACTGGCAGGTGCAGACTCTTCCATGGCGGGTGGTGCTGGTCTGTCTGTGACTGGAGGGGTGGCCTCAGGTGTGGAGAAGGCAGGACTGGCAGGTTCTGCACCTGCCAGTCCTGCCTCTTCCAAGGCGGGTGGTGCTGGTCTGTCTGTGACGTAAGAGGGCGCGAAATCTCTCTCACCAAAAATATGTTTGTTGACTGGCCAAATGCCAGTGCAGCGGAAGCCAGCTGTGATGTTGGAAGGTGTTGCTGCAGATGGCAGCGCTGTTCTTACGATCCCTGGAACAACAAGCAGAAAAAGAGAACACATTTAGCCTAGTGCAAATCATACTTGGTGTAGGAGCCAATTGGTGTTTTATGTTTGAGTAATTTCATGATTAAGATAAGAATGTTTGGCTATAAAGGGTTAAAAATGTATGCTGGTAATTTGATTGCATTTCATTATTGACATGTGTCTAAAAAGGTCTAGCTGGCCTAACCTGATAATCTTTTGATATCATATTATGATGTCACAGTATTTTAGTTCAGTTGGAGTCAGACATTGATCAAAGCAACACACCTGGTAAATCGTAGATGCACACCGTTTTCCCAGGGTTTTGCATCATCCACTGGTCCATCGCAGAGTTGATGTACCTCTTCAGCGGGCCGTACACACTGCAGTCGAGAGGCTGGAGCTTGTGGGAGCAGTGGGGAGGGAAGGACAGCAGCACAACTCCATTTTCCCTGCAGTAATCGATGCCTTCCAGGGAGAGGTGAGAGACATGGTTGTCCAGCAGGAGAAGGACTTTAGCTTCTTTTGTAGCTCTGCTGTGACGTACAAAGTGTTTTAAGAAAACTAAAAAGTCTTTCTCCTGCATCCATCCAGAACCACTGGCTGTTCCAATGCAGCCTGGGGGCCCATCCCGCACGAAGTGGTCATGAAAGTTCTTCCTGGGGAAGATGAACTGTGGTGGAATGCTGTTGAGATGAGATTGAGATGAGATTAAATGTATTGTCAATGTACAGTAGCCTACAAGTACAGCACAGCGAAAAGTATTTTCACATCTCACCAACCTGTTTCCTTGTGCACTGACGGCGAACGCCATGGTGACCAAGGTCCCCCTCTCTGCGGACGTCATGGCGCCAACCTGCTTTCTGCCTCGACAGGCGATGACTTTGTCCGGAACTTGGACAGTAACGGTGCTGGTCTCATCCATGTTCCAGATGTCTTTTGCTTGGAAGCGATGACGAATGATTACTTGGGACAGGTTCTGGAAGAACTTGTCCACATTCACTGGATTGAAGCTCGTCGCTCTGGAAAGGCTGGTGGCCTGAGGACGGCGAAGGGACAAGACAGGGTTTCGCTCCAGGAAGCTTGTTAGCCAGCCCTTCCCAGCCATCTCTCTGTCAGCCCAGACTTCTGGATATTTGCAGCCATGCTCCCTGGCCAGCTGAAACGCAAGCCTACGGACCTGATGACATAAACTATGAATTATTAAAAGTAGTTTCATTGTCCATGTCAGTAGCCTAATAAATGTTATGCATCTTGATTTATATTTAAATTATTTTTTACTTTGTCTAACATTTTTGTAAACAGCTGAACAGAAAGAAAAAAAAGTTAATATGTAGTCCTACAATGCATTCATATAAGTTGTCAAAACTGAAATAAAAACCATTTTTACAGCTATAGCAGTCAGCCATATTAATTTCAAGCAGCACCAGTTTATGCATTAGGTCCTCATATAATGGCATTTCTATCTCTGGGAATTATAGAGTTACATAAGGGTCCATTTGATTCCTAATATCCATCATTTAGCTGAGCATCCCCCCCAGGAATTCCCTCTGGGGGCCCCTGGGGGTCCCCCGACCCTACTTTAATAACCAATGGTTTCTAGCCCATGTAGGCTAATTTATAAGTGCTGGTTGTGATGCATTGTAGACTCAGTGGAACAGCACATAGCTTGGTGTTGTGCTGTTTCACTGAGCTTAGGCTATAGGTCTAATGCATCATAACCAGCACTTATATGCCTCATCATTTGATCTTACCTCCCTAGGGCTGATAAATACTCGATGCCTTGAGTAGGTATTCTGTGAGGACAGCTTCCTGGGCTGCACTCAAGACCCTATTATGGGGATAGTATCCAGGTAGTGGGGCGTTAGGGTCCAGGGCCTTCCTCTGCTTATAACGCCTCAGTGTCGTCTCTGACACCCCGTGGACCTTAGCTGCCCCACGGACAGATTGGCCGTCTAAGACGGCCTGGTAGGCTAGGGGGAAGGCATCTGGTGGGTAGAGACCTCTTGAGGTCTTCCTCACTCTAATTCTGGGCATCTGCATGGAAGAAATGGCAACACATGGCCTGTCTATATCTATATTTGAATTATAGGCTATATAGGCCTATATCAGTGGTTCCCAAATGTTTCCCTGTCAAGGACCCCCAAATTGATACAAATGAGCCCGCGATCCCCCATTTGAAAAGATATGCCAGGGACCCCCATAACCCCAAGAACCCCCAGCCTGACATGCACCAGTCCACGGACCCCCACCTAGTGGTATTTCTATCTTTGAGACCCCAATTTATATTTTAAAATCAATTTAATTCTGAGAATCCATTTGTAGGCTACACTCTCTGAGTTACAGATCCATAAGGGTTCATTTGGTTCCCAACCATTATTTAGCTGGGGACCCCGTGGAACTCCCTCAAGAACCCCTGGGGGTCCCAGGACCCCACTTTGGGAACCACTGGCCTATATACATATACGACATATAAATATATATATATAGGCTACATGTAGATAGATCTTTATTGTCATTGTAACAAGTAGCCTACAACGAAATTGTGCCTATAGCCTACATAGGCCAGTGGTGGGGGTAAAAACTAAATGGGGGTCCGCAGACCAACGCATGTTAAACTGGGGGTCCCCGAAACGAAACGGGCCGAGACTCACTGCTAGAGCCGCTAAAAATAAATCCTTTCTGGCATATGAAATCACTGCTAAAGTTTGGGAACCACCAACATAGGCAGTGCTATGGGCTGCCAATGCTATGCTATGCGTAACGGCGCATGGATGCGCCGGCCGTCCCTCGGGCGTCTGTTGTTATGTTTTGCTAGCTAGCTCAAAGGCTAATGCATATTTTTCAATGGAATCTTCGCCTGGGGTTAGTATACAGATTAGCCTAACAGATGAAATTGATTAACAATCGTCAGATAATACATACATCCGTACAAACATTAAACACTCAAATAGGCGATTTTGTACTTACAGTGTGCAAAAACACAAAAGTGTCTGTATCTCAGTCAATCTTCCAAGGAAATGGAAAAAGAATTCTCTGCAAGGCTTTCGCGCGCTGTAGAATCGAATGACGTCGCCGGAAATACGCGACGAAAAGTGTTGCATGGTATCCAGCCCGAGGTGAAACCGTCCTACCGCACCAACTGACCCGGCTCTCCCCTACGGCTGCGCCGTGGCGATATACCCTGCAAGGCTCAGGGTACATCCAAGCTGGACTTTGGAAGCGGGCTCCGGCGGGGGAAAATAGTGCGTAGCCCTTTGTAGTGTCAGCGCCTGTCTTTTTGTGGTCTGTGGATTGGGAAGCACTGTCGCGCACCGTTGTGACGTCACATACGCCGAAATACACACTGGCCAGTGTCCACCCTGCGGTTTGAGATTCACCTATGGACTCTGTTGGTTGAAGTAGTTGAGCCACTTTTTTGCCAGTGGCCCTCTTCGACTCATAGAGAGACACCACACTTTCTTTGTCTGTCAGTTTCAGTTTTGAACCGGCCATTGTTTGAATGGCAGCTTCCAGGTTGTGTTTGGGAGGTAGGCAGTGGGAACCCATCCTGGTGAAAAGGTCAAGCAACTCTTCTTCATCGCTTTCATCCATAGTGCCCTGGAGAGCTTTTTCTACAGCAGATCGCTCACTAGAAGAGAGGTAGTTGAGAAAAGATGACATCAGAACATCATCTACTGACTCGATGCCGTTGATGCAAGCTAAAATCAAAGATTTGGAGAGCTTGACTGGCAGTACACCATGGTCTAAGAGTCCTTTGACCCAGATTCTTCCCACTTTCAGCCTCGGAGTAATCTGGTCTCAGTCTCGGAACTCGCTTCTCTTCACCATCACACTGTTCGAGGAACTGCTCCCAGAAACCAGTGTACACATCTCTCGACACTCCAGCATCATCTATAGTATTCTGTCTCAGATAGATGCGTGTCCCATCTACATCCCTTTACAGATAGCGAACATGATCATGAGTCGAAAACCAGGGTAGCATTCCAAACTTTACTGTCCTCTTCTCATCATCCAATAATCGTTAATTTGTAAAAACTGAAATAAACATGACAATGTCTTGATCAGAAAACATACTTCAACACAAATGTATAATCAATTACAGCATACAATAACCTCTGTGCATGTTGACAAAAAGCTACTGTAGTCTAGCATAATGACAAAAGCTACATTCAGCTTAGTTTAGTATTTTTTAAGCATCAATAAATGCATTTTAAACTTAACCACACATGAATTACAGTATTATTTAAATGCACACTTGTACACAATACAGAAATGCAATTGTAGAATTAAACACTGAAAACTTACAAGCAAAGGCTTTCCCAAGCACAACAGAAGAAAAGGGGGAGAGGAGCTCTGCCTCTGTGTCTGACATGAACAAACTGAAAACTGCATGAGCCTACAAACAAATTAGGGTTTCAGGTGTGCTGGAAACAATTGAGCTGAGCTAACACATCTGAAATGACTAAACACTAATTACTGTCTCTGTTACAGCAACCGCATCTAGGAGGTGCAAAAGAGTACATTTTAGAAGGCCACATAATGTGTGCCATGACATATAGCCTTCTCGTTTACGAATGACATTTGCAAAGTGCAATTGATAATGCTGCTGTCCATGAAAATTGACAAAAGGTCCTCTAGAACTTTGACCCTGTGAATGAATGCAGGCCACACTTCTCTGGCTCCTTCTGGGTTGTCAGCTGACGGGTACACATCCGCCGCCAGTTGATTTGGTGACAGAGAAGCCAGGAGCTGCAATCCTACCAACTCAAATATTTTACAATAAAACACGCTAATTTAGCAGAAGCTGGTTTTATGAACGGGAGCGCTGGCGGGAGTGACAGTGGCTGGAATATTCAGTGGTTGCTCTGTGCTGCTTTTTGCTTTCCATGTCGGAAATTTCACATTGCTACTTTTTTGGTATGGTAGGCTATACACACAGTGTCGGGGAGGCTGCAACTGTAGCCTACAAGTTGGAATTTAGCTGGCATATTTTGTTCCGCTGGTTTTATTTGTCATGTCTGTCTGGAACAGGCTATATGCTTAATTTTTTTTTTCTCTATTCTATTTTTGTATCATTGTAATTTGTAGCTGTATAGCAACAGAATGGTGAACTTGTTACTTGGTGAAGGACGTCTGGCTGGCTTAATTGTCAACGAGCGAGATGCGCTCAGAGAGAGAGAGAGAGAGTCTGGCACGCACAGACAGATAGGCCGGACTTTGTAGTGACGCACGTCATGCACACGTTCTTCGAAATACCGGTTCGGAATAGCGGTGTGGTTAATCGTCGGAGTGGCGGGGTCTTTACCGATCAATAGAAGTCAATGGTCAGAATGGCGACGCGTCGGAATGCCGCAAAATCATGGAAGAGAACCGATTAGAGAGCTCTTCACAACAACCTGATGACACAGTTGTCGTCGACACATGCATTTGTACATTAAGTTTCTTTTTTTTTTTTTTTTTTTTTATCCCACGATTTTGTAACCCATTTTTCACCCCTGTGTCAATCATCTAATAATGTGATCCTGGGCTCTACACACCCTCCGCCAACCTGGGGAGAGCAATGGACTTAACTCATGCTTCCTTCATGCTTGAGTGTCCAAGTTGCTTCTTTACACCTGACAGGGGGGAGTTTCCATGGTTGGACGTAGCGCGTGGAAGGAACACGTTATTCCAACCAGTTCCTTTCCCCTCCATCAGGCGCCCTGGCTGGCCAGGGGGAGGCAGTTTAGAGACCAGGATTACTGCATGTTTCTGTGAGGGTACCTAGGGATACTCAAATAGATTTACCTGTGGGCCACATTACAAAAATGGCAAGGGGCCAGGGGCCAGTAGATAAAATTACGACATTAATGATACTTGATAACTTCTCTCTTTCAATTGCTTTATTTTCGCAACTTCTGTCTTTCAATTGCTTTATTTTCGCAAAATGTATCAAAGTACAATGTGCATGCACACAATATGAAAATAAATACATGTGTTACATTTTCTTGCATAAACACAAAGAGCTGTTTCCATAACTGCACAAATTATTGCACATAACATGAGTAGCTGTTATAATAACATAATAACATAACATGAGTAGCTCTTTGCCTGCCTGCCTGCCTGCCTGCCTGTCTGTCTGTCTGTCTGTCTGTCTGTCTGTCCATGAGTAGTTATTTGTCTGTCTGTCAATGAGTTACTGTCTGCCTGTCTATGAGTAGCTGTCTGCCTGCCTGTCTATGAGTAGCTGTCTGTCTGCCTGCCTGCCTGTCCAATTGTCCATGAGTAGCTGTCTGTCTGCCTGTCTGAGTATAGGTAAAGCTGCACAATATATCGTATCGTTATCGAGGTATGAACATGCACAATATCAGTATCGCAAAAAGGCAATGGTATCGCGATATAGATATATCGTCGACACATCGATAATATATTGTCCACTTCTAAAGCCAGCCCTCTGTTTTAGCCTTTAGAATCTGATCTCAGGTCAGAATGGGTTAAAGCATTGATTTCCCTGGCTCTGTGTCTGCGGGTTGGTCTTTGCTGATGAACCATGTTATGTTATGAGTGAAACACCATTAGACCATTCACCCATGCTTCTGTCTCCTCCAGGCTGCACTATTAGCCCATTCTGAACGGGAACCCCTCTTGGTGTTTTAACCCATTCTGACCTGAGATCAGATTCATACGAGGTTTCCACTGGACACACACTGGTCTGATTAACCCATTCTGACCTGAGATCAGATTCTAAAAATGTCAGTCGCTCTTCGATTTAAAAAAAAATAGCAGACCTACAAGCTCGTAGCGCGCCACTCGGTGGCGCGCTATGAGCTTGTAGATCTGCTATTTTTCAATAGCTAAAGCATAACATGATGCTATAACACCAAAAGGGGTTCCCGTTCAGAATGAGTTAAAGCATTATGCTATACTTTAGCTATTGAAATATAGCAGATCTACAAGCTCATAGGTCACGAGCTTGTAGATCTGCTATTTTTGACATATCTTGAAAGTGTGGCGCAAATCTTTGAATATATATTCTTTCAGAGCGAACGTTTTTAACTCAAATCTTTGCTTCTGGAGGGTCCCCCTGGAACTACATATATTTTCAGATGGGGCTCGGTGGCCAAATACATATATTTTTGGGGATCCTTATTGACATGAAAATGTTTGAGAACGACTGACATATTAGAAACATAGGTTTTTTTTAGAAAACTGTCATGATTTAGAAGACATTTTGTAGAATGGGTTTCGGTGGAAATGGGTTATACATCAATGTTGCAGTGGAACTGCCTGTTATATTTATTCCACATAACCAGTGAAATGATCTCCCCGTTAAGCTCATCTCTGTGTATTATTTAAGGCTGAGCTACTGTGCCCTCGGGCTCCGTGGCATAAGGTACTTTAGGACCATGGGGACCCCCTGTCTGTCCCCCTGGTCCCTATAATGGAAATGTGGCCGACCACAACGCCACAACGAGTGGGTCTCATACAGGGCCAATCCCAAGCCAGGGCCAGACATTCATTCTGTGCAGATCATTGGGATGTACAAGTTTCCTCAAGTAATATTTTTTTCCAAGAATCAGGGGAGGGGGGGGGCAGTCAGACAGATATTTCGTGACGCCACTAAGGAAATCGGGACTTCCTGAAAGTTCATATAATGACCTGTTTCCAATTTGACACTGTGGAGGCTCAGTGATGCAGCTCCGTGTGTGCACTGTGTGCACTGTGGAGGCTCAGTGATGCAGCTCTGTGTGTGCACTGTGTAGGCTCAGTGAAGCAGCTCCGTGTGTGCACTGTGTAGGCTCAGTGAAGCAGCTCCGTGTGTGCACTGTGGAGGCTCTGTGAAGCAGCTCTGTGTGTGCACTGTGGAGGCTCTGTGAAGCAGCTCTGTGTGTGCACTGTGGAGGCTCAGTGAAGCAGCTCCGTGTGTGCACTGTGGAGGCTCAGTGATGCAGCTCTGTGTGTGCACTGTGGAGGCTCAGTGACGCATCTCCGTGTGTGCACTGTGGAGGCTCTGTGAAGCAGCTCCGTGTGTGCACTGTGGAGGCTCTGTGAAGCAGCTCTGTGTGTGCACTGTGGAGGCTCAGTGGTGCAGCTCTGTGTGTGCACTGTGGAGGCTCAGTGATGCAGCTCCGTGTGTGCACTGTGGAGGCTCTGTGATGCAGCTCCGTGTGTGCACTGTGGAGGCTCAGTGATGCAGCTCTGTGTGTGCACTGTGTAGGCTCAGTGATGCAGCTCCGTGTGTGCACTGTGTAGGCTCAGTGATGCAGCTCTGTGTGTGCACTGTGGAGGCTCAGTGATGCAGCTCTGTGTGTGCACTGTGGAGGCTCACTGGTGCAGCTCTGTGTGTGCACTGTGGAGGCTCAGTGATGCAGCTGTTTCCTGCCCTCTGTGATGGAGTCTCACCCAACACTCACCTCACCTCGCATCACAGCCAGCCTGTCCCCTTTCCTCCTCCGTCCTCCTTCTCCATCTCTGGCTCTCTCTCTCTCTCTCTCTCTCTCTCTCTCTCTCTCTCTCTCTCTCTCTCTCTCTGGCTCTCTCTCTCTCTCTCTACTTATGCCTGATTTATGTTGCAAGTTGCGTGCCAGGCCCGGATAGCGAAGATATCGCCCCAAATCTACAGGCCAGGCCCGGGTGGGCGAAAAAATCGCCCTCTCTATACACAAAGCACACACTCGTCGATTTCCAAAGTCGTTGCTGACTGACTGTCAGGCAGAAGAAACCACGTATCTCCAGAATCCAGAAACTATAGCTTTTTTGCGAATTGACGCCCTACTTGATTATACTACAGTCAGTGTCACGGCTGTTTTTTAATCCTGAAACGTATGTATATACATACAGTACGTATCCACAGACAGATGATTTATACAAGTACAAGCTATTTTCAGAGTATAATCCCCCCCCCCCCCACGTCGACATCTGTGTACATATCCTCATGTCGGTGGAGTGGAGCACATGGACAAGCATGTGTCCGCGCCCATTTCACGCCACATATGGCCAGTGTGCACTTGTCATTCCACTTGAACGGTCGTGGATGCTCGACGTCTTGGAGTGGAAGCTGTGAAGGGTACAGTAATACCGTACGTGTGCTCCGGTCGCGTTTGCAACGGCCCGCGTGACGAAGTGAAGGTTGTCATGTTCAATCTCTCCTGTTGCTTTGTGTGCGCATGCTGTCGTCTCTTTGTGGGGGAAAGACATACAGAGTAGCCTGACAACCGCTTATCCGTACTCGGGTAGCAGGGGGCAACAGCTCCACCAGAGAACTCCAGACTTCCCTCTCCAGGGCAACATTAGTGACTTCCTCCTGGGGGGATCCCGAGACGTTCCAAGGCCAGTGAGTTGATGTGTATCCTCCAACTGCGCCTTGGTCTGCCCCCGGGGTCTCCTCCCAGTGAGACGTGATCATTGGTCTGCCCCGGGGTCTCCTCCCAGTGGGACGTGATCATTGGTCTGCCCCGGGGTCTCCTCCCAGTGAGACGTGATCATTGGTCTGCCCCGGGGTCTCCTCCCAGTGAGACGTGATCATTGGTCTGCCCCGGGGTCTCCTCCCAGTGAGACGTGATCATTGGTCTGCCCCGGGGTCTCCTCCCAGTGAGACGTGATCATTGGTCTGCCCCGGGGTCTCCTCCCAGTGAGACGTGATCATTGGTCTGCCCCGGGGTCTCCTCCCAGTGGGACCTCCCTAGAGAGAGACGTCCGAGAGGCATCCTAACCAGATGCCCGAACCACCTAAGCTGGCTCCTTTCCAGGCGAAGAAGCAGCAACTTTTAATGGGTGTGGCTTGCGAGTCAGGGTTTCATGTCAAGGACCCCAAAATTGACACTAATTATCCCGCAGACCCCCCATTTGAAAAGCTATGCCATGGACCCCCCATAAGAGAAGATATTTTTGTTACGGCGCTCTATAGCAGTGATTGTCCAAAAAACAAATAGTGTGCTGTTAGATTTAGTCCATATATTTTGCCCTAGTTGGAAGGACGGAACATGGCTGACACATCCTCATTAGGATATTTGTTAGCATCATTTTGCCGCTGTCACAAACAATCTCTGTTACATCTCCCCTCCCTGACCAGAGAGAGGGAGAGGGGGGGAGAGAGAGAGGGGGAGAGGTAGAGAGAGAGAGAGAGAGAGAGAGAGAGAGAGAGAGAGAGAGAGAGAGAGAGAGAGAGAGAGAGAGAGCAAACAAACAAGTCAGTTCATATTGAATATCTCAATAAATAAATAAATAAATAACTCAAGCGCTCGTTAGAAAGAATAAAACCACCAGGGTTGCAGAAGCCCAGGTGGTTTAGGTATTATTATTATTATTATATGGGGGTCATTTTTTCCCGACAGGACATCTTCAATTTCCACAAAATAACCATGAGCTCCAGCAGAACAACGAAGCCTTGATGAAATGCCATGAAAATATGTAAATTCGATCCACATTATCATAATTCTCTTCGAACTCTATATCGTTTAATGTCTGTTATTTGAAACCATTTATATATATATTTTTTTAAAGAGTTCAATTATGTTCACGACAGACGCTGCTATGTCCAAGAAAACGTAATTTAATTAATTGACGTCTCCTTTTAAGACCGTTTAAGTTGGCCCGGCCCCTAAAAATACACGCTTTGCTTACAGTAGGTGATATGCTCTGACTCTTCTTACAGTAGGTGATATGCCCAGACTCTTCTTACAGTAGGTGATATGCCCAGACTCTTCTTACAGTAGGTGATATGCCCAGACTCTTCTTACAGTAGGTGATATGCCCAGACTCTTCTTACAGTAGGTGATATGCTCTGACTCTTCTTACAGTAGGTGATATTATGCTCGGACTCTTCTTCGCGCGTAAATGTTCATTTAGTTGAGTGCCACGATTTTTTTCCACCCTAAAACAAGATCATCAGGTATTATTATAACGTATAAAAAGTATACCGTATTTTTTAAAATCATGCTTTTATGTGGACATGCCCACCAGTTCATTAAGTATGCCTGGTTTGCCTGGTGGGTGGTGATGGGTGGTGATCCACCTGAACTGAAGCCGCACCCACAGCTGTAGTTGGATGATAAAGAGGGAGGCGTTAGGGGAGGGGCTGATAATGTGATGTCACTATATTACTGTTTATTTCATTGGCCCGTTTGACTGTCAAGAGTTCAAGCCTCCAGGAAGAAACCCTGAATGCAAAGTAAATACACCATTGCACATATGGGTGTCTACACATGAAAAACTGGGAAAAATACAAAAGTTGTGGCACTCCATCTTTAAAACACCATCCCGTTCAGAATGGGTTAAGGAAAAGGCCCCATTAGTTCTGTTAAATCCTATGACTGCGCCCATGTTGTTCCACCAGAGTCTGACCTTTCACCGTAAAAATCACCCCCCGCTAGGGTTTTTTCACTGTTTGATGCCTCCCTTAATTGGGGCTGATTTGAGCCTTTTTCTGCATGCTTTTTGTCACTAGGTTTTGTAAATTCAGCAACATGGAGCTAATGGCAAATGTCACCATGAATGGAGGCCCACATTAGCCCATTCTGAACGGGAACCCATTTCGGTGTTAGCATCATGTTATGTTTTAGCTATTGAAAAATAGCAAATCTACAAGCTCATACGAGCTTGTAGGTCTGCTATTTCTGAAAAATCGAAGAACGACTGAACATTTTTAGAATCTGATCTCGGGTCAGAATGGGTTAATCAGACCAGTGTGTGTCCAGTGGAAACCTCGTATGAATCTGATCTCAGGTCAGAATGGGTTAGTCAGGGGGGAGCGTGTCATTCGCCCTGCATGGCCATGTACGTCCATCGTCTCTCTCGGGGCAGAAAGAAACCTCATATGTCCAAAGAAAAACTGTCACTTTTCACAATTCAAATTAAAAAACAAGGCAGAAGCATATAGCAGATCTATACATGAGCTGCACATCTGCTACCATTCAGTGTGAATGGAAGGAAGCCTGCGACATGACGTTGCAATGATACATGTATACTGCTCTAAATTATTCTCCCATTGGTCTTTGCGTCGGCCCATGTGAACGGAACCCACCATGAGGGTCCCGGGTTGAAGACCCCTGACTTACAGTATTGGCTGCAGCAACTCTGCTGCTGTGTTCTTAATCTGCTGTAGTTTTTGAGTGGTGCAACCACTCCCATAGACGGCGTGTGTCCCTGCTGGGTGGGTGGCTGGCTGGCTGGGTCTGTCCGAGCACGAAATAGCGTTTGGTTGCAGGTTTGGTAGCGTGTGGGGACCCCCACACAGAGTTGCACTACCCACTTCACATGGGTGTGACTCTTTTGTTTAACCTTGAACTGAAAAACAACACTACAAAATCAGCCTATATGGGGTTTCTCCTTCATGGACCTTTAATAATAACAGACACCAGATGAATAGATTCTGTTATACGCGAGCCTGGCTCATATTCCTCTCTTCCACTTCAAATGGCGTTTGGTTTTAACGAACAACGAGGAACAACAATAACAGGCATCAGATTAATGTGCACATGCCCTTGAAAAGCCCATGATGTGCTGCGTCCGTCCTCACCTCCTCTGCACTGATACTGTCATCCAATCCACTGGGTCTCCCTGTTTGGAGATGGATGGGAGGGGGAGGGGAGGGGAGGGGAGGGGAGGGGAGGGGGGGGGGGGGGAGGGCATTTTCAAAATGCTCTATTCACTCATCATCGGCTAAAACCATAGTCTGTCAGAAAACTGATTATATTGTGGCTGTTGTGTTAACCCATTCTGACCTGAGATCAGATTCTAAAAAAAGGTCTTCCACATCCTGACAGTTTTCTGGAAAAAAAGCTATGTTTCTATATGTCAAGTCGTTCTTCGATTTTTTCAAAAATAGCAGACCTACAAGCTCGTAGCGCGCCACTCTGTGGCGCGCTATGAGCTTGTAGATCTGCTATTTTTCAATAGCTAAAAAGCATAACGTAATGCTATAACACACCAAAAGGGGTTCCCGCCCAGAATGGGTTAATGCAATGCATTGTGGATGCTGGGGGTGGGGGGGGGGGGAACGTTGTTGGCAGCTATAGTGAGGCGCGTGCGTGCGTGCGTGCGTGCGTGCGTGCGTTGCGTTGCGTGCGCCTAAAGGGGGTGATACCGGGAGGGGGAATGGAAGCCATGATTACAGTAAGATATACATGTATGCCTCTCTGAATCAGAAAGCATAAATCAGGCAGTGGATGCAGTGTAAACAACCCATTAGGCTCTGTGTGGCGCCTCCATCATCTCGAACCAAAAGGTCGCCAGATTCTCCACAACGCTCCAGCGACCTCCCCTCTTCTGCTCGGCGTCTGGTTAATGTGTGCGCCTCTATAAATGTCGTCTCACATTGTCGGGCGGAAACCTCTTATGTCCAGAGCTGTTATACTGTACTGTTATTCAGCAGTGTTTGTTTTTGGCAGCAAATTTAGATTTCTTTAGTTTTGGGTCATATAGTCTCTTGAATATAGTTTTATCATTTAAAGTCTTATAGTCACATTTTCTTTTTCACCCGGAATGTTTTTAGTGTTAGTCTATAGTTTCAGTTGACTAAATATCATAAGATTATAGTCGACTATAAATCTACAGGTGATTGAGTCGAACAAAATGTATTTTTTTGCGGGCTGTGATGCCGTCGTAATCACTGTTTTTATACACTTGCTGAAAATAGCAGATCTACGAGTAAGACGCGCGAACGCGGGAAGCGAACGCTCAGCTCCATATATGGGCACAAAAGGGGCCAGGTCCACAACAAACAAATCACTGGCCCCTTTTGTGCCCATATATGGAGCTGAGTGATTGCTGATGCAACACACTCCATATTTGGATAGCGGGACAGACACACGGACAGACAGACAGACGCACGCACAGACATGATCTGCTAGGTCTCATAGTAAGTGCTCACTGCGTTCGCAATAAGCTCACAACGTTGTGAGCTTGTATAGGCGACGGAAACCAATGCAAGGCACCGACCTGCACATCAGGAGCAATTATAGGGGTTCAGTGTCTTATTGCTCAACGACACTTCCACACTAACTCTGGGGGAGCCCACTAGGGTTCGAACTGGCGACCTTACGGTTACCATCCAGGCACTCTACCTGTAAGTGCTGTTAATAAAATGTTTACTTTAAAAAATACCAAAATGGCTAAAATACAACAATTCATGGTCACAAAGCATAATTCATAATAATTTCATGATGTATAATAAATATGTGGTTCATAATTTATTTCATATGAGGTTAACCCATTCTGAACGGGAACCCATTTTGGTGTCAGCATCATGTTATGCTTTAGCTATTGAAAAATAGCAGATCTACAAGCTCATAGCGCGCCACCGAGTGGCGCGCTACGAGCTTGTAGGTCTGCTATTTTTGAAAAATCGAAGAGCGACTGACATTTTTAGAATCTGATCTCAGGTCAGAATGGGTTCATCAGACCAGTGTGTGTCCAGTGGAAACCTCGTGTGAATCTGATCTCAGGTCAGAATGGGTTAAGAATGTGATGACAACTTTCTGAGGCAGAACCAAGTTCCCTGTCTGTCAGTAGCAACACTGGACCATGACTGACTGATTGAGGCATGATTGCCTGGCATTGCACACAGGTGCTACAAACCGTGTCTCACTCATTCAGACTCTGGTCTACACAAGGAAGCAGTACACTCGCAGCAGTGCAGTGTGTTTGCACTGCTAAAGTTATAAGAACATTAAGCCAAGGAGAAAATGGTCAAAGAGACATTCTAAAGACTAGGCAACGCAAGAATCAAGAACCTCTTTACACCAGTAAGACGCGCAAACGCGGGAAGCGAACGCAGCTGAGACCCTGCAGATCATGTCTGTCTGTCTGTCTGTCTGTCTGTCTGTCTGTGTGTCTGTCCCGGCCCGCTGTTACTGTATATGTGGACCTGGCCCCTTTTGTGCCCATATATGGAGCTGAGTGATTGCTGATGCATGCATATTTGGACGTATAGCGGGACAGACACACACACAGACAGACACACACACAGACAGACATGATCTGCTAGGTCTCATAGTAAGTGCTCACTGGTTCGCAACAACAAGCCGGCCAACGAGGTATTATATTCGAGAGTTATTCTCTGTTGTGTTGTATTGTAGTGTTTTGACGGACACGTTCACCTGCGCATCGCGCACATTTCCTACATGTTTGTATTTATCCGTTTGATCAATATTATGTATTGTGATGTGACTTTGTTGATCGTTTATGTGTTTAATATTTTTTGTGTGAACATACAGTTCTCACGGCACGGAACAGCTGGGATGAGAAGAACCGACCTGTGTCGTCGATGTTGTGAGAAGAGCTACACTACCCCTGAGCCACCGCCCCAGGTATGGTCATTGGTCAAGGGTGTTAACCCATTCTGACCTGAGATCAGATTCTACAAATGTCTTCTATACATCCTGACAGTTTTCTGAAAAAGCTAAGTTTCTATGTCAGTCGTTTCTATGTCAGTCGCTCTTCGATTTTTCAAAAATAGCAGACCTACAAGCTCGTAGCGCGCCACTCGGTGGCGCGCTATGAGCTTGTAGATCTGCTATTTTTTCAATAGCTAAAGCATAACATAATGCTAAAAAAAATGGGTTAAGGGGGAAAAAAACCCACAAGAGGTTTGAATAAGGAGATAAGAGGTTTCTCTGCTCGACAGCGACGGTATGTTTCATTATTTCTACACGTCCAACGGAGCTTCCTCGCGCAGATAATGTGTTTCCCATTCCATGCAGAGCGCCGGAGCGCTCTGTTAACTCAGGCCTGATGACGTGCGTCCCGCCACGTCTCCCCCTGGTGTCACATCTCCTCTGACACCCACACATCAGAGGCAGTTATAACCATGGTGACCCGCTGTCCCATTTTGGACAGGCTATACCGTTTGTGTATGTCTCGGCCTATCCAGTAGCCTATCCAGTAGCAATGAATTAGAATATTTTCAGCTTGCAATCAAGTGTAAAATGACTTATACTGGATCTCTTATCGACTAGTCCCTCCTAACATTTTAGTCTAGTTTTTATTGTTGACAATTATATTTAGTCTTAGTTTATTAGCTTAGTTTAGTTTTCATTGAGCTTCCATTTAGTTTTCGTTAGTGAAAAAAAAAGATTTTTCGTCTAGTTTTAGTCGACGAAAACAACACTGGTGTATGCCTTGTGGGAGTCGGGGGGAAATACAACTCAGAGTGCAGTTTCAGGGTTAGACACACGATGGCGCCCCTTGCTTATTTCTCCAACAGGTTCAAACAAAGTCAGTTTCACAAACAGAACTCAGACAGTAATATTCTTTGCATGAGGTCCCGGTTCCGAGGCGGGAGTCGTCACTGCAGAGGATGAGAGGGGATGTTAGCATACGGTCAGAGCACAAGGTAAGTACAAAGTTGGGGCCTGAGACACCCGGTCTAGGCAGTCTACCAACTAGACCTTTGTATAACTCTTCTCTTCTTCTTTCCAGGTTCCAGAGGAGGCCGGGAGGCCTCCCCCGGAGGTAGGTAAGGGGTGCGTATCTTTCTCTATCCACAAGGCACAGAAGAGTACTTTAGAGTAGAAGTACTCGGATACGGGGTGGTGAGTAATTAGAGTAAAAGTACTTGGTATGGTACCGGGCGGGGATGGTACGCAGGGCCCCTTAGGCTCGGCCAACAGGAAGATACACAAGCATTTATATTCTTATTTCTCTCTATCTACTGGGGTGGCCGTGTCGGTACGACAACGGCAGTCAGGGGGTTAACACAAAGTAAGCGCTCTAGTTTCTAACGGTCTTCTTTCACCGGGCCTGGCGGCGCAAGCCAACTTAAAGTCTCTTCAAAGGGTGAAATAAACATAAACGGGCCTGTCTTCTTTCACAGGGTGGACGTGACACTTTATCTAGAGCCTGCTAGCGTCCATTAGTCTCTACGGGGTTATCTTCATTCAACAATCTTCAGTGTACAACACCACGGTGACACTCTCCTTCACAGTCTTCATTTAGCATCGACAGGGTGACTTCCTTCATTCACAATCTTCGTTATTATCCTTAGCTGCTCATTTGCCACTATGAGTGCCTCTTCTTAATAACACGGGTGATAGATAGTGAACGGTTTGTCTACTGCGACCTTATGGAGCTGTTGAGCTGCCGTTTCCATACGAGGGTCCCGTCTCGCACCCGTCCCCGATACGAGCCAGGTGGGTCTCCAGCATGTATGCGGCTCTCCGTGTATATTTGTCTATGGGGGCACACGCTCCTGCGTGTGCTTCCAGCCCACTCCTACAAGCCTGGTGATGTGAGAATATAAGAGAGCAATTGAGTGGTGATACAAACGATCAAACAATAAACATAGTCCATACGTGAGAGTCCATAAGTGAGAGGAGTGTGGACTTACCATCCAACGCCGAGTGGACGGCATATGCTGCGCGAGCGTCTGTGTGTAGCAGGGATCTGATACTGCTAGGTGCGCAGGTTGTTTATAAAGGCGCGGCTGACAGGCTGCGGCTGTCCTTAATTGCTAACCAGGGCGGCGGCCGGAATGAGGCGCAGCTGATTTAGAATTGCTCTGGGATAGTACACTGAGTCTATGACACGGCCGTGGGCGTGCCTGGTTGTCATGGTAACTCGCCCCTCCCCCTGAGGTGAGACCTGACACACTCCACAGCCTACATTTTTACAATTTAGGTATCTCATCGCTTACTTAATCCAGAGCGATTTACAGTAAGCAATAATACCATATTGTACGGAATATAAGACAATACACCATTCTTCATCGCAATTGTGGAACTCGACTCATTTGTGGAAAAAGAACATTGAATGTCAAATAATCTAGTCCTCGATTATAATACAACCCTGTTTTTTAAGACATTTCCATTTATATATACTGTATATACAGACCCTCCTCTGTGCGTGGGGTCTGCCTACGCCTCCCAGCCATTGTAAAATACCGGTAACCTGAGACCTCTCGTAGGCTCATCACTTTAATCATGCACTTATCCTGTATCCTCCATCCTATTGTGTTCTCTCTACTGGCTGGATATACAATTGCTATTGTATTCTCTTTTTACAAAAAAAAAGCTGGAGACCATCGTTGGCCTATCGTTGAACAAACACAACATAGCAATAAATGCTTGTTATTGGGATATATATAGAGCTATGTTTAGCCTGCTGTTATTTGAACAGAAACACCAGCGTTGAAAGCGATGAGTCCCGTCACGGCTGCTTTCCAAAGGGGGGCTGTGATGTATACCTCAGCGGTCAGCACGCCGCAGTAATGACCTTTCCTCTGAACACGGTGTGGAACAACAACAGTGCAGCTGACGGCTGGCCGGGGCAGATGATGTGGAACAACAACAGTGCAGCTGACGGCTGGCCGGGGCAGATGATGCCGGCCTCTCCTCTCCTCTCTCCTCCTCCTCCGTCGCGTGGGTCGTGTTGTTGTGACTCGGGTTGCACTATGCTAGTGCAAAATGACAAGTGCATCAAGGCCTCTGTTTTTAACCCCCCCGGGGGAGGAGGAGGAGGAGGAGGAGGAGGAAGTGGTCGTGTCAGCCTCGACCACGGCGCGTCCAAAGGGAGATCTGCCGTGAAGCTGTTTGGTTCTGGGGCGATCCGTCTGGGCCGCTGACACTGTGGAGCTGTCGGCGCGATAACCTTCCCCTCCGTCAAGCAGTCCCCTGTCCCCTAGCCTCGCCTCGACCTCTCGCACCTGACTGGCACCGCCACGAAGGGCCCGGGCGGGCCCTCTGTACCACCGCGCCCGCCGCTGGTATACAGGCACCCACCGCCCCCACCCACCGCCCCCACCCCCGCCGCCGTTGATTGACACCTCGCTCGATCTGGCGTAAACACCTTTGCGATGTCTTGCCATGATGATGACCGAGCGCCTCCGGGGCGCTGCGCGGCTGAAGATCAGTGACTTCAGTCAGTCAGTGCAGCTCCGGCGAGTATATCTTTGACTTTAGGTCTGCCGGCGCTGTGGCTGTACATGATGCGACCCCCCCCCCTTCACCCCTCCCCCCCTCGGCTTGTCAGAGGGAGTATAACCAGATACTGAGTGACTTAGCACCTCTGGAAATGTCAGCCCCCGAGCCGGCGGACGCCAAGGCGAGTTGGAGTGCGAGCGAGCGGAGGAGGAGGAGGAGGAGGAGGCCTGCATGCTGTGACCGGCTCAGCTGCTGCCTGTAAAGATGGAGCACGTTGGGCGCTTCAGCCACGCTTCAGCAGACCAGACGAGACAAGCAGCAGAGAGAGAAGAGGAGGAGGAGGAGGAGGAGGACCGGACATGCACGCGTCCTTCCATGCTTCCCCCCCCCCCCCCCCCCCCCCCCCACGCATTCCTCAAGCCGCACGTCTCCACGTCTGGCGTTCGCTGGCCTGACACTGACTTTTTCTTTGTCACCCTGATGTGCAGCAGAGGGTGCTAAAAGCACCCTGATGTGCAGCAGCTCTTCGCCAATAGAGAGGGACCGAATCGAGAGGGGTCTGTTTGTCCCCCCCACTCACACGGGTACGAGCAGTGAAATGACGGTGGGATGTGAGAGACTGATGTGAAACAACAGCAGTCATCTTCTTCATCATCATCATCATTTTTCGACCGCGGTCGAGATCATGGATTTCACATCAACGCCACGCCAGACTTTCCGGTCCTTCGTTGCCAACAATCATCCCCAGTTCCAGCAGCCTGGTGTCCCTATAGCGATGACATCAGACGGAACGACCGTTTTCTACCTGCTCCTCCGGTCTGCTTTGAGGCAGGACTCCAGAGAAGAAGGGCAGATATGATGGAGCGACCATGATGAATGAATGACTGAATGAATGACTTAGTCATCAGAGGTGACTTTCAGCCCAGAAGCCATTTTGTGGCGTAATGCGTTCAACACAGTGCATATAACTCTCCCCACATGGGGGGCTAAATGGCCAATATGCACTTCTGACAAAGGAGACATTTTGACCTGGGAACCATTCTATAAAATGTCTTCTAAATCCTGACAGTTTTCTGAAAAAAATGTGTTTCTATGTCAGTGGTTCTCAAACATTTTCATGTCAAGGACCCCCAAAAATATATGTAATTGACCCACCGACCATCTGAAAATATGTTGTTTCAGGGATTTGAGTTAAAAACGTTTGCTGTGAATATTCAAAGATGTGCACCTATATGTGTCCCCTAGGGTAGGTACCCTCACAAAAAACATGCAGTAATCCTGGTCACTAAACTGCCTCCCCCTGGCCAGCCGGGGCGCCTGATGGAGGGGAAAGGAACCTGTTGGAATAACGTTTTCCTTCCACGCGCTACGTCCAACCAGGGAAACTCCCCCCTGTCAGGTGTTGTAAAGGAGCGACTTGGACACTCGGGCATGAAGGAAGCATGAGTTCAAGTCCGTTGCTCTCCCCAGGTTGGCGGAGGAGGGTGTGTAGAGCCCAGGATCACATTAGATAATTGACACAGGGGTGCCGAAAATGGGTTACAAAATTGTGAGATAAAAATGTAAACCTTTCCATAGTGGGTTGTGTGAACCAATGGTTGTTTCTCTCCACCCCCCACAGGGTCCGGAGCATTCGTCGGCGCGTCCCGAGAGGTTTCTGCAGATGTGCAATGATGACCCCGACGTTTTCCCTGTGAGTTTGTTGTGCGATAACTAACTAACTAACTGCAGTAGCTCCTTCTACACCAGTAATAATAATAATAATAAAACTTTATTTGTATAGCACCTTTCATGACATGAAATGCAGCTCAAAGTGCTTTACAGAAAGATGGAGAATAAAAGAAAAGCAAGGCAACAACATTAAGAACAAGCAGTAATGCAATACAGTGAAGACATGAATAACAAAAATAAAAAATAAAAGATCAATTAAAAGCAATGCTGTAGAAGTGGGTCTTGAGCTGAGCAGGTTCTCAACCAAATGATGGTAGCAGTGTTTTGGCAGCAATCTTTATTCCAGGTGACATTTTAGTCACCTGGAATGTCTTAGTGTTTAGTCTAGTTTTAGTCGACTATATGTCATGCAATTTTAATCGACCAAATCTACAGTTGATTTAGTCGACTGAAATGTATTTTGGCGGGCCTTGATGCCGTCCTAATGACTGTTTTTCTTTTTTTACAATAGCCGATCTACAAGCTCACACCGTGTCTCAGCGCAACACGTTGTACGAGCTTGTAGATCGGATATTTTCAGCATGCAACCAAGTGTAAAATGACTTACACTGGATCTCTTGTCCACTAGTCCCTTCCTAACATTTAATTATATGTATTGTATTGTATATGTATTTAACCCATTCTGAACGGGAACCCATTTTGGTGTTAGCATCATGTCATGCTTTAGCTAATAGCAGATCTACAAGCTCATAGCGCGCCACCGAGTGGCGCGCTACGAGCTTGTAGGTCTGCTATTTTTTGAAAAATCGAAGAACGACTGACATTTTTAGAATCTGATTTCAGGTCAGAATGGGTTAATCAGACCAGTGTGTGTCCAGTGGAAACCTCGTATGAATCTGATCTCAGGTCAGAATGGGTTAACTGCTGACCCCCATCTGAAAATATGTTGTTCCACGGCCCTCCCAGAAGCAAAAATATGAGTTAAAAACGTTCGCTCTGGAAGTATATATATTCCAAGATTTGCACCACATTGATGACTTTTCAAAAATATCAGATCTACAAGTTCGTAGCGCGGCACTCGGTGAGAGGCATGTTGAAGTCAGACATGAAGAGCTTAGTTTATATCCATCTGGTCAAAACCACGGAGAGCTCCTTGGCTGTGACATCACAAACAGCCCGGCAAATGAGAGAGCTCCTTGGCTGTGACATCACAAACATACCCGGCAAATGAGAGAGCTCCTTGGCTGTGACATCACAAACATACCCGGCAAATGAGAGAGCTCCTTGGCTGTGACATCACAAACATACCCGGCAAATGGGAGCACTTGGTTCCCCACTTGGAGCCAGAAAAAAACCCCAGACCACAGAAAATCTACTGAATGTCAAAAGTTCAGGTTTTTTTTTTTAATGCACTTGAGCTCAGAAAACCTACAAAATAAATTAAGAAGAATCGAATGCCACGGACGAAAAAACTGTCCAAGTCCAACACTATTGATCCATAATGTATATATGAACGTTTATTGAAAAGGATATCCCCTTGAGATGCATTATCTCGTTTTCGAGGGGTTCCAGCAACATGCAGCAAATACAGGACAGTACATTCATACATACTGTAATAGAGGACAAAACAAACAACAAAGCTCTCCTAAAACTAGCCGCTCCCATCCCACCTATTCACCCGCAACACTGTATCAATAAGTCAATATATGGTATAGTATACAAGATGATGAACATACATTGGAGGACACATCAGGCCGAGCATCATGACAGACGTGAGAATGCATTAACAACATTGTCAATACATCATGACAGAGTACAAACATGCACTTGAAAATAGTAAATAGTAAATAGTAAATAGTACATTTGCCACATGATGTAAGGAGAGGGAGAACAATCCGAACAATAGGAGGCATTTAGAAGCAGGAGCCTGGTGTTTGGAGATGGGTAAAGATAGACACTTTAAAAATATTGAAGGAGTTACTGGATCTGAGGGAACTGGGGAGATTGTTCCAGTCGACAGGAGCTTTAAATTTAAAAGCACGCCGACCAACTACTTTTCTGATGTTGGTGGGGACTGTAAGGTAAAGACGGTCTGAGTGCCTCAGGTTGTATGGTGAGCTGAAGGGACGTAGATATTGTTTTAAGTATTCCGAGTAATTGAAGTGTATGCATTTAAAGATAAATAATAGCCAGTGAGAGCTTTTGGTGTTAGCCAGTTGAGGGACTCGTACAGGGTACAGTGGTGGGTCATATAGGGACACCTCAGTATAAATCTACAGAGATTGTTGTATGTTACGTTGAGGGGATAGAGGTGTGTATCGGAGGTATTTTGGTAAACAATGTCAGCATAGTCTAAGATAGGGAGAATTAGTTGAGAGATGATTATTTTCCTGAACTGAAGGGTGAAACAGTTAATTGGTCGATATAGAATTTTTAGGCTGAAATTAACTTTCTGAATAACAGAGGTGATGTGAGGCTCGAATGTCAGTTGAGGGTCGAGCCAGAGGCCGAGATATTTAAATTTGTCAACCATTTCGAGCTGTGTGCCGTCAGCAAATGTAATTGCTAGAGGCAAAGAAGTTGGTCTTGTGGAAAAGAGCATGCTAACAGATTTAAATGTATAAATGATTGATAAAGGGTTCAGGACAACGAGGCCTTTTCGTGGAGGGGTCAGAATGAAATTTGGACTGTTTTTCGTCTGTGTTTACTCAATTACAAAAACTGTTATTTTTATGTCACAATCCCTTTAAGTCATATGGGTCATATGTATACAAATACTTTACTGGTAATGCCACATCAAACGCTAGGTTGAAAGTGGAATAAGAGTCCCAGGGACATTTTATGAGTCCCACTTCGACGACATTAGGAGTCATATTTTGCCATTTTTACAAATTGCAGCATTTAACTCCTATTTCATTTTATATAAAAACAGTACAGTAGTGCATCCCGTGGATGCAGAGGTCGTTGTTTTATTGCGTCCCTTAACTATAAACTGTGTTATGGGATGCAAAATGCACCCTATTTTAATCTCTGCAGTATTAACTGTACTACTTGTTCCTAGTACCTACTGTGTGTTGTACATGTTCTTCAGGCACCAACTTCCAGCGCATAATACCAGACGGGCCTGCATCTACCAACGCAGACCAGGTGAAAAGAGTGGTTTTCTGCACCGGCAAAGTCTACTATGAACTGACCCGCGAACGCAAGAACAGAGGCATGGAGGACACCGTGGCTATCATTCGAATTGAACAGGTGAATACGTGATTTGAAGTCGTGTAACCCATTTAACAACCTGATTTGGACCAAACCCAGTTTCCTCACAAACACTTTATTGATCTATCGGTCTGTGGTGTTAAAATGAAACAGATGGCTGTTGTTCATTGATTACATGTTACATTACATATAGTCTCCCCTTTATCTGAATAATGGAAATATGAATTACCCTCTTGAACCCCAGCATGAATATTCTGGGGGTAACATTTCCCAAAATAGCAGATCTACAAGCTCATTGTCTATTTGGTGTACTCAGAAAAAAAGACCCCCCCCTGACGGGTGGTAGCTCCAGGCACCACAAAGGGTTAATCAGGTGCTGCACATACACATAACTATTACTAGTTAATGCATAACTCTAGAAAACTATTTCACAAATCCAATTGCGTGTCAACTGACATGGAATGTTGAACCATCCTCTATTAAAAATCAAAGCACAGTCTTCTCCTTCACCACCATTAGGCTCACCAGGCCCCCAGTACCTGTAGAAGTAGACACATTAATTACAATACCTTCACAACAAGGAATTTATCTCAATGTTTATTTATTTTTTCATCATGACTTCAAATTATATTACATTATAATATAATGTAATATAATTTGAAGTCATGATTAAAAAAAACCTAAACATTCAGATCAAATATATATAATGATTATATATGTACGTACAAATTAACTGGACAATGAAATAGACAACGGATATATATATAGCCTTTGATTCCATTTAAAAATAAATATGAAGATGAAATAATGTGAAATGTAGTTTGCTGAAAATAAATGTAGTTAAAATGTTTTCTTTAACCCATCCTGGGCAGGAATCCCTTTTGGGGTTCTGTACAGTGTTTACAGTATTACAAAATGTGATGCTATCTAAATATTAGTTTTTCAGAAAACTTAGGTCAGTATTTAGAAGGCGTTTATAGAATGGGCCTCAGTAGAATAATGAAGGTAAAGTCTTACGTTGTGGTCAGTGGTGTTCCATCCACCCACTTCCACACTCCTTCTGTCTCTCTGTCGGTCAATCCAAGCCACACAGACTTGGATCCGTCAAAGTGTCTGTCAACAAAGTCCTGGACAGAAAAGCAGCTGGTTACTGAAGTACAATCTGTACAATACTAGATGTGTGTCTCAACTAGATGGAGTAGCTTACGCTTACAGCATGCGCACGCACGCACGCACACACACACACACACACACACACACACACACACACACACACACACACACACACACACACACACACACACACACACACACACACACACACTGCACCTGCTTCTCTCTGCTCTTCATGGTCATCAGGTCAGATTGTCTGGCTGTACAGAATGCTCTGCTGTCCTCCCAGGTCTTCCTCTCAGTAGAGATGTAGTAACACACACCATCACCAAATGTAAATCCATGTGATCCTAACAACAAAATATAATGTTAGACACTGTTTTTATTGTGATTAATGACAAAATGATGAACAACATGATATAAGAATGTATAAACACAGTGACGTCTCACTGACCACAAAGAATCCTCTTCAGTTCGTTCAGGTTGGTATGTCGGCTCAGTAACTCATCAAAACTGGTCTTACACTGGTCTCTCTGTTCAGTCATGATGTTAAGTCTGGTCTTACACTGGTCTCTCTGTTCAGTCATGATGTTAAGTCTGGTCAGTAACTGGTCTCTCTGTTCAGTCATGATGTTAAGTCTGGTCAGTAACTGGCCTCTCTGTTCAGTCGTGTTGTTAAGTCTGGTCAGTAACTGGTCTCTCTGTTCAGTCGTGTTGTTAAGTCTGGTCAGTAACTGGCCTCTCTGTTCAGTCATGTTGTTAAGTCTGGTCAGTAACTGGCCTCTCTGTTCAGTCATGTTGTTAAGTCTGGTCAGTAACTGGCCTCTCTGTTCAGTCAGGTTGTTAAGTCTGGTCAGTAACTGGCCTCTCTGTTCAGTCATGTTGTTAAGTCTGGTCTGGAACTCATCAAAACTGGTCTTCCACTGGTCTCTCTGTTTAGTCAGGTCCAAATCTGCATGAAAGATAATCAACAAACTGATTAGTTTTACATCCAACTTTATTGCATTTGCATACATCGGCGGTGGGGCTTGACGTCGAGAGAGAGAGAGAGAGAGAGAGAGAGAGAGAATCAGACATTCATATTTTGCTATCTGGTTAATTGTGGGATTCCGCTGTTAATAAAGTAATCAATCAAACTATTCCTGACTCAAATATGAGACATAAAGATACAGTAGTGTTTATAAAATGCTACTCACTGAGTATGATTAGGACAATGATGCCAGCCAATAGGAGCAGCCCCACACACGCTGCAACAGCTTTGAAGAAATTCTTCTTAAATCCTGAATGTTGTAAACATCAGATTTTTTCATTTTCAATAATTATTTTATACATAAATTCAGAGCACATGCATTGTGTTGCTACAGTAATATGATTGCATGTGAATAAAGGTTAATGTACTATTAAACACATCCAATTAAGCATTGACAAGAGAGGCACTGTGATTTGGCTGCGCCGACACAATACAACTGCTATTGCGTAAGATCGATAGATGTGTTTCTACTTAAATCATTGTATTATTATTAGTAGTAGTAATAGTATTTTTTTTTACCTCCATGCTGTGCTGTGTTCCCAGGGTCAGAACCTCTGAGGTTTTCGTAGTCTGTTAGTTCTATACCTCCACCTCCATGCTGTGCTGTGTTCTCAGGGGCAGAAACACAGAGGGTTTCATAAGTGTCGTCGGTCGGCTCTGGTGTGGTGTAGATGCTGTCTTCAGACATTTTAGGTTGAGTTGAGTCGAGTTTCTTAGTTGAATTGAGTTGAGTTGAGTTGAGTTTCTTAGTTTAATTGAGTTGAGTTGAGTTTCTTAGTTTAACGGAGTTGAGTTTCTTAGTTTAATTGAGTTGAGTTGAGTTTCTTAGTTGAATTGAGTTGAGTTGAGTTGAGTTTCTGAGTTGAGTTGACTCCAGTTGAGGTGTGCACGTCTTCAGATATTGTAGTGGGTTTTCAGACTGCTCTCCTTGTACAGCTTGATGTGACAGAAGTCACAAGAGACTGAGGACATTAAAGATGGACTCTTTGAGAGAACAGCGATGTGGTCAAATTGTGTGAATTTCCTCTGCAATGACACCGGTGGATTGACACATTATGTGACCGGGGACAGTGGTTTGATATGCAAGAGGGACATGGTCATTTTTCAGTTCTTTACATATTATGAAACTGCACACTGTAACCTGTATTGCTCATTGAAATTGGGAAAAAAAGATGATGCCGGTGGATTGACACATAATAGAAAAAGAGAACAAAGACATTAGGGCTGTGAATCTTTGGGTGTCCCTTGATTTGATTTGATTCGATTCGATTCGATTCGATTCGATTCGATTCGATTCGATTCGATTCGAAATCCAAAAACGTTTATTTTATTTTATTCAAAAGCATTTTTTCTCCAGATTCAAAACTATTTTCTATTCAAAATGATTCTCGATTCCATACATAGGATTTCATCACAATCTACTGCAGTCTTGAACTGAAGTGACTAAATACTACAGTAACTTTTAAAATGACTGAAGACATGATGTTTACTGTGATTAGGGTGAGCTTACATTTCATATCACAGACACCATGTAGTGAAAACTCCTGTAACTGTAACCAGAATTAAAAAAAAATATATATATATATTATTATTATGAATCAATTTTTAATCGTTCATAACGGAATCCCTAAATCCCTAAAAGACATGCACAACCCCAACCCAAACTTGGGCAGGTGTGAGCGATTAAGAGCTAGCTAGTAGCCAAAAAGCTGCATGTGCGCGCGCCCCCGTATCATGGAGGAGTGACGTCAGGAGAAGGCTAATCGTTCTACACAATTTAGCTCAAGTCACTGAATCAAGCATTAACTATTTTTCCCCCCAAGTCTGTAGAGTTAAAGAAGTCCCAACTACAGTCATTTGAATTTCATACTTTGATGTTTCCGATAGATTTGAACCTGGGCAGGAAGGCTATTTCTCAGCAGAATGTTTAAAGCATTACCTAAATGATTCTTCCTTGTATTGTTTCATTCTGAATGGTGTGAAAGAGAGGCTGTTTTAATTGTACTGAAGTCTTTAAAGAGTCTCTCTTCACACTTTTATACTAAGACAATTTATTGGACTGTAGGCTGTTGGGGTCAGGGTCGAGGTCAGGGTCAAGGTCGAGGTTGGGGTCAGGGTCAAGGTCAGGGTAGTTTGTATAAGTGGTGACCCTCTGAAGCACAGCTCTGCACCAGATAGAACCCTTCAGAAAGGCCTAGTTGAAGTGAAAGGGTCAATGACCTTTATAGTGTCTTGTGTGTGAGAGAGACAGAGAATAGAGAAGTTGGTAGAGTGGCATTACTGATGAAGACATGTCTGTGAGAGAGAGAGAGAGAAGAATAGAGAAGTTGGCATTGTGCCATTATTGAGAAAGAGCCTTACTGTCAGAATCAAGGGAGGGACAGGAACCCTCAGGGGAGACGTTGGAGACGTTGCAGAGCTGCCAACTGTCCGTTAGACACACGTATTGACCCTCTTCACACGCACTCACGTATTTCTCAACAGTGTTTTACTGGTTGCCCCCACTCTGTGGAATGCCCTGCCCCTTGAGCTGAAGAATGCACTTTATACTAGGGATGCCGCCGAATAATCGATTTTCATATTATGTGTTGCCGTCACATAAGGCAGGTGTAGACTAGAGTGTAGACTAGTGAACTGAACATGTTCTCTTTATATCAAGTAATACATACCAGCCCCTTATGAAACTACTTTTCCCCAAATCCAAATGGATTTCATTTTCCATCCTGAATGGCACTGAGAAGATCTCCACAAAGGTTTACTCATCAAAACTGATTATAAAACTGTAACCATCAAAGCATGCACTCAACATATATTGGTTATGTGACCATGGCATGTGCATGATATAAAATCTTTAAAGTTTTATCTGATATTGATTTAAAAAATGTTTTTTGGGGGGGTCGATTAATCGATTATTAATCGCCAGAGCTTTAGAATATTCGATTGGGCAAATGGTCACCATGTGGCATCCCTACTTTATACATCTCCTTACAACAGTGTTTCACTGACTCTATACATCTCCTTACAACAGTGTTTCACTGACTCTATACATCTCCTTACAACAGTGTTTCACTGACTCTATACATCTCCTTACAACAGTGTTTCACTGACTCTATACATCTCCTTACAACAGTGTTTCACTGACTCTATACATCTCCTTACAACAGTGTTTCACTGACTATACATCTCCTTACAACAGTGTTTCACTGACTCTATACATCTCCTTACAACAGTGTTTCACTGACTCGATACATCTCCTTACAACAGTGTTTCACTGACTCTATACATCTCCTTACAACAGTGTTTCACTGACTCTATACATCTCCTTACAACAGTGTTTCACCTGACTCTATACATCTCCTTACAACAGTGTTTCACTGACTCCATACATACCTGCCAGTCATTGGGCCTTTTTATGGGCATCGCTGATGTCATTAGTATTGGGTTTGTCTGTATGTCATAGTGACATATAAGAGCATATATTGGGCTTGTTTATATCATAGAGTGACATTGTCTATATATGGGCGTAGTATTGGGTTTGTTTATGGTTATATCGGCCAATGTTAATATGATGGGGGGAAAAAAGGACAGTTATAAAAATAATCGTGATCTCAGTGTTCACCTTTTTGTTTGTTTGGCATGCATCTCCCCCCCCCCCCCCCCTCTCTCTCTCTCTCTCCCCCAGAGAGAGAGAGAGAGAGAGAGAGACATAGAGAGAGAGAGAGAGAGAGAGAGCAGAACAGCTGGGCTCCATCACTTCTCATCGCGGGGCGTGCGACGGGTAGAGAGACAGTGACTGTCTGCCAGCCCAGAGTAGAGAGAGAGTGATGCAGCGTTGTTGCCTGGCTGTCTGTCCTCTGCTAATGACCGCACCATTCTCCATCATTATCCCCATCATTAGGAAATTAGGAGGACAGAAGGTATTTACTGTAAAGCTGCCACCTCCCAAGGAGAGATAAATAGAAACTGATAAATGCGGAGTGGTCGCGTCACACACACCGCCTGTCTATTAACACATTCTGACCTGAGATCAGATTCCTGCGAGGTTTCCGCTGGACACACACACTGGTCTGATTGACCCATTCTGACCTGAGATCAGATTCTAAAAATCGTTCTTCGATTTTCTTTTCAAAAATAGCAGACCTACGAGCTTGTAGATCTGCTATTTTTCAATAGCTAAAGAATAACATGACGCTGACACCCAAATGGGTTCCTGTTCAGAATGGGTTAACACATTCTGGACGGGCGGGAACCCTTTTTGGGTGTTTTATATAACCATTATTATGCTATGCTTGATATAGCTATTGAAAAATAGCAGATCTACAAGCTCGTAGAGTGCCGCGCTACGAGCTTGTAGGTCTGCTATTTTCTTTTGTGAAAAATCGCGAAAATGTGGCGCAAATCTTTGAATATATGTTCTTTCAGAGCGAACGTTTTTTAACTAAAATATTTGCTTCTGGGGGGGGGGGGGGTCCCTGTAACAACATATTTTCAGATGCGGGTCGGTGGCCAATTACATATAATTTTTATAGGTCCTTGACATGAAATATTGAGCACCACAGATATATAAACATGATGTATATTTCAGAAAACTGTCAGGATTTATAGAAGGCTTTTCTTTTCGACGTCAGGCCTGAATGGCTTAACCTAGCCATTCTCCAGCTCCAGCATATGCACATTTAACAATCATTAATATCCTCTAATTGTCTGCTGTTCAAAATGTACAGTAAAAGTCGGTTATCGGTTCCAAAATGTACTTTAAGAGTTTAACTTTTTCCCCCAAAAGTAAAAGCAAGATGTTTTGCAGTGGCAGTTCACCCTGCCACTGATGATACATTTAACCACCTTTATTAAAGGGACATTTCACCCTTTTTGCATAAAACTATATGTTAATGACGTTGAGAAGCTTTAGAACACTTTCCTGGGGGTCTTTATTGCGAACGCAGTGAGC
>NC_137883.1:1517500-1553000 GCF_963924005.1 Protomyctophum bolini | reverse complement strand
AGAATTGTTTTATTCCCCATAATTATCCAGGGGAAGAAATTTAAATAAGTATAGCAACTTTTAGCAGCTATACATAACGGACAGTGACGTTTACATGATAAAATACTCACGTGCACACTCGTGCAGTGATTTAAATAATCCTCCCTATACTATAGAGTGTGCTGACCATATAAAGAGTTCCTCCCCTGTCCCCAGTTAACCCCAATCACGATAGAGAGGGGGGGCCTTCCTCCAATCATGATGAGTGGGGGCGGGCCTTGGTGCTGTTAGCCTGTTGGTGTTTGGCTCATTTGTGATTGGGGTGTTTGGCTCATTTGTATTGGGTGCGTTTGGCTCATTTGTGATTGGGTGCGTTTGCTCATTTGTGATTGGGTGCGTTTGGCTCATTTCTAACAGGCGACCTCTTGATAACATTTAATAAACAGCCTGAACCTTCGCTGCCGAGTATCCCCGCAATTAAGGTGATAAATTGTCTGATAAAGGTGATAAAAAATCCAATCTAATTCTCTTCTTATTTTCCCATTTCGTTCCCTGGAATAAATGTGATTATATAAAAACAAACCAGATATTATTAAGTAGGGCCTATATACTCTGTGAGACTGTGACTGTTTTAATGATTGCATAAATCCACGATGTGTATAAGTTACAGTAAGAGACGTGACCTTTCATAGCTGTTTAATAACGTTATGAGGTTTTATACAGTGCACGTATGTGTTTGTGTTTGCGTGTTGGACGGTTCAAATGAGGCAGTTTGTTCTGGGGCGTGCGGCGTGTGCATTTGCGTTTCTGTGTTTTTGTGCAGTGTGCATGCGTGTGTGTGTGTGTGTGTGTGCGCGTTCAAATAATGCATGTCTGCAGGGTGTTGTGTGTGCGTGTGCGTGTGCATGCGTGGCGTCACATGTGTGCGTGTCTGATCAAGGCATACACACAGTGTGCGTGTGCATGCGTGTGTCACGTGTGTGCGTGTGCGTGTCTGATCAAGGCATACACACAGTGTGCGTGTGCATGCATGTGTCACGTGTGTGTGCGTGTCTGATCAAGGCATACACACAGTGTGCGTGTGCATGCTGTGTCACGTGTGTGCATGTCTGATCAAGGCATACACACAGTGTGCGTGTGCATGCGTGTGTCACGTGTGTGCGTGTCTGATCAAGGCATACACACATGTGTGTGCGTGTGCATGCGTGTGTCACGTGTGTGCGTGTCTGATCAAGGCATACACACAGTGTGCGTGTGCATGCATGTGTCACGTGTGTGCGTGTGCGTGTCTGATCAAGGCATACACACAGTGTGCGTGTGCATGCATGTGTCACGTGTGTGCGTGTGCGTGTCTGGTCAAGGCATACACACAGTGTGTGTGCGTGTTCATTTGTGCATAATATGCCCAGTGTGCATTTCTGTGCTTTCTTTTCTGCATTGTGTGCATCATTGCATGTGCGTTTGTGCATGCATGCGCGACGCGTGTGTGTGTGTGCGTGTGTGTGTGTGTGGTGCGTGGTGTGTGTGTGTGTGTGTGTGTGTGTGCACATGCGTGTGTTCCATGCGCGCACACACACTGTATATCCCATTTTGGGCGGGAAACCCTTTTGGTGTTATAGCATCATGTCGTGCTTTAGCTATTGAAAAATAGCAGACCTACAAGCTCATAGCGCGCCACAGAGTGGCGCGCTACGAGCTTGTAGGTCTGCTATTTTTTGAAAAATCGAAGAGCGACTGACATAGAAGACATTTTTAGGATCTGATCTCAGGTCAGAATGGAAAACTGTCAGGATGTATAGAAGACATTTTTAGAATCTGATCTCAGGTCAGAATGGGATATTTCAGATGGTCAAGCGGTGCATTGCCCGAGGCGGCGGTGGTGGTGGTGGTGGTGGAGGCTGGTCTGTGGTCAGTGTGGGAGGCTGTGTGAGGCTGCAGCGTGCCAGGGAAGTGAGTGCTAGCTCTGGGCAGGGACACACAGGGTATAGACGGTGCATGGTGAAATGTTAACCCGTTCTGACCTGAGATCAGATTCTATAGGAATGTCTTCTACATCCTGACAGCTTTCCGTTCTGACCTGAGATCAGATTCTAAAAAAATGTCTTCTACATCCTGACAGTTTTCCGTTCTGACCTGAGATCAGATTCTAAAAAAATGTCTTCTACATCCTGACAGTTTTCCGTTCTGACCTGAGATCAGATTCTAAAAATGTCTGTTTGAAAATGACAGTTTTCTGAAAAAGCTATGTTTCTATGTCAGTCGTCCTTCGATTTTTCGAAAAATAGCAGACCTACAAGCTCGTAGCGCGCCACTCGAGCTAAAGTATAACAGAAGAATGCTTGAAACACCAAAAGGGGTTCCCGCGCAAAATGGGTTAAACCAAGGTCCTTTGTGTTACTGCTGACATACACTTTCATCCACACAACCCTCCCCCCCCCTCCACACACACACACACACACACACACGTACACGCACACGCACGCACACGCACACACACACACCACGCGCCCGCAGGCAGGCGTGCAGACGGTTCTCTGTTTGAATGCTTCTCGCCACAGAGCGTGCTGGACACTCACATGAGGGCGCCGGCGGAGTTGGAGACAGTTTGTTAACCCATTCTGACCTGAGATCAGATTCATACGAGGTTTCCACTGCAGGACACACACTGGTCTGATTATAACCCATTCTGACCTGAGATCAGATTCTAAAAAAATCTCAGTCGTTCTTCGATTTCTCAAAAATAGCAGACCTACAAGCTCGTAGCGCGCCACTCGGTGGCGCGCTACGAGCTTGTAGATCTGCTATTTTTTCAATAGCTAAAGCATAGCATGATGCTAACACCAAAACGGGTTCCCGTTCAGAATGGGTTAACTCCGTGTTGTAGCACTCTGTAGCGCCGTGGCCATGGCAACTGTACACGCGTGTGCACGGTGCTGGAACCGTGGGCTCGCGGTGTGTGTGTGTGTGTGTGTGTGTGTGTGGGGTGCATGTGTTTGGTTTGGTCCAACGACCATGCAGGGCCAAATTATAGCCGTCGGTCATGCTATAGTGGAGCCGGCCGGGGCCCATGCATGCAGCCAGGGGCCCTTATTGGCTCTCATGAGGGGCCCTTCAGGGGAAATTGGACCCCCCTCTGTATACTGGGTTTGATGAGGCCCTGCATGAAAAGAGCTCCTGGGGACCTTCACTGCATGGCCGTTGATTTAGATAAATTTAGGTCAAAGATTTGATAAAAAACACAACAATTCCGCGCCTCGCGCGGACGCGCTATGATGAGGGCCCCAAATAATTTACCGGCCCGGGGGAGGGGGGGGGGCCTCGTCTGGGTTAATCCGTCCCTGTACCAGACAGTACCCTGTAGTGTTCTCATGCAGCGTGTAGGGAACTGTCACTATAAACACTGAGCTAAACCGCAGCCCAATGAAGACATAGTAAGACGAAGTAAGATTTGACCAGTTTATACTGTTGCCCCTCTTTGAGCAGACCTGGAGGAGACCTGTCGTTGTGCCTTTGTTTGGTTTGAGAGAGAGAGAGAGAGAGAGACACAGACACAGACAGACAGAGATGACATCATCAGGGTGAGAGTGATGACCTCATGGTGTCACACCGCAGCGCCCAGATGCTCCCCCGCGGAGAGCACGGTGACACGTCACCTTGACCACTGTGTCCTTAACCCATTTTGCGCGGGAACCCGTTTTGGTGTTAGCATCATGTCATGCTTTAGCTATTGAAAAATAGCAGACCTACAAGCTCATAGCGCGCCACCGAGTGGCGCGCTACGAGCTTGTAGGTCTGCTATTTTTGAAAAATCGAAGGACTGACATAGAAACAGCTTTTTCAGAAAACTGTCAGGATGTAGAAAATTTTTAGAATCTGATCTCAGGTCAGAATGGGTTAAGGAGATGACACACGCACACTCACACACGCACACACATGCACGCACGTGTGCGCGCACACACACACACACACACACACACACACACGCACACGCACGTACTCCTCAAAGAGGTCCTTACTTGTCCTCTATAGAGCGTCGCAGTCCCTCCCCCTTTCAGAACGACAAGTGGCCCAAGTGGAAATTAATCCCAATGCATTTTTCCTCTATAGGCATTTCTTAAATGATTTATTTAAATACCTTTTAAGCGTCGTACGAAGCCAACTCTTGTCGTGACAAACCATGACAACAACACACACAATATTTTGGACCAAACAAAGAATTACAAAGAAGAAAAACAACAAAAAAAGTTGTTGTAACCTGCCGTTTTTTTCTACTTTCTAATTCTTTGTTTGGTCCAAAATATTGTGTGTGTTGTCATGATTTGTCACGACAAGAGTTGGCTTCGTACAACGCTTAAAAAGGTCTTTAAAAACATACGTTTTGAAATGTCTATGAGGGAAAAATGCATTGGGATTCATTTCCTGGGCCGTTCGTTGTTCTGAAAGGGGGCGGGACTGCGACGCTCTATACAGTAGGAGTTACGATGAACAAATTGACACAATGTTTGAGAAATGTTATTTTTTGGGGTCCCCTTAATTGGCACAATATTTTGGAGGTTCTATAGGTCTTCATGGAGGGTATTAACCCATTCTGAACGGGAACCCATTTTGGTGTTAGCATCATGTTATGCTTTAGCTATTGAAAAATAGCAGACCTATACAAGCTCATAGCGCGCCACCGAGTGGCGCGCTACGAGCTTGTAGGTCTGCTATTTTTGAAGAATCGAAGAACGACTGACATTTTTAGAATCTGATCTCAGGTCAGAATGGGTTAATCAGACCAGTGTGTGTCCAGTGGAAACCTCGTATGAATCTGATCTCAGGTCAGAATGGGTTAACCGTAAAACGGACAGTTATAGGTGGTATATATAGGCCTATACTATCTTTTCTAAATGGTATACATAATATAGTAGGGCTGCTATACATAGAGTAACGTGGTATAGAACTGGGTCCACGGCCAAATAATACATATCAATTTGGTGGGTCCTTTTTTAACCCATTTTGGGGGCGTCCGGTAACCCCTTTTGCCAGTGTTATGTTATGTTATACTTTAGCTATTGAAAAAATAGTAGTTGTGCATTTTTTTGGAAAAACAATCGTGAAAATATGGTGCAATTTTTTGAATATATATATTCTTTCAGAGCGAATATTTTTAACTCATATATCTTTGCTTCTGGTGGGGGAAGGGGGGGGGGGTCCCTGGAACAACATGTTTTCAGATGGGGGGGGGTTGGCAGCCGATTACATATTATTTTGGGGGTCCTTAATTGGCATGAACATGTTTGAGAAAGACTAAGCTATTATCCCCCCCCCCTCCCCCCCCCCCCCAGATAAATTCCAAGGACAGGTGTGAGGACAGTGAGAGGGGGGGGGGGGGACGACGAGGGGGGGACGGACGAGGGGACGGACGAGGGGGACAGGTGATGAAGTTGAAAACGCCAGCCAGTACGCTACGGACGCTATAGCGGCTCAGGCTGGCTACGTGCTCCGTGCATGAGGTGTGTGTGTGTGTGTGTGTGTGTGTGTGTGTGTGTGTGTGTGTGTGTGTGCACGGACGGAGCATTTGTCCTAGCGGCGGCTTTAACCCATTTTTGGCGGGGGAATAATAATAATAATCTTTATTGTCCCGAAGGATATTCATTTTCACAGGTCTGTTCAACACCAACAACAAAAGCAGCACATATAGAAACAACATAACACCAAGACAATACATTGGAACCCCCCCTTTTGGTGTTATAGCATTACGTTATGCTTTAAGCTATTGAAAAATACCAGATCTACAAGCTCGTAGCGCGCCACCGAGTGGCGCACTACGAGCTTGTAGGTCTGCTATTTTTTTTTTTAACTGTCAGGATTTAAAAGACATCTTTAGAATCTGATCTCAGGTCAACATGCGTTAAAGAACCACCATTCTTCTGTGCGTTATAGAATCTGATCTCAGGTCAGAATGGGTTAAAAGCTCTCTGTTAAACAAACGTCTCTGTGGGCGCCTGCATGGCGAACGACAACACATCGCTCCCCGAGTCCCGCCGCCCGCCCCAACGGCGGGACTTTGTAATGTAGAGACAATGATACGCGGTGTCACCTTGGAGCACTCTGCTTTATCCCATTGTTGGCGGGAACCCCTTTTGGGTGTTAGCATTATGCTATGCTTTAAAGCTATTGAAAAATAGCAGATCTACAAGCTCGTAGCGCGCCACCGAGTGGCGCGCTACGAGCTTGTAGGTCTGCTATTTTTGAAAAGATCGAAGAACCACTGACATATAGAAACATAGCTTTTTCAGAAAACTATCAGGATGTATAGAAGACGTTTATAGAATCTGATCTCAGGTCAGAATGGGTTATGGGTGTTTTATAGCGGGGGAGCGCTACGTGGGGGGGTGGGGATGGGGGGGTGGTGGGAGGGGCGGGGGTAGAATTGGGCATGTCGGTCGGCTGGCTGCCTTTCCGACTGCAGCTCGGAAGTGATTTGATGACTTGAAGATAACTTGCAGACAATTTGTATCTATTGGGCTTTTTTTTTTATGAGGGATATTTATTTTCGTGTCTTCATCATATGCAGTCGAATTTGGTCGAACAGATTTGAGAGCAAAAAGAGGGCCATCTAAATGGAGAGGAGAAAAACGAGGCAAAATAACCCATTTAGGCCTGACGTCGAAATTATTATTATTTTTATTTCTTCTGAAAAACCTTGTGTTTCTAATTCAGTGGTTCTCAATATTTCATGTCAAGGACCCCCAAAAATATATGAAATTGGCCGCTGACCCC
Source organism: Protomyctophum bolini (assembly GCF_963924005.1). Taxonomy (NCBI): domain Eukaryota; kingdom Metazoa; phylum Chordata; class Actinopteri; order Myctophiformes; family Myctophidae; genus Protomyctophum; species Protomyctophum bolini. The sequence goes on along the minus strand of NC_137883.1, from coordinate 1,546,256 downwards.
CCATCTGAAAATGGCGCGCTACGAGCTTGTAGATCTGCTATTTTTCAATAGCTAAAGTATAACATAAATGTTTAAAACACCAAAAGGGGTCCCCGACCAAGATGGGATAAATGGTTTGTTGGAGATCAGAGGAATTGGGGAAGCATTAAAGTGTGACAGAGTCTGATGTCGTTGCGCCAGCCGGGCACGGTCATTGTTTCTGCTTTACACGCTTTGTTACGAAAGCACAGATTGTACGTTTTCAAACGATGTGTCACACTGCATTGAAAAGGTCAAACACAGTTGAATAAGATATACTCGCTTTAAAAAGACGCTGAGAGAAAGCCAGCATGTCTATCTCACACTTCTCTACACTATATTAGCTGTCTGCCTGCCTGCCTAATTGTCCATGAGTAGCTGTCTGTCTGCCTGTCTATGAGTAGCTGTCTGCCTTCCTGCCTGTCCAATTGTCCATGAGTAGCTGTCTGTCTGTCTATGAGTAGCTGTCTGCCTGCCTGCCCAATTGTCTATGAGTAGCTGTCTGTCTGCCTGTCTATGAGTAGCTGTCTGCCTTCCTGCCTGTCCAATTGTCCATGAGTAGCTGTCTGTCTGTCTATGAGTAGCTGTCTGCCTTCCTGCCTGTCCAATTGTCCCTGAGTAGGCCTACTCACACTCAGTTTTGTAAAGTTATACGGTAAAACAAAAAGTTACCGGTAAGTACATTTTATTATGGGGTTTGTCTAATTAGCTTTCAATCGTTTTACTTTTACTTCACTGTATACATCTCAGAGGCAAATATTGTAGGCTACATTTACTCCACACACAACTTTAGTTACTATTTACTTTTTAGATTTTGATTAATTAAAAAAAATATATGCTCTATTTACATTTCAGCCATTTGAAAATAACTGATTTGATATTTTCAAAAGTTTTTAATGTATAATATATTACACCTACATACTACACTTGTGAAATGGGACATTCTGCGTAATGAGTACTTATTTATACTTTTGGTGCTTACTTTTGTACTAATTCTGGACTATTTCTACATTGCCAGCATTAATACTTTTGAGTATACTTTGTTCCCACCGATACTACATTTACAAAGATAACGTCTTATTATCTTTGGTTGTTGCTTCAGTTTGTTTTGTTTGTAAAGTGATAAAGAGTGAATAAGCCTTATCCCTTAATCCTTATCATACAGAGTTCCTCATTTCATAATCACAGCAGAGACAGTACAGTAGACTAGAACACACTGTATGCACATTACACAACCTGCTATATGAATAGTGTCCCTCATTCAGAGACAGTACAGTAGACTAGAGCACGCTGTATGTACATTACACAACCTGCTATATGAATACAGTGTCCCTCATTCAGAGACAGTACAGTAGACTAGAGCACGCTGTATGTACATTACACAACCTGCTATGCATACAGAGCTCCTCATTTCATAAACACAGCAGAGACAGTACACTGTAAATGGGTACATGTGACACGTTTAAACCTAAACACCATGGGCCTGATTCTTCAACGCGTTTACGCTGATATAATGACGTGAAGCTAGCGGAAAGGCATTTACGTGGATTTCCCACATTAATTTGGAATTCATGGAAATGGCCGTGAACTTGACGCTCACGTAGGTTGGTCGGAAACTCCGTAAAATCCCACGGGACCTCTTTAGGTGGCGGACGAATTTACGGATATATTCAGAAGGCTTTAGTCTTCATGCTGAATCAATAAATAGTTCCCAAATCGCAGATAAAATATGTAGGCATGTGTCCCGACCCTAACATTGTTCAGCACATAAAAAAATGATATATAAAAGCCGAGTGCACTTGCACTTGTATGCCTAATCCTATGCATGCATTCTAGAGTCAAGTCCCATAAGGAAACTGCCCCTGCAAGCGACACCTTTTTATTTATTTATTAGGATATTTCTATAGCATGCGCGATTGCGCTGCTCACTTGACAGCCTTCTCTAGGCTACTCGCAGTGCGTTGTGAGCTTGTAGATCGGCTCCCGTGGACTCGCGCTGCATGTTAAAAAACAAACTCACAATTATAATAAGAACATAGGCCTACACTTATCTGCATTCTGCACTGTACGAATCCAACGTTGTTTAGTGTGTGTTAGTGTTGTTTAGTGAGTCAGTTCTCTGACTGTCGGTGTGTGCGTGTGTGCGTGCGTGTGCGTGTGTGTGTGTGTGTGTGTGTGTGTGTGGGGGGGGGGGGGGGCGGACAGCAGCATGCGGCCGCTGAACCGAGTCCAATCTGGGTGAAATTTACATTGGAAAATTAATATAACGGCGCGGTGAGCCCGGCAGGGACAGAACACGGCCTGGCCCGACTGTTATATGGTCTATCTATGGCATTCTATGGTTCACAGACTGACAGACATGCCGGTCTGACAGACAGACAGCAGTCACGACGAGGGCTATAAATCCACAGCGTGCAATTTGGCCAGTCAGTTTTAAGCCAGCTCACCTTAATTAATTATAATATGGGAAACGTTGTAGCTGTGTAGGCTATATGCTGTAGGCTACTACATTGATCTCATCATGAGTTTGCCGTGTCCCGCGAATCATTTTAATATGACGACATCATGAAATTAATTTACATCTGATACATCGGATATCTATTTTACTTCTGCAGGCGAGTGTTGTTTCTTTTTTTATAACCCTCAGGTGCATTCATCAGTAGCCTATAAGGGCTTATCATTGCCGAGTTGTAATATAGCATTTGGTCGTGTGGTGAACAGTACAAATTAATATCATGTATTGATATTGATCACATGCATGGATGCCACACACAGAATAGTTTAACTCACTGGATAAACTCACTGGATTATAATTTCTTAAATTCTTCAGACAAGAGGATCCCAATTATTCACGAATGTATATGCTTGTAGGCTACTGTTCTTTATCGCGCAAGCCATGCCCCCCTCCCTCTCTCCCCTCTCTCTCTCTCTCTCTCTCTCTCTCTCTCTCAAAAGACGACTTTTGCATTGACATATATCCGATATTTTAAATATCGGATAGCCTATATTTTACCTCTGACTGCAAAGGTGTGAGTGCAGCACCCGCCTTGGTCCCGAACTTAATTAAATCAATTATAATGATATTGCTTCAGCAGCGGAGCACGCACCGTTGTGGACATTTTAATAGAGTGCGGGCTATATTCATGCATTGACCGCGACTATGAAGCCGCATAGTCTGCGGCTGCAAAGCCTTTTTTCTTTTTTTGACAGACCAAACTGCTGTCTGCTGAGTCATGCTTGAAGCCTTTTATGGTGCGATATGGGGCGTGGATCAATGCAAATGAGGTTGTCGGGTGCTTTTCCGATCACTTTGCACCCACTGCATTCAGTATGACATACACCTGCGATACGCCAGCGCACCTGTGGTACACACCGCTCTCTGAATAACACGTCATCTCAACGTAGCTTGATCGGACGGATAAATACGATATCTGTTTCCACCACAGTGTAACGGTGGCGTATTTCTTTTTAATGAATCAGGCCCCATGTGTGTAATAATAAAATGCCAAGTGTTTATTAATATTCATACAATACAGTAGAACACGAGTTCACTCAAACACCTAGTGTTCAAATTCTAAACACCTATAATATGACTGACTTTGATTGTAAAAACTAAACACGTTTATGTGTTTAAAAAGTGTTACAGGCGATCAAACATTCTTCTGTTTAAAATCTAAACACTGTGACACGTTTAAAAAGTGTTACAAATTATGTGTTTAAAACAGTTTATAACTAAACGCTTGGGTTTAGTGTGTACAGTAGCCTGCTATGTATACAGAGTTCCTCATTCCATAAGCACAGCAGAGAGAGTACAGTTTTGATTGATTGATTGATTTTATTTTTCATTAGGCAACATAAATGCAAACAGCACAATGTACAGTCAGGCATCTTTTTCCAAAAAAAAAAGGATTTCACCGAAGAAAGACCTTGTGGCCTTGTTTCCATTCGGGTCCTAGTATCCACTCACACATGACATGAATGATAAGTTAACACGGTAACAGTAATAGTGATATAACAATAATAATTTAAGGCAACATTTCCTCTAAACATGAAATATACAGTATTCACAGGTTGGGGCCGAAGGTTAATCGGAAAGGGGATTATTATTCGCACAAAAGCGGCTGATGCGATCACCTCCTCTCCCTTTGACATGTACAGTATACAGTGGTGTAAAGTAACTAAGTAGTTTTACTTAAGTATACTGTACTTAAGTACAATTTTGAAGTATTTGTTAGATTAGACTTGTAGATCGGCTATTTTCAGCAAGTTTAAAAAAAACAGCCATCACGGTGGCATCAAAGCCCGCCAGAACACATTTTAATCGACTAAATCAAGTTTAGATTAAGTCGACTAAAATCTTATGATATTTATAGTCGACTGAAACTAGACTAACGCCAACACATATAGTGTAGCCTACTGCATGTATACAGAACCTACTGTGCCTTATCGCAATTATTACATAATCGCCTTATCGTTCATAGCGCGCCACAAGCTTGTAGGTCTGCTATTTTTGAAAAATCGAAGAACGACTGACATTTTTACAATCTGATCTCAGGTCAGAATGGGTTATAATCAGACCAGTGTGTGTCCAGTGGAAACCTCATATGAATCTGATCTCAGGTCAGAATGGGTTAATCGGACCAGTGTGTGTCCAGTGGAAACCTCGTATGTGAATCTGATCTCGGGTCAGAATGGGTTAAGTTGTGAGCAGTCCCAGCTTGTCTGTCTGTCCATCATTTCATAAGAACATGATTTCGTTCATTTTGATTTGATTAGAAATGCAGCAAATGTTGAAATCTGATTTCTCTATAATTCAGTCTTTGTTTCCTTTTTATGAAATTACTTAAATCTCAAAGTGTGGTTCATAATAAGCTTCGACTTCAGCCTTTTCCTTTTTGGTCAATCGTTTTTTTCTGTATTTCATGTTTGTGTTTATAGGGACAAGATGACGTGAAGTTATCATGTCATGTTTACTTTAACTAAACGATTTAGAAGATCACAATGCCAAACGTGCATATCTGCTATTTTCAAAAGATGTTTCAAAACCTTGAAATGGAATATTCAACATAATGAGTACTTTTCCTTTTTTTGGTAATCGAGGTAGATTTTGATGCCAATACTTTTGTACACTTTTTTTATTTTTTTTTTATACATTTTTATCCCACGATTTTGTACCCCAGTTTTCTTTTCACCCAGTGCCAATTATCTAATGTAATCCTTTATTTATTTAATATAATATATATATAATATCATTGGCGTATAGCCGCTAGCTGTCTCCTGGCCGTTAACTGTGACGTCCTTCAGGTGACAGAGTGCTTACCATGTGGATGTAAATCATACGGTGGACCACCCAACGCGGCGCACACTATTAGTAGAGCCGTGGTTTTCAACCCTGTTTCACGTCAAAAGGCCCATTATTTGTTTGGCGTTTTAGCCACGGAACCACCGTTGACATTGGGCTATGTGTATTTTGCGTGTCTTATAAGTACCAGGTCTTATTACTTAACTTAAGACCTGGAGGCGTGGTCAAAAACCGAAAATATCTTACCGATTCCGAAATCCATCGCAAACGTCAACGCCGTCGTCCCACAGTCCCAACACCAGAGGGCGCTCCATCAATCACGTTCAACCCAAGATTTGGGGCTCAAACGGGGTTCAATTAATTTGGCTCCCTTCCCATGCCAACGTACGCCCTGCCAACAGCGGTAAAGGAGTGTGAATTCCTCTGAATACTCTCCGCACTAAAGTCATTAGTGACACGATATATTCGTGCGAATAATTCGCATTTAAAAAAAAACTATTGAAGTCCATGCAAGCTTCCACATCACTGGCGAATGTACGAAAATGCGACCGTTTTCGCTCTTTATTTGTTCGCTCTGGTGTCGTATTTTGCAGAGATTCGCAGGCGAACTGCAACATGCAATATTTCGCATTTTCAGATCGCTTATTCGCATCGCGTCGCTAATTTGCCAGTGTGTAATGACTTTTAAAGAGCACTTGCGGGCGGCAGCAATTTAAACTGGCCCCTGTAAAAAGCCAAACTGATTATAGGATTTATTTTTATTTTGTTTGCATATAGTACTGTATATTTGTATGTCATTCAATGTTCTATATATTAATTGAATGTGAAGGACCCCAATGGAAACGAGTCATATAGTTTTAGCTTTCTTGGGTTTTTTTAATCCTCTAGCAGACCTTGTATTGAACTGTATAGTGCTTCTTTTTACCAACTGTTAACCCATTCTGAACGGGAACCCATTTTGGGTGTTAGCGTCATGTCGTGCTTTAGCTATTGAAAAACAGCAGATCTACAAGCTCGTAGCGCGCCACTCGGTGGCGCGCTACGAGCTTGTAGGTCTGCTATTTTTTTGAAAAATCGAAGAACGACTGACATTTTTATAGAATCTGATCTCGGGTCAGAATGGGTTCATCAGACCAGTGTCATGTGTCCAGTGGAAACCTCGTATGAATCTGATCTCAGGTCAGAATGTGTTAAAGTATCAATCAATCAATCAATCAATCAATGAATCGATGCAGTGCTGTGAGGACATGGCAGCTATTGGACTGACATGGCAGGCAGACGGGCTGCTCCCAATTAGCCCGTGATTGATCGCTATAGGTAGGTGCATCTACCTCGATGCACCCCCCCCCCCCCCCGAAGCCCCCCAGTGGATATCAGTGGCGTGCACAGACATTTAGAGGGGCAGGTGGTGCTCAAGTGAAAAAAAGGGCACCTTGTGCAGCGCATTTTCGGGCGGGAACCCATTTTGGTGCTTTAGCTATTGAAAAATAGCAGATCTACAAGCTCGTAGCGCGCCACCGAGTGGCGCGCTACGAGCTTGTAGGGGGTTTGGGGGAGGGGGGGGGGCGTTTCCAAGAACCCGAATCCGAGGATAAAACCCTTTCAGCGTGGGAGAGAGGACGCGATAGCAGCGTGATGACAAAGCACAGTGACCTTGGCTCGCAGGGAGTCACTCACTACTACCTCCTGGCAACAGATCAGCTTCCTGTATCGATTATCATTTCCGTGCCCACGTTTATTTGGGTTTCTGCCCTGTGGTCTTTATCCCATTCTGAACGGGAACCCATTTCGGTGTCGGCATCACGTTATGCTTTTTGCTATTGAAAAATAGCAGATCTACAAGCTCATAGCGCGCCACCGAGTGGCGCGCTATACGAGCTTGTAGGTCTGCTATTTTTTGAAAAATCGAAGAGCGACTGACATTTTTTAGAATCTGATCTCAGGTCAGAATGGGTTAATCAGACCCAGTCTGTGTCCAGTGGAAACCTGGTATGAATCTGATCTCAGGTCAGAATGGGTTATAGTTAGACGTGCATGGTCTCTTTTTCCAAGGTCAGCCGAGGGGAAGAGGAAATTAAATCAGTGTTTTGTCTCCGTCAGTTTCATAATATGAAAAATGGTCTCGATGTCGGACAGAAAACACTCTGACGTTCCTCGCTCATTCTTATCCCTGGATGGATGCACTTCTCCTGGTTTTGGAAGCTCTGGAATGTCCAGCCTGAGGTGGGAAAACACAACAGGCTGGCATGCAGAATCAATATGAAGATTCATTCAAGTCTTTATCCCATTTTTAGGCCCTGACATGGAAATTTAAATCATGTGACAGTTAACTGTAGAAATAACCTGTTTCTATGTCGGTGGTGCTCAATATTTCATGCAGAACCCCAAAGATTATCATCTGTATTTGGCCGCCGACCGCCATCTGAAATTATGTTGTTCCAGGGAACCCCATGAAGCAAAGATTTGAGTTAAAAAGTATGCTCTGAAAGAATATATATTCAAAGACTTGCGACACATTTTCATGATTTTTCCAAAGTAGCAGTCCTACAGGCTCATAGCCTGGACGTAACGTATAGGACTACAAAATGACCCGGACATCATTTAGGACTACAAAATGACCCGGACGTAACGTATGACTACGAAATAACCCGGACGTATAACGTAGGACTACAAAATGACGTCGGACTTAAATACAGAATAGGCATGTTATATCGCTTCACGTTTGAAAGGCCCTTCATACAGAATGTGTGGCCGTATAAAAAAGCAGATCTACAAGCTCACATGAACTTGTACAGTATATGGGGCTGAAGTGGTTACTGTATATTTTGTATATTTTGTAACAAAATAATTCCCTGAGCTTCAGAGACGGGAACAACGCGTCCACGCCGTGAATACAAAGAAAGTAAACAACGGTATTTGATCTCCAGGCTTCAGGGTAATGTTGCCCTACTAGTACATGTAGTACTGTACCTGATCAATACCATGGATCTACTAGTACAGTAGTAGTACTGTACCTGATCAATACCATGGATCTACTAGTACAGTAGTAGTACTGTACCTGATCAATACCATGGATCTACTAGTACAGTAGTAGTACTGTACCTGATCAATACCATGGATCTACTAGTACAGTAGTAGTACTGTACCTGATCAATACCATGGATCTACTAGTACAGTAGTAGTACTGTACCTGATCAATACCATGGATCTACTAGTACAGTAGTAGTACTGTACCTGATCAATACCATGGATCTGGCTTTAGCTCTGCTTAAGCGGATTCTATACGTTATTGCACTGGTATAGGCTACCGAGAAACAGAGTTGTGTGTGTGTGTGTGTGTGTGTGTGTGTGTGTGTGTGTGTGTGTGTGTGCGTGTGTGTGTGTGTGTGCATGTGTGTTTGTGGACAGTACTGGGGATCATCGCTGCATACTGAAGGTCCATCTCTAGCTATCTAATCAAAACCTAGGGTCTGATAAACGGCCCCGACGCGCGCGCGCACACACACACACACACACACACACACACACACACACACACACACACACACACACACACCCTGCCTCCAATCATAACTCAACACACACGGCGAGCATAACTCATCATAACTCATCATAACTCCAACTAGATTGACTCGCCTTGTTGTCGTGGCGAAGGAGGGGGGGGGGGGGGGGAAGCGGGGGGCTGACTGACTTACCTCTGACCTACTTCTACTCTGAGGCATTGGCAACAACAACAACAGACAACCAAGACATGTCACCCATCCTCCACCTCACCACCACCTCCTCCTCCTCATCCTTCACCTCTTCCTCCTCCTCCTCCTCCTCCTCCTCCTCATCGTCCATCCATCCTCCACCTCACCACCACCTCCTCCTCATCCTCCACCCATCCTCCACCTCACCACCACCTCCTCCTCCTCCTCCTCATCCTCCACCTCACCACCACCTCCTCCTCCTCCTCCTCCTCCTTCCTCCTCAACCTCTTCCCCCTCCTCCTCCTCCCTGTTCTCCTTGCGTGGTGGTGGCTTCTGTCCAGTTAGGTCCAACCGTCCCACCACCCTCCATGAATAGAGGCCGCTGGCCGTAGGGCCCGTAAAGGAGAGAGAGAGAGAGAGAGAGAGAGAGAGAGAGAGAGAGAGAGAGAGAGAGAGAGAGAGAGAGAGAGAAAACAAGGATCATTCTGTTATCAGGGAATGTTTGTCTGACCACATGATGAACAGTATGTGGTCAAAGAACCTGGACCAACAAGAGAGCAGTATGTGGTTCCCAAACCTTTATACGTGACCCAAAAGAGACGTTTGATCGTCTTAACTGTTCCCCCCCCGTGACCCAAACTATAATATAATGAAAACTAGATTAAGTGACACTCGGGACACAACACAGGTCTCCACCATTCAGGGCAGGTCAGGTTGTTGCCTCCTGGTTGGTGGCGCTATAATAAAAAGGGTGCCATTTCTTCTTACGCCTTGAATGGCAGTTTGGATGATTTGAGGCATTTTTGTTCCAAAAATGTGTTTTGCAAAGATCCACCTGTTGGTGGCGCTATAACAGGACCCATGTGAAAAGGGTGGGATATATGTATACCTCAGCCTATAGTAGGAAAGTCTGTGAAAGATTTCACGTAAAGTGCACGCTGCGTTCACGATTTGAGGCTTTGTGTTGAAAACGGGCCGATCCTGCAAACTTTGAAAGCCACTGTTGGCCAATTATGGATGGAATATGAAATATCGGACAGATCCGTCTTGAACACATGATATATATAAGATACTGTGTAACGATGTGCAGGATTTTTGGACGGAATCTGGGGGATTAATAATATAAAAAATAATGTTTTTGAAAAGTCAGCCTCCTGGTGGCACTATAACAGGCCGTTCTGGAAAGTTTTGGGCAGAGGTTCATCGTTGACATCCAGGGAGTGTGCGTGCAAAAAAATTGGGCTATATGCAGCCAACACTTCCACGTTCAGCTTCCTTGGTCTCAATTATTTCCTTCCAGGGAGCAACATGGAGTCCACCGTACGGTCTTCTGTCCTTCCAGGGAGCAACATGGAGTCCACCGTGCGGTCTTCGCTTCCTGTCCTCATTTAATACTCCTTGCTTGTCAGCCTCCAGCAACCACGCCAATACTACGGCTGAGTGTGTTTAGCTGTCAGTGTTAATATGGGTGAACTTCAGACCTGGAAATGTAGGGGTGGGTGGCCTTTCTGTTGTGTTTTCTCTAGTTCATACGAGACCTGGGCATAAGGGGGCTTACCTGGGGTGACCAACCAACCAACACACTGATGCTCTATTCCATAGTAAATGTGTCCTGCGGTCGCAACTAGTATGCTAGAATAACATGTGCTTCGTTGTGTTTAAGGTAAAGCATACGTTTTCTTTTGATTAGGAGTTGATGTTCAGGTGCCCACCCTGAGGTAACTTAACCATGTATGCCTATAGGTCACTTTCTTAATGAACGATTTTTAACTGCTTGTTGACTGATTGTGTTTGTGGACTGGAAAGGAGCTGGGAGTCAATTTTATGGTTATTGCGACTTACGTAGGCTCCCCTAGTCCGGGTCGTAACACACGTACAGTACGTCACGTCCATTTTTAGTTGCAATCTATCTGTTGTGATCTTTATGCATAATATCGGCTCTAAAAATCACACATCGATCCGTGCTGCACGTTCCCTTTTACATAAAACACAATCAGTCAAAACACAACGCCGACACGACACAATCAATCAATCAATCGCATCCACACAATATCGCTCAACAAATGGCCTCTTATTAACAACTATTTTGACATTATTATGTACGTTATCCCATTGTTGTTGTTACTGTGAGGGAATTGACTAGAAGTTGCAGTGACGCATTGCTTAGCGTAGTGACGCATTGCTTAGCGTAGTGACGCATTGCTTAGCGTAGTGACGCTTAGCGTAGTGACGCTTAGCGTAGTGACGCATTGCTTAGCGTAGTGACGCATTGCTTAGCGTGTTGCAGTGACGCATTGCAGTGACGCATTGCTTAGCGTGTTGCAGTGACGCATTGCTTAGCGTGTTGCAGTGACGCATTGCTTAGCGTGTTGCAGTGACGCATTGCTTAGCGTGCGCAGTGACGCATTGCTTAGCGTGTTGCAGTGACGCATTGCAGTGACGCATTGCTTAGCGTGTTGCAGTGACGCATTGCTTAGCGTGTTGCAGTGACGCATTGCTTAGCGTGCGCAGTGACGCATTGCTTAGCGTGCGCAGTGACGCATTGCTTAGCGTGTTGCAGTGACGCATTGCTTAGCGTGTTGCAGTGACGCATTGCTTAGCGTGTTGCAGTGACGCATTGTTTAGCGTGTTGCAGTGACGCATTGCTTAGCGTGTTGCAGTGACGCATTGCTTAGCGTGCGCGTTGACGCATTGCTTAGCGTGCGCGGCACAAAAGCAAAATGCTGTTGCTTCGATAATTAAAGGAGAATTCCATACTAAAAGGCTTTCTTACCTTTCTTTGTATTTGTTACGTCCCCACCAAAGAGGTCCAGGTGTTTCTTTGTAGTTGTTACGTCCCCACCAAAGAGGTCCAGGTGTTATTTTGCGCAAAAGCTCCTTATTGGCTATTTCCCCTACCATAAGCCCTAAATGAATTGCATTGAATTGAATGGGAATTGAATGGGGCTATGGGGTGTTGTGCTAATTCGCTTATTTCCATCGCTCAAAATTATAATTTCTTTGTATATATATCCTCTCTTCATAATGTAAATAATATCCCAAGCGGGCACACTTTACTACTTCTTTCGATAGAAATAAGCGAATTAGCATAACACCCCATAGCCCCATTCAATTCCCATTCAATGCAATGCAATTCATTGAGGGCTTATGGTATGCCAATAAGGAGCTTTTGCACAAAAAAACACCTGGACCTCTTTGGTGGGGACGTAACAACTACAAAGAAAGGTAAGAAAGATAAGAAAGCATTCTAGCATGGAATTATCCTTTAACAAGGAGGTACCTTCCATGCCCGTCCCCCAAGAGATGTTTAGCTGTACTTAAAAGTACAATGTTGAGGTATTTGTACTTGAGTGTGTTTGCAATTTCCAATACTTTTACTTCCACTACATCTCAGGTTCAAATTGTGTACTCCATATACCGGTAGGGCAAGAAGCAACGCATCATCGCCTCGGTGACAGCAGACTGCTGGGCGAGCACTGGCGCTTTGGCATGGGGGGGGGGGGGTCAGATCAACATATGGAATGAATTCTGTACTGGCCATATATGGAGTGTGTCTTGAGTGTACAGGGTTTGATGAGGTCAGATCAACATATGGAATGAATTCTGTACTGGAGCATAAATGGAGCGTGTCTTGAGTGTACAGGGTTTGATGAGGTCAGATCAACATATGGAATGAATTCTGTACTGGCCATATATGGAGTGTGTCTTGAGTGTACAGGGTTTGATGAGGTTAGATCAACATATGGAATTAATTCTGTACTGGAGCATAAATGGAGCGTGTCTTGAGTGTACAGGGTTTGATGAGGTCAGATCAACATATGGAATGAATTCTGTACTGGCCATATATGGAGCGTGTCTTGAGTGTACAGGGTTTCATGAGGTCAGATCAACATATGGAATTAATTCTGTACTGGAACATATATGGAGCGTGTCTTGAGTATACAGGGTTTGATGAGGTCAGATCAACATATGGAATTAATTCTGTACTGGCCATATATGGAGCGTGTCTTGAGTGTACATAGGGTTTGATGAGGTCAGATCAACATATGGAATTAATTCTGTACTGGCCACATATGGAGCGTGTCTTGAGTGTACAGGGTTCGATGAGGTCAGATCAACATATGGAATGAATTCTGTATACTGGCCATATATTGGAGCGTGTCTTGAGTGTACAGCGTTTGATGAGGTCAGATCAACATATGGAATGTCGGAACAGGAAGCACGGGTGGGGAAGGCCTTTTCCATCATATGCAGATCTGGGTGATGATCCAGTCTTCTCCATGTTATCCAGGGTTTGATGAGGTCAGTGTCCTGATCTTCATGGAGATGACCGTATTATGGTGGCGTGATGTATGTGTCACGAGGCGTGACCATACATGGAGTGGAGTGCATGTGATGTCATGAGGCGTGACCATGTATGGAGAGGTGATGTCACGAGGCATGACCATATATAGGCTACAGTATATGGCGTGGGTGACTGACGGATGAATGGGAGATGCAGGTTTTCATAGTAAATGCGACCGGAAGGTCGCAACAACGGCTTTAGTTACTAGTTATTTTGTACATTTCTGTGTACATTTGTGTTTCGTATTACAAAACACACTAATCACTTCAATTCAATTCAATTTCAATTCAAAGGGCTTTATTGGCATGAGAAAACATACGTTTACATTGCAAAAGCAGAAAGAACAATACAACAATACAGCAATACAATCAAAACGAAAATTATGTATACATTTGAAGGTCAGAATCTTCAATAGATCAAATTCTATGTACCAAGATCACTGGATGCAGTTATAGTGCAGGAATATACACAATGATTAGTCTTTAGGGTGGTTGTGTTCCATTTGATATCCTTCTCCTATCACAGCAACTCACAAATCGTGCTGCTGTGTTTGCACATTGTTGTACTTCGCCCAGCAGATATGGTTGTTGTACTTCGCCCAGCAGATATGGGAGTTTTTTGTCATTGGTCATGTTTTCAAAATCTCTGTGTGTTGGTTGTAATCTGTGGGAAGTATAACTAATCACTTGAGCCATTATGTACAGTAGCCCACATTTCATCCATTTGAAAACAGCTGATCTTGTAGATCAGCTGATTAAATAATGGTTGTATAATCATTTCTACAGTATTGATACTTTTACTCAAGTCTCTCTCTCTCTCTCTCTCTCTCTCTCTCTCTCTCTCTTTCTCTCTCTCTCTCTCTCTCTCTCTTTCTCTCTCTCTCTCTCTCTCTCTCTCTCTCTCTCTCTTTCTCTCTCTCTCTCTATCAGCCACTGTCTGCTTATTGTGTAATTGTTGGAAGCATTTGATTGCTATGCAGCGCACATGACTAGTACTGTATTGCATATGTATGGACACACACACACACACACACACACACACACACACACACACACACACACACACACACACACACACACACACACAACCTTTCAACCTATCTTCATATAATAGGTCCTCACTAATAATCATGAAGAAATGGCAAATTTCCTTTTCTACTCAGTCTGTGTCTCATAGGAGGGCTGTGGGCAGTTCAGAAACCTGTATGTGTCAGGAGGGCTGTGGGCAGTTCAGAAACCAGTCTGTGTCTCATAGGAGGGCTGTGGGCGGTTCAGAAACCAGTCTGTGTCTCATAGGAGGGCTGTGGGCAGTTCAGAAACCAGTCTGTGTCTCATAGGAGGGCTGTGGGCAGTTCAGAAACCAGTCTGTGTCTCATAGGAGGGCTGTGGGCAGTTCAGAAACCAGTCTGTGTCTCATAGGAGGGCTGTGGGCAGTTCATAAACCAGTCTGTGTCTCATAGGAGGGCTGTGGGCAGTTCAGAAACCGTCCTCCAGTGACATCATCGATGGGGAATACAAGCTAATATAAATTGCAGGCTTTCTAGTCCTGAAAAGTTGCAATGTGAGAATGGAAGCAATCATTCTCACGATAAAAAAAATAATATATATATATATATAAAAAGAAAAATCTGCCTAATGATGTCACTGGAGGACGGTTTCTAAACTGCCCACGGCCCTCCTATGAGACAGACTGAGTAGGAAAAAATCGTGCCATTTTCTCATGATTATTTATTAGTGACCTATTATATGAAAATAGTTTGAAAAGTGGTGAAAAAACAGTGCACACATAACTGTCATTCACTGTAGCTATCATGAGTGATCTATTCATCTGACACGTGGCATTTTAAACACAATGCTCCCATCTAGTGGACACTGAACTGCAAGTACAGGCGTCAGAGCTTAAGGAATAAAGGCAGCCATCTCTACTACACTTATTGCATGAATTACATACATTTAAACTCTATGATGGTATTATTGACCATTTTGAATTGTAATGGATCCATTTAGTATAGTGTACAAACCCACCTATACGCCAACGCACTTTCATTTGTGAAAGAGTTTATTTTATTAGATTTTTTGTTAAAAGAAAGAAAAAGGGGGTTTCCCCCACCCCACCCCACAGGTTGAACAGCGAAACAGATACAGGGTTACAATACATTAAAAAAAATCATAATAGTAATAATAATAATAATAAGAAGAAGAAGAAGAAGAAGAAGAAGAAGAAGAAGAAGAAGAATAGTAAATAAGGCGAGACAGAGGGAAGGTTCAGTCTTCATAAAGTGAAAATAGTGGATTTCCATCCATTATGTTCGAAAAATAATGGATTTCCATCCATTATGTTCGATTGGTGGAAGCTCAGGGCAATTTGGCAGGTATGAATGACTTATCCCGCATTGTGACGTAGTTGGCACAGAGGATATGTGGTAGCAGTGCAGCACGAGTTGGAGGTATACGGATCTCACCCTTCAAGTTCTTTGACCGAAATAGTTCCTATCTGAGTAATGGCAAGGTTGTTGGACCTTTTGGACTATAAACACGGCATGCAAAATGCTCCAATGACTCCAATGGTGATGGAAGCTTGCCGTTAACAAGCTCAGGAGGAATGGAACCCATTCCAAGGTCCTTGAAGCAGTTAATGGCAGGATCATCATCATCAAACCTCAAGTAGGCATTGACCCATGTCTTCTTGGAGATTCCAACTAATTTTCCTCCCCAGTCAGCACCAGAAAAATTGTGTATACGCCCAGGAAGAATGTCATTTCTTGCCCCATCTGACACAAGCACTGATGAAACCAGACTCTTCAATGGTGTGTTCTCTTTGAACAGATTGCCTCCACAATGCAACTCAATCAATTTAGATTGCTTGAGAGCATTTTCTCTTGACCTCAATGCAATCTCTCCTGAGAGCTGACTATCACCATTACATCACCTAATCAACATGAGATAGACTTTAATAGACTATGTGACAATCAGGTATAGTCTGGTGACCACCGGAGAGACGGGTGGCAGCCGGAATGTAGACGGCCCCAGCCTGTGTCCTCCGTGAGGAGGTGAGCAGTGTGGGTTAGGGCCCCAGCCTGTGTCCTCCGTGAGGAGGTGAGCAGTGTGGGTTAGGGCCCCAGCCTGTGTCCTCCAGGGTGAGCAGTGTGGGTTAGGGCCCCAGCCTGTGTCCTCCGTGAGGAGGTGAGCAGTGTGGGTTAGCGCCCCAGCCTGTGTCCTCCATGAGGAGGTGAGCAGTGTGGGTTAGGGCCCCAGCCTGTGTCCTCCAGGGTGAGCAGTGTGGGTTAGGGCCCCAGCCTGTGTCCTCCAGGGTGAGCAGTGTGGGTTAACGCCCCAGCCTGTGTCCTCCAGGGTGAGCAGTGTGGGTTAGGGCCCCAGCCTGTGTCCTCCAGGGTGAGCAGTGTGGGTTAGGGCCCCAGCCTGTGTCCTCCGTGAGGAGGTGAGCAGTGTGGGTTAGCGCCCCAGCCTGTGTCCTCCGTGAGGAGGTGAGCAGTGTGGGTTAGGGCCCCAGTCTGTGTCCTCTGTGAGGAGGTGAGCAGTGTGGGTTAGGGCCCCAGCCTGTGTCCTCTGTGAGGAGGTGAGCAGTGTGGGTTAGGGCCCCAGCCTGTGTCCTCTGTGAGGAGGTGAGCAGTGTGGGTTAGGGCCCCAGCCTGTGTCCTCCGTGAGGAGGAAGCCCAACAACCCTTTGTGAGGCCTTTAGGAGGGCCATTATAGTCAACCACTCCTGAATGCAGTGCCTGGTGCTGGGAGTCTGGTGCAACGCACAGGTCCTGGGCCTGGTGAGACGTAGGAGGGGCCCGGTCAGGAGTCAACCCACAGAGCCAGATTTTGGTTCTCCCAGTCCCGGCAGAGTAGTTCCGCAGTAACTGGATTGTGTGGCCTTGCTCATTCCCTGATGGACTGATGGAGGGTAGCTACTGGGACGTAAGTGGGGATTTGATCAACCCCGGCTGGGTCGCCTGAGTGAGGGGTATGATGTTGGAAGACCCGAAACCCCGTTGACCTCAGGAAACATCACTGAAGATACGTCCCAGGTGTATCCATGCCATGTATTTTTAGGTATATTAGTGCCCCTCACTTCACACGGGTGTGATTTTTATTTAAAAAGAAAAAAAGAATACTATATTTAATCAGAGCTTATAATGTATGCATTATTATTATTATTTTCATGCTATCTCAATATCACAGCCAGTCCCCCTCATCCTCATTGTGCTCTACCGCCCTCCAGGAACTCTCGGGAACTTCCTGGAAGAACTAGACTCTCTGATGAGCTCGTTTCCGGAAGATGGCACCCCTCTGATTCTACTGGGTGACTTCAACCTTCCTACCGCAGAGAAGTATCTTCCTGTTACATCCCTTCTGGCCTCATTTGACCTCTCCCTATCTCCCTCCCCTCCCACTCACAAGGCTGGTAATGTTTTGGACCTTGTGTTCTCCAGAACCTGCTCTCCCTCCACGCTCTCTGTTACCCCTTTAATTAGGTCTGACCACCACTTCATAACCTTCTCCCTCTCTCTCTCCACCCTCCCGCCTAAACCTGTTAACCCTCCGAACGTCACCTCCCGACGCAATCTCAAGTCCCTAAACCCCTCCTCCCTCTCATCCTCTATTCTCTCCTCTCTACCCTCCCTGGAGTCCTTCCTCTCCCTCTCACCTGACACTGCAACCTCATCCTTCCTCTCCTCTATCTCATCTGCATTCGACCAACACTGCCCGCTCTCATCCAGGCCAGCTCGCTCATGTCCACCGGCTCCCTGGCTACCTGAAACTCTCAGATCTGAACGAACACCTCTAAGGGCAGCCGAAAGAAAGTGGCACAAGACAAAGCTACCAGATGACCTTTCCCACTTTCACTCACTCCTCTCTGCCTTCGCCCTCTCACTAACCACTGCTAAAACCTCACACTCTATAACATACGACGAATTAGACCGTTCCTCACCCAGGAATCAGCCCAGCTCCTAATCCAGACAACAGTCTTGTCAAAACTCGACTATTGTAACTCCCTCCTTACTGGCCTACCAGCATGTGCACTTAAGCCTCTCCAGCTGATCCAAAATGCCGCAGCTCGCTTGGTCTTCAACCAGCCAAAATTCTCACATGTCTCCCCCCTGCTCCGCTCCCTCCACTGGCTCCCGGTCGCTGCCCGCACAGAATACAAAACTCTGATGCTGGCATTCAAGATATGGCTCCCCCATATCTTGCAAGTATGATCGAACCCTACAAACCCTCCCGCTCACTCAGATCAGCCAACGCAGGGAAGCTGGAAGTACCCTCACTAAAAATGCCGGGACAACGCTCCACACGTCCCAAACTCTTCTCCCTTCTGGCTCCAAAACTGTGGAATGCACTTCCCATTGCAGTCAGAACTGCAGCATCACTCCCAATCTTCCGCCGTAGTTTGAAAACCCACCTTTTCAGACTCCATCATGGCCCATAGCACTTACCCCACCCCCTTAGATAGCAATTCTGTAGACTTAGATAGCATTTGATACAGACTTATAGCATGTTATGTAAACAGCATAAGTGCATTGTATGTAGTCATAGCACGTCATAGTACATAATGTATATCATAGTAGTATAGATGTATAGCATATTTCATTATAGATATTCCACTGTTACTTTCTTAGCTTACACATGTTTCATGATAAATGTTTTTATGTGATGTATTCCCCATGCTTTTTGTTCTTGCTTAATGTAAGTCGCTCTGGATTAAGAGCGTCTGCTAAATGCCTAAATTGTTGTAAATTGTAAATTGTATCTGTTCACAATTCTGTCTGTCTGTCTGTCTGTCTGTCTGTCGTCAAGGTACAGCATGAAGACAACACACACAAACATAATCAATACTGGCCCAAAAGATAATCTTTTGAACTGCAGCCCCCCCCCCCCCCCCACCCTCTTGCGAGCACACACACACACACACACACACACACACACACACACACACACACACACACACACACACACACACACCCCAAACTGACCTCCGACCCAATAGGGTAAAGCAGCGGTTGCTAAGGGAGGGATGTCTTGGCCGGTAACGGGACATCTTTGCAGAGTTTGCGCTGCGTAAAATGTCCCTTCTCCGTCTCCAACTGTGTTCAGCTCCTCACCCGCCACGCACATTGTTTGCTTCATTGCCTTTATTTACTGCGGATTGCATTCACACCTGCACCGAATCCTAATCAAGTGCGATTGGAAGCGAAGCGAAACCCCCGTTTCTGCTCGGGAGTAGAATGCGGTTCTTTGATACGCATTAGGATTCGAATGAGCCTTCACACCTGCCAAACGAAGTGCACTTTCTGACAAACGGCAGGATTCGTTTTTATCGCAGCAAAGCTTTCTGGTATGAATGTCACCTATATGTCATCACATGGTGGTTCCGTGGCTCAAATGGGTCTGAGAGGCTAAATGTCATCACATGGTGGTTCCGTGGCTCAAATGGGTCTGAGAGGCTAAATGTCATCACATGGTGGTTCCGTGGCTCAAATGGGCCTCGATATGAAAAATGTTGAAAACCACTGATCTAGACTATAAAATATGTCAATCAATCAAACAATGAGTCTAATCTAGAGTGCTGATTTCACCACGGCTTACACAGTAGGTCATGAGACAGTGTGTGTGTGTGTGTGTGTGTGCCGTGTCACCTGCACCTTTGACCCCGTCCTTGTGCTGGAGGGGATATATATCCTTGTGGTAGACTAGACTGGACTCCTAATGCAGTCAGTCTCTCTCTCTCTGCTCTCCCAGGTTGACGTGCGGACAGGCTGATTGACAGGCTGATTGACAGGCTGTGCAGAGATGCGTGTGTTAACAGCGTTGGCTCTTCTCTTCACATCATGGCTGCTCTCTCTGAACTCACTGAAGGCTGAAGGTAAGGAATAAAGAACTACTCACATGTTTAATGACGTTCATTTTTCATTTATTTGTATTTTTATTTGAGGTTTCATGACCTCAATGACACCCCAAAAAAACCCCTGAACTTTGAACATTCAGTGGATTTTCTGTGGCCAAGGAGTTCTTTCTGTGTCTGTGAAGCCTCTTGAGCTGCAATGAAAAGAGGCAAAACAGTGAAAACAGTGACATCTACAAAATCCCATATTGACATATATGGGATTTTCTGACTGTGACATCACAGTTAGCAGGAAAATCAGAGCACTTGTCGGAGCCAGAAAACCCCAGACCACAGAAAATCTACCCCCTTTTGGTGTTAGCATTATGTTATGCTTTAGCTATTTAAAAATAGCAGATCTAAAAGCTCATAGCGCGCCACCGAGTGGCGTGGCGCGCTACGAGCTTGTAGGTCTGCTATTTTTGAAAAATCGTTATGACATAGCTTTTTCAGAAAACTGTCAGGATGTAGAAGACATTTTTTTTTATCTGATCTCAGGTCAGAATGGGTTAAATTTGAAAACTCTATCAAATCTACGAGCTTGTAGGTCTGCTATTTTTGAAAAATCGAAGAACCACTGACATAGAAACGCAGCTTTTTCAGAAAACTGTCAGGATGCAGAAGACATTTTTAGAATCTGATCTCAGGTCAGAATGGGTTAAAAGTTCAGGTTTTATGGGTGCAACTGAGCTCAGAAAACCGTCATATGTAGACGAGCAAGTCGGCTCTCGTCCTATACACACATTACGTTAAATTCCCATCCACAATGAATGGAGAATGTATGTCATATGTGTCAAGAGCGCCCCTCACTTCACACAGGTGTGATTTGTTTTAGAAATAATCCAAATCTACAAAGTATAACTACAAATAAATGTAGTGCAGTAAAAGTGCAATATTTAGATCTGAGATGCAGTGGAGTAGAAGTAAAAGTATTGGAAAGTAAACTACAAACACCTTAAAATTGTACTTAAGCACAGTACTTAAGTAAATGTACTTTACACCACTGTGAAGAAATCATTATTTTATTTACTATTTAATTTAATTTGAGTTTTTTCGCTGTTTGTTCTGAAAAGCCAGTGTCCTGTTTTAGAATGATGTCATGATGTGTTAAGGGTAGGGCTATTTGAAAATAGCAGATCTACAAGCTCACCATGTGTCACAATGTGAGGCCTTGTGAGCATTGTAGATCGGCTTTTTTCAAAAGATTGCATTTTGAAAACTTGAAACTTCTGCACTTTTACTCTTGGTTCTTTAAAGTGTTAGATCAGATGTGTGGACTAGATTAATAGACTACTTTATTAATCTAGTGGTTGTAAAGGTATTCATTGATTGGCTGAGTGAGTCCCGTGGTGGGATTTCTGATTGGTTGAGTCCCGTGGTGGGAGTTCTGCTCTGGTTTTGGTGAATATTAAGTAGTTCTGGTCATTTGGTGGTGGGGGGGGGGGGTTTGGGGTTCCCTCATTGAAAAAAGATCACACCCGTGTGAAGTGAGTGGTGCAACTCCGTGTGGGGGCCCCCCGGAAGTTCCAGAACCACAGGACCAAGGCCCGGTTCCGGAGAGCCGCCCCACGTCCGAAACGGTAGAGAAATGACAGAGTTACCGTGTGGGGGTCCCTCTACTGTACTGTCCTGTACTGTCACTGTACTGTACTGTACTGGCACACCCGAAATCACCATATATACAGTTAATATGTGCATGTGGGTTTGTGTGTGTGTGTGTGTGTGTTAGGTTGCGCACAGGTGGTGAAAAACAACCCTGCTATTTCCGTGCTCAGACCCTGCAGTCACCCAGCCACACACACAGCTCCGTAAGGGAGTGGTTGCACCACTCAACAAAAACAAATCCACAAAACTATCATCATTTTGTCTTGTTGTTCTACCATAGCACAACGTTGGTTCAACTTTGACCTCTCTGTCACATGATGTTTGTGCTGCTTCTGTCTGTCTGTCTGTCTGTCTGTCTGTCTGTCTGTCTGTCTGTCTGTCTGTCTGCCTGCCTGCCTGCCTGCCTGCCTGCCTGTCTGTCTGTCTGTCTGTCTGTCTGTCTGTCTGTCTGTCGTGTGGACTGTATGGATTGGATAGATGATCAGATGATAATATATAATCTTTATTCCTTGGGTAAATCCCTGTCCTGACTCCTGTTTGATTGATTGATTGATTGAGATATTTATTAACAGTTTGCATAATTACAGTAGGCTACATTTCAAGCACAAACTCAATACAAAGACTGTTAACTGTGAGTGGACGACCCAATTAAGCATTACACTTGTTTAAATTACAACAGGGTCCACCATGTTCAATTCATCAAAACATTTAGAGACGTACAAATAGACACGTCTATGTAGTTAAAGAACAGAACAGGAATTCATCATAAAGGAAGCAAAAAGGGAAAAGAAAAATATACAGTGTGGGGAAAAGGGGGGGGGGGGGTGATTCAGCTTTTACGGGGGGCAGTTTGGACTTGCATGCAGCCTGTGTCATACATGGTACGGTAGCTATATTTGTTAAGTTATGCGTTATGCGTAGTTCTGCAGCTTAACGTTGCATTCGGAGAAAACACAGAGATGTAATCCATTTAGCCAAGCCTGGCATATTTTATTGTAAGGGCTCCCTCCCACACATCAGTCTCACGGTGACAGACCCAATACTACTGAATGAACTGCTCCACACACGGGTAGTAGTCATGTGACCTGATCATGCTATAGGAGGCGTCTTGGCGCCTCCCAGTGGCACAAGCATATCATTGCACATCACATAGAACAGCGCAGTATTACATTATACAAGTGAGGACGTGTATCCCATCAAATCTCAACAATATTAGTCCAATGTTGCTGTTAGTCTATAAAACTTTTGGACCTTGTGCGCTGTGTGTGTGTGTGTGTGTGTGTGTGTGTGTGTGTGTGTGTGTGTGTGTGTGTGCATGCATGCGCGCGGAGAGAGACGCAGAGAGAGAGAGAGAGAGAGAGAGAGCATCCTACACGTGAGATGTCAAAATGAATTGGAATAAAAACTCCTGTAGGACTCGACTCCTAGTCGGCGACCAACCGTTTAGTGTGAAAGCCACAACGACATAATAATGACAGTCGATTTAAAACAAAGAAAAGACTCCTCCTGTAGTCAGTGGTGTCAACATGGTGATTTTATTTACCACGGAACGTGTCGCGCACGCGCGCACGTGCACGCGCGTGCATGTGCACATCGCATCGCGCCATGCACACAGAACAGCTGCATAGCATTATTGAGTGGTGCACAGTGTTGTTTTTGGCAGCAAATTTCTATTTTAGTTTTAGTCATAGTCTTTGGACTGAAACTTCATTTAGTTTTAGTCACATTTTAGTCACCTGGAATGTCTTAGTGCTAGTCTAGTTTTAGTCGACTAAATGTCATAAGATTTTAGTCTACTAAATCTATAGTTGATTTAGTCGACTAAAATGTATTTCGGCGGGTCTTGATGCCGTCTTAATGAATTAATTGAATTTGCTGAAAATAGCTGATCTACAAGCTCACAACGCGTCGCAACGCAACCAAGTGTAAAATGACTTATACTGGATCTCTTGTCCACTAGTCCCTTCCTAACATTTTAGTCTAGTTTTTATTTGTCTACGAAATTGTCAGTATATTTAGTCTTAGTTTTAGTCGCCGTAGCTTTAGTTTTCATTTAGTTTCCATTTGTTTTTGACAGTGAAAAAAGGTAGTCGACGAACATTTTTCGTCTTAGTTTTAGTTGACGAAAACAACACTGGTGGTGCAACCACTCCAAGGAACAGCAATGTCCGTGTTCACCTATATGTCACCCATTCTTGAGATAAGGGACAAAACTTTTTTCAAACTGGATTTTTTTTTTTTTTAAGATACATTCAAATCAAATAGATGTATTTGTAGACACAGGTCTCAACTACCAATCTTGAGAAGGAACAGGTTTTTCGCATAACATTTCTTTCTAAAATGGGACATTTATGCACTTAATACCTGATTCATGTCAACTCCGTCAGACACACTAAAATCCCTTTTAATTGAATTTTATCATTTCAACAATAATATAAAGTCCTCAGTTATCTTATAATGGCTTTCAGTAATCAAGTTAAGTAATACAAATCTTTTAATATTATTTTGTTCCAATATCACACTATTATGAAATATCCAATTTCTCAAAACCGTCATTTCAACCTTTATTTTCAATATTATAACATGAAAACCATGTAAAAAAAAAAAGAAATCATCATTACGTATCATTTCAGTTGGTGTTTCAATACATAAGCACAAAAGATTTGACAGCAAATTTTCTATTTCTTTGGAAATTAACAAAAACATCACGGGACGAACGTCTGACGGAGTTGACGAACATCTGACGGAGTTGACAAGTTTAACTGATTTAGGTTCTAGACCACCTAGGATCTTGATTCTGGTGACTAATCCCACATTTTCAAGGATGAGGAATACAGTGGTACTATTTAGATTTGCCCTGTGAACATGGCAGCCATTTTTCAAAATGGCCGCCAACTTTCTGTTATTTCCCAATAACTCAAGTTCTACACCACCTAGGATCTTGATTCTGGTGACTAATCATACATTTTCAAGGATGTGGGATACATTGGTACTATTTAGATTTGTCCTGTGACCATGGTAGACATTTTTCAAAATGGCCGCCAACTTTCTGTTATTTCCCAATAACTCAAGTTCTACACCACCTAGGATCTTGATTCTGGTGACTAATCATACATTTTCAAGGGTGAGGAATACAGTTGTACTATTTAGATTTATCCTGTGACCATGGATGGTACACATTTTCAAAAATGGTGGACCTGCTATTATTTTACCAATTTACTCAGGGAATATTATCAGAATAATATAAAATCTGTGAATACATTTCTTACCAAGAATTTTCTTCACCAATGTTTGTAAAGGTGTCTACTAATATATCCCACATTGGTTTCTATCTGACCACCCTAGGGGCATGTTTGACAGCTGCTGAAAGTTGGGTACCATCAACAACCAATATAAGGCTAAATGTTCTAAATTTCATTATGCTTTAAGTAGCATGTGGCATGTCAAACTAGGGGCTTTTCATGATTCTGGATCCATTCCAAGCATTAGTTTTGCACAAAAAACACTACGTTGGCTAAAAACGGCCATAGCCATCATCACAGATGTGATGAGGTCAGCACATGTCGGCACATTTGGGCAAGTGGCTATGGCCAAACTAGGGGGTCTATGGCCAAACTAGGGGTCAAACTCCTTGGGCTAAATTCGGTGAGGTGAACAGTGAGCAGTGAACAGTGAGCGAAAGACTGAAGACAGAAGATTTGGCTTCAGGACCATCAGGCAGGATGTGCAGACACTGAAGGCATCAGTGTCTTTCTCTGTGTCCCCAGCATGTCAACCAAAGCAATGTTACCAAATCAAAGGAGCCTTCACCTCATGTCACCTGGGGCTGGGTGAGCAATCGTATCCTGTATCTAAACTCACAACTAAATACAGACACTTGGCCAGACTGCCGTTTGAAAGGGTCAAACCCCTCATCCTGATTGGGGAAGACCACCCCACCTAATCACACCAACCGAACAAGTGAGGTTGGGGCCTCCAGGTGGGCCAGCAGCCATCTGCACAAGACTGGGCTGGACCCTGCAGGAAAGCAATCTCCAGCCAAGACAATGTAAGTTGACTATAACAGAGCCCCAGAACACAGAGCTCAGGAGAAGGATGGAGAAACACTGGCAGGAGGCCACCAAGATACAATGCCCCAGAGACCCAGAGTGTGCCACCACTGGCAGTAAGGAGATCAACTGCTGCAGCAAAGATGTCATGAAAGGCAAGTCTCCACCAAAAAAAACCCTGAACCTAATCGGGGTGTCAAGAGACCAAAGTTTCTCCCCCACAGTTCCCTGCAGTGGCCAGTGAAGTCAAACTGTGCATCTGTACCTGAAAGGGGCAAGTCAAAGGCCAGAAAGCCCACCTCCTTTTAATGTCCTGTCAGTGGAAACTCAACCTGCACCTGAAATAAGCCCTTACCTCTCCCAGAGAAAGTTCATCCTTGAAAATGTAATGATTAGTCGCCAGAATCAAGATCCTTGGTGGTCTAAAACTTGAGTTATTGGTAAAATAACAGCAGGTTGGTGGTCATTTTGAAAAACAATGGCTGCCATGGTCACAGGACAAATCTAAATAGTACCACTGTATTTCTCATCTTTTAAAATGTATGATTAGTCGCCAAAATCAAGATCCTAGGTGGTCTAAAACTTGAGTTATTGTAAAATAACAGCAGGTGGCGGCCATTTTGGAAAAAAAATGGCTGCTATGGTCACAGGACAAATCTAAATATTACCAATGTACCCCACATCCTTGAAAATGTATGATTAGTCACCAGAATCAAGATCCTAGGTGGTGTAGAACTTGAGTTATTGTAAAATAACAGCAGGTGGTGGCCATTTTGAAAAATGGCTGCCATGGTCACAGGGAAAGTCTAAATTGTACCACTGTATCCCTCATCCTTGAAAATGAGGTCTTAGTCACCAGAATCAAGATCCTAGGTGGTGTAGAACTTGAGTTATTGTAAAATAACATCAGGTGGCGGCTCTTTTGTAATATGGCTGCCATGGTCACCACGAGACAAATCTGTGATGGCCCCATAGCCAAAAATGTTCCTTAAGGCATGCTCTAACTGTGTGCCAAATTAGAATACTGCCCATTATTCAAAAACAATAATTTTATTGTTTTAGGAACACTTTTGTCAACTCCGTCAGATACACGTCAACTCCGTCAGACACAAAATCTGACGGAGTTGACGTCTGACGGAGTTGACAAAATGGCATTTGTTTTCATCTTAACCCTCTTTAGTACAATGTAGCCATTTTGTTTTTGCTTAATTTTGTTAGCTAAACCTAACCCCTAAACTAAAATAATAAACATTATTTTGGAATTCTTAACAAAGATCATAAAAATGTGCAGACGGAGTTGACATGTAAAAGCTGTGACCACATTGTTATCAACATTGTTTGTTTAAAATATCAAACAATTGAATGCTTGTCAGACCAGGTACTCCACTGTTGCAACAAATATAAATGGCTAAATCTGTCGACAATATTTTCTGATTAATTTAAGACTTTAAAAAAAACCTGACGGAGTTGACGGAGACGTGGGACGAACATTTGATATGAGATATTTAATAGAAAATATAAATTAAAATTAACTGTGTATATTATTTGCTATGTTGTTGACAATCTACTTTAATTTAGTATGTATATTTATGTGATTGTGACAGTATTAGACACTTTTTTGGCAGTTTGAAATTGTGGCCACTTGCTGGGGACAGGCTAAATACAGGCCTTTTTGGGTACAGGGCCTGCTTTTAACTAATTCAGATGGAATATGAAAACAATTATAATGAAATTAAGGGCATAATAATACACAACTGTATTACACTTAACTTTGCAAGTGCTTTTATTTTTATGAATTAATTTATTTTTTACATAAAATAAGGCTCTTATGTGTGGGACATGTTTTTTCCACTTTTGTCCCTCATCTCAAGAATGAGTGATGTATATGTGTGGCCATGAGCACCAGTATATGACTATGAGTACCAGTAGGGGCGCTGTTTGCCAGAACAGCCCTCAGCCCTTGCCCCTCCCCCTTGTCCCTACATAATGAGTGTTTTAACCCTATAGCCCTCAGCCCCTCCCCCTTGTCCCTACATAATGAGTGTTTTAACCCTATAGCCCTCAGCCCCTCCCCCTTGTCCCTACATAATGAGTGTTTTAACCCTATAGCCCTAGCCCCTCCCCCTTCCCCCTACATAATGAGTGTTTTAACCCTATAGCCCTCAGCCCCTCCCCCTTGTCCCTACATAATGAGTGTTTTAACCCTATAGCCCTCAGCCCCTCCCCCTTGTCCCTACATAATGAGTGTTTTAACCCTATAGCCCTCAGCCCCTCCCCCTTGTCCCTACATAATGAGTGTTTTAACCCTATAGCCCTCAGCCCCTCCCCCTTGTCCCTACATAATGAGTGTTTTAACCCTATAGCCCTAGCCCCTCCCCCTTGTCCCTACATAATGAGTGTTTTAACCCTATAGCCCTCAGCCCCTCCCCCTCCCCCCTACATAATGAGTGTTTTAACCCTATAGCCCTCAGCCCTAGCCCCTCCCCCTTGTCCCTACATAATGAGTGTCAAGGGGAATTGGAACGTCCCTAAATATTGAACGTCCCTTATTGTAGATATTGATATACAACCTGTTCTCACAAAATAGCTGATCTGCAAGCTCACTACAGGCCAGTGGTCCCCAAACCTTTTCATGTCAAGGACCCCCAAATTGACACTAATTAGCCCACAGACCCCCATTTGAAGAGATATGCCTGCAGGGACCCCATAGATTTGAAGAATCTAGCAGTGTCACAGACAGCCAGTGTGACATGCATTAGTCCATTGTAAAATCAAAAACTACTTACAGTATAGAAAGAAGGGGCTGTGGTCACTGTGTTCATTGTTATTAATATCTTTAAGAACAGTCATTTTCTAT
>NC_137883.1:1187500-1512500 GCF_963924005.1 Protomyctophum bolini | reverse complement strand
AATATTTTCTTTCCAGGTATTGCATTTAGCTTTTTTAGCAATGATATCAAACTGGCATGCTGCAGGTGTCGATTTTCACACCTTACACCTACCTCCCTTAACTGAAGGAAAGAAGTTAACATGGTATAGACATTATTTTCCATTTCATCCTATGAAACCATCAGGTCATCTTTGGTGTGCCTGATTTTGGTTAGGAGATTTTGTACTTGGTAATGTTATTTTCTATATAACACAATTTTCACAATTTACATAATACAATTGTTTTAACAACACAGATCAATCCCACTGCCTCCTTGACAGCTGCAATGGGACATCTTTTCCCCTGGCTGCATCGGCGGCCATCTTCTGATAGGGGTGTGTGTGTGTGTGTGTTGAGGCGGTGGGCAAGTCACATGTCTGTAAATCATATGTGAAGTTCAGTCCTCGTCACGTGCTTCCTCTTCCGCTTACTCCCACTCTGCGTGTTTTCAGAGTGTCCAGTTACAAACTCACTCAAGGAAAACATTTACATATATTCCAAACAACATTTTCTTTCCAGGTATACGGTCAAGTAATACCCCCACTTTTTTTTTTTTTTTTTTTCTTTTTGTCTTTTGTTGGGCTGTCTGCTTTTTTAGCAATGATATCCCCCTGGTTCATTCCTGTGGTCCCCCTCGGAGTCATAATCTTCTTCATCCATGTGGTCCCCCTCGGAGTCATAATCTTCGTCATCCCTGTGGTCCCCGTCGGAGTCTGAATAGTCTCTACTGTCCACTCTTTGCATGTGATGTCTTTTTGACAGCATAGTAACCGCGCTAATCATTGCAAGCTGAAGGACTTCTGCCTTGTTTTTATCCTGTTTCTTCTCTTTTTTTTTCATCTCGTTTTCGACGTCCTCTGCATGAATTGCATGTTTGATGATTTCTGCCGGATCAGCGGTTCTGTAGCCAATGAGAGATTGTTTCACACGTTTAGAGAGTTTGTCATGCATGTTGCTTATTAGCTGGCTGGCCAGGAATGCTTTTGCAAACGGGTCGTTGGGGTTTTCCCCTCCCCCGTTGGTCAAAATGGATTCCTCCAGGCGGTGGCGGAACTGACTGATCGTTTCATCTTTGCCCTGCTTACAGTTCTGCACTTCAGTCAGATTTAATATCGTTGGGAAGAGTGTCATAACCTTCTCACACACTGCATCCACAGCAGTCATGTATCTGCGATTGTCCTCAAATTGTACAAGGACAGGCCTCTCATTTTGATACATTTGGGCGACATCTAGGACTGCTTGCATTTTCGAAGGTTCCATATTCTTGGCACAGATGTCAAGTACCTCTTTCATTGTAGGTCTGTATGTACGGCAAAAGGCCTGCAGTTCTTTAGTCCAGCGGCATCCTCCCACTTCAGTAGGCGTTTTCAGTGTAGCTGCGTATTGGCCTATGTCGTCTGGAGACCACAGGCGTTGTACCATCATTACATCGCCGTACGGATTGGCTACTTCTATCATGGGGCACTGTATGTCAGCCAGCAGTATGTTGTCCCCGTCCTCCTGGTCCATCCATGGGTCAGAATAAAGTCCATTTGGGGTGGGGACCCCGCCCGGCAGGCGACAGTACTCTGATGCACCCTGTGTACGTCTCGCTGTCCCAGGCCCTCTTCTGTGTGGCGGTGTGCTGCCCTGGGTGATGGTGGCACTGCTGCGATGAGGCGTTGTCCCCCTATGTTGGCCAGGGGTGGACAGATGCATAGATGGGAGCAAGGTCTGTGGTTTTCGAGATCTTGGCTGTGTCGTGCCCGCATCGCCACTGTTGGCCAGCTCTGGGCCAGAGATGCCAGTGCAGGATGGAGCTTCTTTCAATAGGCCCAGTGCAGCAGAAACCAGGATCGTCGTTGGAGTAGTCAGGCTTGTAGTAACATTCTCCAGGCTCAGCGCAGCGGACACCAGAATTGGAGTAGACGCCTGTAGACCCCGACTGGCTTGCATGGGGGACTGCTGTGAGGGAGACAAAAAAGAATTCTGAGGAGCCAGTGGTCTGTCCTCTTCCCTCAAAGAATATTCAGGGGGAGCAAGTAGCTGGCTCTCTTCCCACAAAGAATCAAAGTTTGGTAGTTGTCTCATATCACTTTCTCGTTGTCTAAATTGTGCTTCCTCCATCCACAGTGAAAATACCTTTTTGTGGCGGTCACATTTGTCAAGTTTATGTGTCTTTACTGATTTTTTCTTTCTC
Organism: Protomyctophum bolini; assembly: GCF_963924005.1. NCBI lineage: Eukaryota > Metazoa > Chordata > Actinopteri > Myctophiformes > Myctophidae > Protomyctophum > Protomyctophum bolini. Next base: position 1,510,302 of record NC_137883.1, on the reverse strand, counting down.
AGTTTCTTCTCCGCTTCTTTTAGCAGTCGCTCTAAGGCAAGCAATCTTATTATACTCAAAGAGCCTTGTTCCGGAAAGCCCATGCGTTTCCACTCATCAATGCAGCATAGCGCTTCTGTACCATATTTTTCAAACATGTCTTGCATAACCGAAGACCATCTCTCTTTGTTCTCTGTGGCCGAAGGGGCACTTTTTTTATTCCCCATATTGAAATACTGTCAGCTTAAATGCAACACGGTATTGTTGTCTTGCTTGACGTTCTTTTCTTTACTTAAAGCAAGCACTGTATCTTTATGTCATTCTGTGACGACAACAAATTGTATGTTGTATTGTAACAGTTAAACAAGTTGTCTTTGTGCTTTCAACTTAACTTTCTTTGCAAGCACCTTTCTTTATGTTGTTTCAACAAGGTTCTTTGGCTTGACTTACCTGGCAAGCACGGTTCTTTGTGCTGCAGCTGACTTAATGCAAACAAGGTGTCTTTATGTTTTACAATCTTGACGTTAATTCAAGGTCTCTTTTCTTTTCTTTTTTTTTTTTTTTTTTTTTTTTCAAAATATGAGAATTAGCACTTCAATTACATACAGAGATCTAGTCTATTTAATCTGGAAGGTTCTCACCGTTTCAGTGTAGCCACAGGGTTTTTTTAATCCAGGCGTTGAAACTCCATAGATGCAGACTCTTCTGTAGATCTGTCCTTTGGAGCCGTTTCGTTGAGATCTGTCCTTTTGGAGCTGTTTATCTTCCGGAGTTTCAGACGACACAGGATCCCACTTCTCGACACCAAATGTTATGGCTGGATTTCTGACACTAAACGCATGAGGCATCAACTTCCCTTTGTAGACCTTTATTTAACGTGCACTCAGTATACACGGATGCTTCTTCCTGGCTCGCAGGCCGCTCTCCCAAGTAACATAAGCATTTTAATCACAGAGGTACACATATATACAGTAGATAGATCCCACCCATAAAGGTGGAGCAGAATGGGTCTTGTTTACAGATGGTGGGAGGTGTGAGGTGAAAAGGGGGGGGGGGGGGGGGGGGGGGGCAGGATGAGGACAGGATGAGGATTGTTGCTCTCCCAGACGGGGATGGGAGAATACACAGCCAAAGTGTTAAGTTCTGTTGTTATCACGGTATGGCTCCGGGCTTCAAAGCTCGGTCTGTATAGGCTCATTTAAATGTATTCCAATGAGCTTTTGGTGATGGTAAATTCCTCGTCAGTGTGTGTGTGTGTAAACCTGACTGAGGCAGAGTCAGAGAAGGGAACGCAAGCAGCGCGAATAAGAAAAGGAAAATAATTTTGTCTGTTGTGTGATTGGCTTGTTGGTCAAGGAGAGGGACAGCGCAACAAGGGAGATGGACATAACTTCTGACAGGAATGCACTAGAAACATACTTTTTTTGACATGCTCATATCACATTCTCGCCGAGATATATTTTCGAGTTAATAAAAAAAAATAAAAAAAAAATATTTATTTTTATAAAAAAAATAATTTTAGTTTTCAGGATTCCAATTCAAAAATAGCAGATCTACAAGCTGAAAGCGTGTTGCACTGTGCCGCATTTTCAGCTTGTCAGCCTAAATCCTCTCACCTGTGCAATTTCCAGCCTCTGCCTCAGCCAATTGATTGCCATGGGAACCCCACACTTGCCAATTCATTTCCTCAGACTTTTCAGAAAGTATTTATTTAAAGACGTTTACGCCGCGAACAAAGACAACTGGAGTCGTGACACATCGTGACAACAAACACAATGTTTTGGGCCAAACAAAGATTTAGAAAAAAATAAAAAAACGGCAGGTTACAACACATTTTTTGTTGTTTATATTCTTTGTAATTATTTGTTTGCCCTAGCAACCACCTGTTAGGCCCTAGCAACCACCTATTAGGCCCTAGAAACCACCTGATAGGCCCTAGCAACACTGTTTAACCCTAAAAAAAAATCACACCCGTGTGAAGTGAGGGTCGCTCTTGTCATCACGCACGCACACACACACACACACATTCATTCATTTCAATGGGGGAAAAGCCATTTAGCTACAGTGGAGCCTAACAGCTGCTTTAAGACCCTAGCAACCACCCGTTGTACCCTAGCAACCACCTATTAGGTCCTAGCAACCATCTGTTGTACCCTAGCAACCACCTATTAGACACAATGTTCGAGACACAATATTTAATACTCCAGCGCGTGCTCCATGTGAGCCCGACCCCAGAAAGCACGCTGGCTGGGCCAGGCTACCCGCCCCTCTAGACCAGAAAGCACGCTGGCTGGGCCAGGCTACCCGCTCCTCTAGACCAGAAAGCACGCTAGCTGGGCCAGGCTACCCTACCCGCCCCTCTAGACCAGAAAGCAGGCTGGCTGGGCCAGGCTACCCGCCCCTCTAGACCAGAAAGCAGGCTGGCTGGGCCAGGCTACCCGCCCCTCTAGACCAGAAAGCACGCTGGCTGTGCCAGGCTACCCGCCCCTCTAGACCAGAAAGCACGCTGGCTGGGCCAGGCTTACCCGCCCCTCTAGACCAGAAAGCACGCTGGCTGGGCCAGGCTACCCGCCCCTCTAGACCAGAAAGCACGCTGGCTGGGCCAGGCTTACCCGCCCCTCTAGACCAGAAAGCACGCTGGCTGGGCCTGCAGGCTATGCTGTCACCAGCATGTCTGACTTCCACTTTCCATAAGCTGTAGATCGGCTATTTTGGGAGACGAGATGGAACGTAAATATAATATTGCTGTGGTTATGATGAAATAAATATATTGTAATTTTGTCTCATCTTGGTATAGCCCACCAGAATGCAATTCAGCTAGATATATCTCATTCTGCAGACACCTGCTCAACAGTTGTACCTGATTCATTGATTATTGTATTAACAGTTTGTATAGAATATACAGATATATATATATATATATCATATACAGGGTTAGAAAAAGGAAAAACTATTTACAGTATAGAAAGAAGGGGCTGTGGTCACTGTGTTCATTGTTTTTAATATCTTTAAGAACAGTCATTTTATATCATGTCCTATGACATGGTATGCTACAATATGATATGAATGACAATGTTTCAAATTCAACAACATTTAGGACAATGAAAATTATGAAGTTATATAGGTCTGTCTGTCTGTCTGTCTGTCTGTCCAGTCGAGGTACAGACAGACAGACAGACATACAGACAGACAGACAGACAGTACTGCGTTCAGGAGTCGACTCTTGAAATTAAAATCGAAAAACAATCGTTGCCGCGTGGCAACGATTGTTTGAACGAACACGCACCTGGTTTGTGTTGGGCTTCACACACACACACACACACACACACACACACACACACACACACACACACACACACACACACACACACCTAATCAACCTCATTATTCCTTGTCTGTTTAGACAAACTACCAAAACACTGATCCTTGTGTTTACTCTCTCCATCCATCTGCACTTCCTGTCCGTCCACCTACCATTTCCTACTTCCTGTCCTGTCCATCCATCCATTTCCTACTTCCTGTCCTGTCCACCTACCATTTCCTACTTCCTGTCCTGTCCAGTGACCGTGACCTGTTACACTGCCCGGGGTCAGAACTACCGAGGGACGGTTGCCACGACGACCTCTGGGAGAAGATGCCAGAGCTGGTCGGTCCAGACACCTCACAGCCACACCTACACGCCCGAGAACTATACACACGCGTAAGAACACCCAGTAAACATCTACTGTCTGTCTGTCTGTCTGTCTGTCTGTCTGTCTGTCTGTCTGTCTGTCTGTCTGTCTGTCTGTCTGTCTGTGTGTGTGTGTGTACTTCCTACCTACTGTCTACCTCCATGTGTTTATCAGCGGTCTGGAGGACAACAACTACTGCCGTAATCCAGACGGTTCCACCATGAAGCCATATTGTTTCACCACTGACCCACAGGACCTCTGGGATTACTGTGAGATCCCCAGATGTGTTCCAGGTAACGTTGACCACTGAATGTTCATCACAATGATTTGATTCATTACTTTTTAATTACTCCCTTATTCTCTATATATTCCATATTACTGACTCAATACTGACTGTATGTTCTTACTGACTCTAATTCATTTTAATAATAATAATAATAATAATAATAATAATATTATTAATATATTCCTGATGAACATGTTTTAGGGTGGAAAAAAACACACCAACATGTGAGCTGAGCGGTGCAAAGTGTGTGTGTGTGTGTGTGTGTGTGTGTGTGTGTTAGGCATGTGAATCTCGTCTCATCTCACGATTCGATACGCATCTCGATGCACTGCCAGCGATACGATACATTAGAGATACATGGAATCCCCTGGCGATACGATGTGATACGATTCTCCCTCTTCCCGATGCGATGCGATAACCATTTAGTTCAAATCAATGCGATACGATGCGATTCACCCCTCTACCGATACGATGCGATTTGATGGCGATTCATCACAATAGAAAGGATTTATATTAAAGCTCTATTAATTTCCCAAAACATGTAAAAATGCATTACATTTAAATTCAAAGCAATTTATTGTTTTACTGTAGGTTAGTATTATAGCTCTGCATCTCAAACAACCCAACTTATAGAATTATGTAAGTAAACAAAGGGTCTGCTCTCTGCTGGTTATTGTGGAATTGTTAGATTACTAATAATCATAGGCTATAGTATAATAATTATATCTCAAAGGTCAATTTGAGGTTGAGTATAGAGGGTTCAAGAGATTAAAATGTAATAGCCTATGTAATAGCTCAATTAATGTTACCAACATATAAATAGAAAAGAAACAAATAAACAAAACAAAAATGACAGGTCACACTCGTAGTGCTGTCAAACAAGTATACTTTAATCTGCAACACAGTTTTATAATATAATTGCCTATGTATAGTGGGGGTCCCTGCTTGATCTCTCACTCTCAGCTAAGTGGTCCTTGGCTTGACCTAAAAAACATTGAAGACCCTGGCCTGCATGTATTATTAACGTTATAAATACATAGCAGATGTACAAGCTCACAACGCGTCTCATCCACGCCCCGCTGTGAGCTTGTGGATCTGCAATTTTAGGCGTGCGACACCGTCTTGCTGCAGAATATAAATAAGGCTTCTATCTCAGAGAATAGCAGGGGAAAGCTGGACAGTGGAAAGTTGTGGAACGGTTGTAAATGACTTTAAATGCAAGCAGTACACCCAGCTGTGGCGTTGTTGTTGTTGTACACGTGTGTGCAGACTGCAGAAGCTTTCTTTAATTACAAATTGATGATCGCGAGTCGCGACGCAGATTCGCGTCGGAGAATCAGCTAGAACAGCTGTGGAGTGTGGATCATTAGCAGCACGCAGCGCTACAGTGAAAAGTCAACTGATCGACGGACAGCTATTTTATAAAGCTAAAGGTTGTGCTTCCTTTGTGCGTGGGGTGGGGCTCACTTCTGTTCGTCGCGGGTGCTCTTTATAGTCAACTCAACGTGTCTACTCTGCACCGTCGTACGGTAGCTTCTGTAACTCTGTTCATTGACTGCGTGCTCGCAGCGCACAGCCGCACACTGTGCGGAGCTGGCTGCGAGAGACCTTTTTTTTCCTTCCTTTTCTGATGGTACGTTCAATGCGCCTCGGAAACACAGGATAGGGTGAAATTTACCATGAAAAAACAGTGCAACCACGGATTTTACCGATGAAAGCACTCCGCGAACGATCCATCGAGATTTCACCCGTCAATTTTACCGATACACAGTGAATGAACCGATTCACTCGCATCGCGCACGTCATAATCGATGTATCGATACGTATCGATTATTTTCCACATGCCTAGTGTGTGTGTGTGTGTGTGTGTGTGTGTGTTAAGGCCATAGGCGGCGGGTGCGTTTTACCTTTGGGTAGGCTATAGAATTTAGTTGGGGGGGGGGGAGTCTCGCGGCCGAGCGAAGCGAGGCCGCCGCCGCGGATTTATTTATTTATTTCTTTCCCAGATGGTCTAAAAATGAGTTATTTAGCATACTTTTACCAATGAATTAGCCTATACACAGACAACGACTTTTGGACGTCTTTTTCTCAAGTCTCGAGTCAGTCAGTGTAGATTACCCGGCGGTGTTGCTTCCCCTCCGGGAGTCGCGGCTCATGGCTCTTCACAGACGGCACAGAGACAGCAGTGTTGCTGCAGTGGTGTGAACTGTGAACCGTGCGGGCACTGAGTTCTGACAGCCGACTCACAGCTTCTTCTTCTGAATTAGGCTACTTTATCTTTGCCTTGAAAAATACATTTTGCGTTTTGCTGTTTCCCAAAACAAACCAGCGCGCGCTACTCTTTGCTACAAAGCGACTGGAAGGACGAGGTTTACAGACACCAATAGTAGTCAATCATATGCTGATTAGGCCAGTTGCCGATCAGCGATCACCAGGGGGCAGCGACAACACACACACACACACACAATAGCCTTCTATAATGCTGCGCACATATATTATATATATTAAAAAAAATACCCAGCATAATTTTTGGGAAGGCTAAGCCTTCCCTAGCCTTATGCACCCGCCGCCTATGGTTAAGGCTGTACCCTAGCCCTTATTTTAGGACTCGAACTTCGGCAGGAATTTCCGAGGGAACATTCGGACCATTTGTTTCTAATTAATAAAAAAATAACCGTCTCGATCAGAGCACACAGCGCGTCTCCCCCGCTCTTTATCAATCTCTCTCGTCGTCTCTCCCAACACACACACACACACACACACACACACAGGGACGAATTATTTTCTGTGCGTGTGTGTGTGTCTGCGCAGTTTACATCCACTCTCTCGGTTCTGCACTGCTGCTGTACTGTAAGTATATTTATAGCGAGAGAGAGAGAGAGAGAGAGAGAACTAACCTTTTTCTCAAAGTGTGAGAGCACATGCTGCTCACATCAATGTAGGCTCGCGCCCGTTGTCTTTCTGTATCGTGGTGCGCACCGCGGCCCCCAAACGCTGAGCGATCTACCCTTTCACCACAACGCATTGGAACGGGGATCATCGTAAAGTCGTCTCTCTCTGTGTGTGTGTGTGTGTGTGTGTGTGTGTGTGTGTGTGTGTGCGCGTGTGTGTGTAAACCTGACTGAGGCAGAGTCAGAGAAGGGAACGCAAGCAGCGCAAATAAGAGAAGGAAAAAAAAATTGTCTGTTGTGTGATTGGCTTGTTGGTCAAGGAGAGGGACAGCGCAACAAGGGAGATGGACATAACTTCTGACAGGAATGCACTAGAAACGTACTTTTTTTGACATGCTCATATCACATTCTCGCCGAGATATATTTTCGAGTTAATAAAAAAAAGAAAAAAATAATATTTATTTTTATTAAAAAAATAATTTTAGTTTTCAGGATTCCAATTCAAAAATAGCAGATCTACAAGCTGAAAGCGTGTTGCACTGTGCCGCATTTTCAGCTTGTCAGCCTAAATCCTCTCACCTGTGCAATTTCCAGCCTCTGCCTCAGCCAATTGATTGCCATGGGAACCCCACACTTGCCAATTCATTTCCTCAGACTTTTCAGAAAGTATTTATTTAAAGACGTTTACACCGCGAACAAAGACAACTGGAGTCGTGACACATCGTGACAACAAACACAATGTTTTGGGCCAAACAAAGAATTAGAAAAAAATAAAAAAACGGCAGGTTACAACACATTTTTTGTTGTTTATATTCTTTGTAATTATTTGTTTGCCCTAGCAACCACCTGTTAGGCCCTAGCAACCACCTATTAGGCCCTAGAAACCACCTGTTAGGCCCTAGCAACACTGTTTAACCCTAAAAAAAATCACACCCGTGTGAAGTGAGGGTCGCTCTTGTCATCACGCACGCACACACACACATATCATTCATTTCAATGGGGGAAAAGCCATTTAGCTACAGTGGAGCCTAACAGCTGCTTTAAGACCCTAGCAACCACCCGTTGTACCCTAATGAATTGCATTTTTATGGCGCTTTTCTATGCACTACGTGCCTACTCAAAGCGCTTTACAATGGTTCATTCATTCATACGTTGGGAGGTGAAGCGGCGAACAGTCGACGCCAGCGTCCTCACTTCCCACCCCCAATCCAACCCTTGATGCTGAGTGTCAAGCAGGGAGGCACTGGGTCCCATTTTTACAGTCTTTGGTATGACCCGGCCGGGGATCGAACCCCGACCTCCCAGTCTCAGGGCGGACACTCTAACCACAAGGCCACCCTAGCAACCACCTATTAGGTCCTAGCAACCATCTGTTGTACCCTAGCAACCACCTATTAGACACAATGTTCGAGACACAATATGTAATACTCCAGCGCGTGCTCCATGTGAGCCCGACCCCAGAAAGCACGCTGGCTGGGCCAGGCTACCCGCCCCTCTAGACCAGAAAGCACGCTGGCTGGGCCAGGCTTACCCGCCCCTCTAGACCAGAAAGCACGCTGGCTGGGCCAGGCTACCCGCCCCTCTAGACCAGAAAGCACGCTGGCTGGGCCAGGCTACCCGCCCCTCTAGACCAGAAAGCACGCTGGCTGGGCCAGGCTACCCGCCCCTCTAGACCAGAAAGCACGCTGGCTGGGCCAGGCTACCCGCCCATCTAGACCTGAAAGCACGCTGGCTGGGCCTGCAGGCTAAGCTGTCACCAGCACGTCTGACTGCCTCCCTAGGAAGCAGGTGAACAACACATGATAGTGATAAAGAGGACTGTTAAAGAGACATACATCTTTCTCCAACAGATGGTCCCAAGAATGTAATGCTATCAGTAAATCCACAAGATGTTGTCAAAGGAAGCTCAGTCACTCTGACCTGCAGCGCCAGTGGGTCACATCCACCAATCCAGAGCTACATCCTTTTCAAAGACAACACGGTCGTGGCACAGAAGAACACAATGAGCATCTCTAACGTCCAGCCCAGTCACAGTGGAACATACCACTGTGAGGCTCAGAACAACATCGCTACAGTCCATTCACCTCCACTCACTGTTGATGTTCAATGTGAGTTATTCATTTAATTCAAAACAAATCTAATTATATTGATGGCGTGTGTGTGTGTGTGTCTGTGTGTGTGTGTGTGTGTGTGTGTGTGTGTGTGTGTGTGTCTGTGCGTGCGTGCGTGCGTGCATGTGTGTCCTCTTATGTGTGTAAGTTAAATAACACAAATGTTTGCAATTTAATCCATCACGCACGCCTAACGGGAGCATACTGTATAATTTGAAATACCATCTCGTTTATGATTAAATGTAATGTTGTCTTTTTGATGTGAATCTACAGATGAACCAGTGAATGTGTCGGTGGAGGTCAGTCCATCAGACAGTCTGGCAGAAGGCAGCAGTGTGACGTTGAGCTGCAGTAGTGACGCTAACCCACCAGTACACACCTACACCTGGTACAAGAGGACTGGACCTGCTGGTTCCAGCTCCCTGGTCCAGGTAGGCTCAGAGCAGGTTCTGCTTCTGACCTCTCTGCAGTCCTCCCACACTGGACGGTACTTCTGTGGGACCAGGAACTCACTGGGAGGAACCAACTCTGCCGATGTGCTGCTGGAAACATGTAAAACTCTTTTGTTTTCCATTCTAATGTACTGTATTGTTTTGTATTACAGCTGCTAGATCATTCCTGAATTTCCAGTCTAGAATAACATCAGTTTATTTATTATTTTGATATGCATTTTTTTTCCACTGAGGGGAAAGACATGGCTATGGATTATATTATGAGTCATTTTAAATAAATCCTACAAACATCCAGTTAAAAACGTTCACTGTGAAAGAATATATATATTCAAAGATTTGCACCACATTTTCAAGATTATTCAAACATTTCAGCTTGTCAGCCTAAATCCTCTCACCTGTGCAATTTCCAGCCTCTGCCTCAGCCAATTGATTGCCATGGGAACCCCACACTTGCCAATTAATTTCCTCATAGACTTTTCAGAAAGTATTTATTTAAAGACGTTTACGCCGCGGACAAAGACAACTGGAGTCGTGACACATCGTGACAACAAACACAATGTTTTGGGCCAAACAAATAATTAGAAAAAAATAAAAAAACGGCAGGTTACAACACATTTTTTGTTGTTTATATTCTTTGTAATTATTTGTTTGCCCTAGCAACCACCTATTAGGCCCTAGCAACCACCTGTTAGGCCCTAGCAACACTGTTTAACCCTAAAGAAATCACACCCGTGTGAAGTGAGGGTCGCTCTTGTCATCACGCACGCACGCACGCACGCACACACACACACACACACACACACACACACACACACGCACACACACACACACACACACATTCATTCATTTCAATGGGGAAATGCCATTTAGCTACAGTGGAGCCTAACAGCTGCTTTAAGACCCTAGCAACCACCCGTTGTACCCTAGCAACCACCTATTAGGTCCTAGCAACCATCTGTTGTACCCTAGCAACCACCTATTAGACACAATGTTCGAGACACAATATTTAATACTCCAGCGCGTGCTCCATGTGAGCCCGACCCCAGAAAGCACGCTGGCTGGGCCAGGCTACCCGCCCCTCTAGACCAGAAAGCATACTGGCTGGGCCAGGCTTACCCGCCCCTCTAGACCAGAAAGCACGCTGGCTGGGCCAGGCTATCCGCCCCTCTAAACCAGAAAGCACGCTGGCTGGGCCTGCAGGCTACGCTGTCACCAGCACGTCTGACTTCCACTTTCCATAAGCTGTAGATCAGCTATTTTGGGAGACGAGATGGAACGTAAATATAACATTGCTGTGGTTATGATGAAATAAATATATTGTAATTTTGTCTCATCTTGGTAGCCCACCAGAATGCAATTCAGCTAGATATCTCATTCTGCAGACACCTGCTCAACAGTTGTACCTGATTCATTGATTATTGTATTAACAGTTTGTATAGAATATACAGATATATATATATATATATATATATATATATATATATATATATATATATATATATATATATATATGTCACTCATTCTTGAGATGAGGGACAAAAGTGGAAAAAACATGTCCCACACATAAGAGCCTTATTTTATGTAAAAAATAAATAAATTCATAAAAATAAAAGCACTTGCAAAGTTAAGTGTAATACAGTTGTGTATTATTATGCCCTTAATTTCATTATAATTGTTTTCATATTCCATCTGAATTAGTTAAAAGCAGGCCCTGTACCCAAAAAAGCCTGTATTTAGCCTGTCCCCAGCAAGTGGCCACAATTTCAAACTGCCAAAAAAGTGTCTAATACTGTCACAATCACATAAATATACATACTAAATTAAAGTAGATTGTCAACAATATAGCAAATAATATACACAGTTAATTTTAATTTATATTTTCTATTAAATATCTCATATCAAATGTTCGTCCCACGTCTCCGTCAACTCCGTCAGGTTTTTTTAAAAGTCTTAAATTAATCAGAAAATATTGTCGACAGATTTAGCCTAAAGACTCCTTTTCCAAGTCCCATTTATATTTGTTGCAACAGTGGAGTACCTGGTCTGACAAGCATTCAATTGTTTGATATTTTAAACAAACAATGTTGATAACAATGTGGTCACAGCTTTTACATGTCAACTCCGTCTGCACATTTTTATGATCTTTGTTAAGAATTCCAAAATAATGTTTATTATTTTAGTTTAGGGGTTAGGTTTAGCTAACAAAATTAAGCAAAAACAAAATGGCTACATTGTACTAAAGAGGGTTAAGATGAAAACAAATGCCATTTTGTCAACTCCGTCAGACGTCAACTCCGTCAGATTTTGTGTCTGACGGAGTTGACGTGTATCTGACGGAGTTGACAAAAGTGTTCCTAAAACAATAAAATTATTGTTTTTGAATAATGGGCAGTATTCTAATTTGGCACACAGTTAGAGCATGCCTTAAGGAACATTTTTGGCTATGGGGCCATCACAGATTTGTCTCGTGGTGACCATGGCAGCCATATTACAAAAGAGCCGCCACCTGCTGTTATTTTACAATAACTCAAGTTCTACACCACCTAGGATCTTGATTCTGGTGACTAATCATACATTTTCAAGGATGTGGGGTACATTGGTAATATTTAGATTTGTCCTGTGACCATAGCAGCCATTTTTTTTCCAAAATGGCCGCCACCTGCTGTTATTTTACAATAACTCAAGTTTTAGACCACCTAGGATCTTGATTTTGGCGACTAATCATACATTTTAAAAGATGAGAAATACAGTGGTACTATTTAGATTTGTCCTGTGACCATGGCAGCCATTGTTTTTCAAAATGACCACCAACCTGCTGTTATTTTACCAATAACTCAAGTTTTAGACCACCAAGGATCTTGATTCTGGCGACTAATCATTACATTTTCAAGGATGAACTTTCTCTGGGAGAGGTAAGGGCTTATTTCAGGTGCAGGTTGAGTTTCTACTGACAGGACATTAAAAGGAGGTGGGCTTTCTGGCCTTTGACTTGCCCCTTTCAGGTACAGATGCACAGTTTGACTTCACTGGCCACTGCAGGGAACTGTGGGGGAGAAACTTTGGTCTCTTGACACCCCGATTAGGTTCAGGGTTTTTTTTGGTGGAGACTTGCCTTTCATGACATCTTTGCTGCAGCAGTTGATCTCCTTACTGCCAGTGGTGGCACACTCTGGGTCTCTGGGGCATTGTATCTTGGTGGCCTCCTGCCAGTGTTTCTCCATCCTTCTCCTGAGCTCTGTGTTCTGGGGCTCTGTTATAGTCAACTTACATTGTCTTGGCTGGAGATTGCTTTCCTGCAGGGTCCAGCCCAGTCTTGTGCAGATGGCTGCTGGCCCACCTGGAGGCCCCAACCTCACTTGTTCGGTTGGTGTGATTAGGTGGGGTGGTCTTCTCCAATCAGGATGAGGGGTTTGACCCTTTCAAACGGCAGTCTGGCCAAGTGTCTGTATTTAGTTGTGAGTTTAGATACAGGATACGATTGCTCACCCAGCCCCAGGTGACATGAGGTGAAGGCTCCTTTGATTTGGTAACATTGCTTTGGTTGACATGCTGGGGACACAGAGAAAGACACTGATGCCTTCAGTGTCTGCACATCCTGCCTGATGGTCCTGAAGCCAAATCTTCTGTCTTCAGTCTTTCGCTCACTGTTCACTGCTCACTGTTCACCTCACCGAATTTAGCCCAAGGAGTTTGACCCCTAGTTTGGCCATAGACCCCCTAGTTTGGCCATAGCCACTTGCCCAAATGTGCCGACATGTGCTGACCTCATCACATCTGTGATGATGGCTATGGCCGTTTTTAGCCAACGTAGTGTTTTTTGTGCAAAACTAATGCTTGGAATGGATCCAGAATCATGAAAAGCCCCTAGTTTGACATGCCACATGCTACTTAAAGCATAATGAAATTTAGAACATTTAGCCTTATATTGGTTGTTGATGGTACCCAACTTTCAGCAGCTGTCAAACATGCCCCTAGGGTGGTCAAATAGAAACCAATGTGGGATATGTTAGTAGACACCTTTACAAACATTGGTGAAGAAAATGCTTGGTAAGAAATGTATTCACAGATTTTATATTATTCTGATAATATTCCCTGAGTAAATTGGTAAAATAATAGCAGGTCCACCATTTTTGAAAATGTCTACCATCCATGGTCACAGGATAAATCTAAATAGTACAACTGTATTCCTCACCCTTGAAAATGTATGATTAGTCACCAGAATCAAGATCCTAGGTGGTGTAGAACTTGAGTTATTGGGAAATAACAGAAAGTTGGCGGCCATTTTGAAAAATGTCTACCATGGTCACAGGATAAATCTAAATAGTACCAATGTATCCCACATCCTTGAAAATGTATGATTAGTCACCAGAATCAAGATCCTAGGTGGTGTAGAACTTGAGTTATTGGGAAATAACAGAAAGTTGGCGGCCATTTTGAAAAATGGCTGCCATGTTCACAGGGCAAATCTAAATAGTACCACTGTATTCCTCATCCTTGAAAATGTGGGATTAGTCACCAGAATCAAGATCCTAGGTGGTCTAGAACCTAAATCAGTTAAACTTGTCAACTCCGTCAGATGTTCGTCAACTCCGTCAGACGTTCGTCCCGTGATGTTTTTGTTAATTTCCAAAGAAATAGAAAATTCGCTGTCAAATCTTTTGTGCTTATGTATTGAAACACCAACTGAAATGATACGTAATGATGATTATTATTCTTTTTTACATGGTTTTCATGTTATAATATTGAAAATAAAGGTTGAAATGACGGTTTTGAGAAATTGGATATTTCATAATAGTGTGATATTGTAACAAAATAATATTAAAAGATTTGTATTACTTAACTTGATTACTGAAAGCCATTATAAGATAACTGAGGACTTTATATTATTGTTGAAATGATAAAATTCAATTAAAAGGGATTTTAGTGTGTCTGACGGAGTTGACATGAATCAGGTATTAAGTGCATAAATGTCCCATTTTAGAAAGAAATGTTATGCGAAAAACCTGTTCCTTCTCAAGATTGGTAGTTGAGACCTGTGTCTACAAATACATCTATTTGATTTGAATGTATCTTAAAAAAAAAAAAATCCAGTTTGAAAAAAGTTTTGTCCCTTATCTCAAGAATGGGTGATATATCATATACAGGGTTAGAAAAAGGAAAAACTATTTACAGTATAGAAAGAAGGGGCTGTGGTCACTGTGTTCATTGTTTTTAATATCTTTAAGAACAGTCATTTTATATCATGTCCTATGACATGGTATGCTACAATATGATATGAATGACAATGTTTCAAATTCAACAACATTTAGGACAATGAAAATTATGAAGTTATATAGGTCTGTCTGTCTGTCTGTCTGTCTGTCTGTCTGTCCAGTCGAGGTACAGACAGACAGACAGACAGACAGACAGTACTGCGTTCAGGAGTCGACTCTTGAAATTAAAATCGAAAAACAATCGTTGCCGCGTGGCAACGATTGTTTGAACGAACACGCACCTGGTGTGTGTTGGGCTTCACACACACACACACACACACACACACACACACACAGACACACACACACACACACACACACACACCTAATCAACCTCATTATTCCTTGTCTGTTTAGACAAACTACCAAAACACTGATCCTTGTGTTTACTCTCTCCATCCATCTATCACTTCCTGTCCGTCCACCTACCATTTCCTACTTCCTGTCCTGTCCATCCATCCATTTCCTACTTCCTGTCCTGTCCATCCATAGTGACCGTGACCTGTTACACTGCCCGGGGTCAGAACTACCGAGGGACGGTTGCCACGACGACCTCTGGGAGAAGATGCCAGAGCTGGTCGGTCCAGACACCTCACAGCCACACCTACACGCCCGAGAACTATACACACGCGTAAGAACACCCAGTAAACATCTACTGTCTGTCTGTCTGTCTGTGTGTCTGCGTGTGTGTGTGTGTGTGTGTGTGTGTGTGTGTGTGTGTGTGTGTGTGTACTTCCTACCTACTGTCTACCTCCATGTGTTTATCAGCGGTCTGGAGGACAACAACTACTGCCGTAATCCAGACGGTTCCACCATGAAGCCATATTGTTTCACCACTGACCCACAGGACCTCTGGGATTACTGTGAGATCCCCAGATGTGTTCCAGGTAACGTTGACCACTGAATGTTCATCACAATGATTTGATTCATTACTTTTTAATTACTCCCTTATTCTCTATATATTCCATATTACTGACTCAATGTTCTTACTGACTCTAATTCATTTTAATAATAATAATAATAATAATAATAATAATAATATTATTATTAATATATTCCTGATGAACATGTTTTAGGGTGGAAAAAAACACACCAACATGTGAGCTGAGCGGTGAAAAGTGTGTGTGTGTACCCCTAGCCCTTATTTTAGGACTCGAACTTCGGCAGGAATTTCCGAGGGAACATTCGGACCATTTGTTTCTAATTAATAAAAAAATAACCGTCTCGATCAGAGCACACAGCGCGTCTCCCCCGCTCTTTATCAATCTCTCTCGTCGTCTCTCCCAACACACACACACACACACACACACACACACACAGGGACGAATTATTTTCTGTGCGTGTGTGTGTGTCTGCGCAGTTTACATCCACTCTCTCGGTTCTGCACTGCTGCTGTACTGTAAGTATATTTATAGCGAGAGAGAGAGAGAGAGAGAGAGAGAGAGAGAGAGAGAGAACTAACCTTTTTCTCAAAGTGTGAGAGCACATGCTGCTCACATCAATGTAGGCTCGCGCCCGTTGTCTTTCTGTATCGTGGTGCGCACCGCGGCCCCCAAACGCTGAGCGATCTACCCTTTCACCACAACGCATTGGAACGGGGATCATCGTAAAGTCGTCTCTCTCTGTGTGTGTGTGTGTGTGTGTGTGTGTGTGTGTGTGTGTGTGTGTGTGTGTGTGTGTGTGTGCGCGCGCGTGTGTGTGTGTAAACCTGACTGAGGCAGAGTCAGAGAAGGGAACGCAAGCAGCGCGAATAAGAGAAGGAAAATAATTTTGTCTGTTGTGTGATTGGCTTGTTGGTCAAGGAGAGGGACAGCGCAACAAGGGAGATGGACATAACTTCTGACAGGAATGCACTAGAAACTTACTTTTTTTGACATGCTCATATCACATTCTCGCCGAGATATATTTTCGAGTTAATAAAAAAAAGAAAAAAATAATATTTATTTTTATAAAAAAAATAATTTTAGTTTTCAGGATTCCAATTCAAAAATAGCAGATATACAAGCTGAAAGCGTGTTGCACTGTGCCGCATTTTCAGCTTGTCAGCCTAAATCCTCTCACCTGTGCAATTCCCAGCCTCTGCCTCAGCCAATTGATTGCCATGGGAACCCCACACTTGCCAATTCATTTCCTCAGACTTTTCAGAAAGTATTTATTTAAAGACGTTTACGCCGCGAACAAAGACAACTGGAGTCGTGACACATCGTGACAACAAACACAATGTTTTGGGCCAAACAAAGAATTAGAAAAAATAAAAAAACGGCAGGTTACAACACATTTTTTGTTGTTTATATTCTTTGTAATTATTTGTTTGCCCTAGCAACCACCTGTTAGGCCCTAGCAACCACCTATTAGGCCCTAGAAACCACCTGTTAGGCCCTAGCAACACTGTTTAACCCTAAAAAAAATCACACCCGTGTGAAGTGAGGGTCGCTCTTGTCATCACGCACGCACACACACACATTCATTCATTTCAATGGGGGAAAAGCCATTTAGCTACAGTGGAGCCTAACAGCTGCTTTAAGACCCTAGCAACCACCCGTTGTACCCTAGCAACCACCTATTAGGTCCTAGCAACCATCTGTTGTACCCTAGCAACCACCTTTTAGGTCCTAGCAACCACCTGTTAGACACAATGTTCGAAACACAATATTTAATAGTCCAGCGCGTGCTCCATGTGAGCCCGACCCCAGAAAGCACGCTGGCTGGGCCAGGCTACCCGCCCCTCTAGACCAGAAAGCACGCTGGCTGGGCCAGGCTACCCGCCCCTCTAGACCAGAAAGCACGCTGGCTGGGCCAGGCTACCCGCCCCTCTAGACCAGAAAGCACGCTGGCTGGGCCAGGCTACCCGCCCCTCTAGACCAGAAAGCACGCTGGCTGGGCCAGGCTACCCGCCCCTCTAGACCAGAAAGCACGCTGGCTGGGCCAGGCTACACGCCCCTCTAGACCAGAAAGCATACTGGCTGGGCCAGGCTTACCCGCCCCTCTAGACCAGAAAGCACGCTGGCTGGGCCTGCAGGCTATGCTGTCACCAGCACGTCTGACTGCCTCCCTAGGAAGCAGGTGAACAACACATGATAGTGATAAAGAGGACTGTTAAAGAGACATACATCTCTGCCGATGTGCTGCTGGAAACATGTAAAACTCTTTTGTTTTCCATTCTAATGTACTGTATTGTTTTGTATTACAGCTGCTAGATCATTCCTGAATTTCCAGTCTAGAATAGAATAGAATAGAATAAATAGAATATTAATTTTTTTGATACGCATTTTTTTTCCACTGAGGGGAAAGACATGGCTATAGATTATATTAAGAGTCATTTTAAATAAATCCTACAAACATCCAGTTAAAAACGTTCACTGTGAAATAATATATATATTCAAAGATTTGCACCACATTTTCAAGATTCTTCAAAAATAGTAGATCTACAAGCTCATAGCGTGGCTGCTATGAGCTTGATCTGCTATTTTTCATGCTTAAAACACAAAAAAACTATTTTGAAGGAATCCCAGCAACGGTTGTGTTAACAGCGTCTGATAAATGCCTAAATAGTAAATTGCCGAATGCCTCTTTTCTTTTGGGGTAGCGCTGTAGGCCTGACTGTTGTTTTCCTTTTTTACAGTAACAACTACAACACATACCACTACGCTGTCTACTACACACGGTAAACTACCACTACACTACTAAAATCTAATCTACAATAGTTCAACCCCCCAACCTGACAATCTACAATAGTATACACCCCCCAGCCTCACAATCTACAATAGTTCAACCCCCCCACCTGCAAGCAGTGCGAGGCATTGTGAGTTTGTAGATCGCCTATATTTCACAATGTTTGCCTCTTCCTTAGGTAAAGTTTGACAATTTGGTCTTTAGAATCATTACATTGTCACTTTATGAATGTTCAGATAGCCTGTACACATTTATACTGTGTGTCGGTTTGTTTACTGCAGAGTGAGTAGGCAGTGTTGCAGGTGAATTATATTTCTAGTTTCTCAGAGATCTCAGTGGTTGGTCCGGGCCAAGGAAGCACGTAAACAACATAAACAACTGATGAGGAGGACTGTAAAACAGATATACATCTTTCTCCAACAGATGGTCCAAAGAATGTCCTTTTGGCCGTAGATCCACCAGGAGATGTTGTCAAAGGAAGCTCAGTCACTCTGACCTGCAGCGCCAGTGGGTCACATCCACCAATCCAGATCTACATCCTTTACAAAGACAACACTGAAGTGGCACAGAAGAACACAATGATCATCCCTGACGTCCAGCCCAGTCACAGTGGAACATACCACTGTGAGGCATTTAACGACATCGCTACAGTCCATTCACCTCCAGTCACTGTTGATGTCCACTGTGAGTTTTTAATTTAATTACAATCTAATTATATTAATGATGTCTGTGCGCGTGTGCGTGCACGTGTGTGTGTGTGTGTGTGTGTGTGTGTGTGTGTGTGTGTGTCAGGGATGTCGTCACGCCTACCTAGTTGTGACGTCATTCCCTCCTTTTATAAGGCATCTTGCCAGCACCAATCTCCGTCCGATTACTAATTGTCAACCTAGTCTGTATTGAGATTCTAAAACTAACCTTGCTAACCTTGCAATTTAAGCATTCTTAATTTGCTCCCAAAACTGAAGAACATCCAAGACCAAAGGTCAGCACTTTCCGCGCTTGTGACCAAGAACCCTCTCCATCCTTACATTGTGTGTGTGTGTGTGTGTGTGTGTGTGTGTGTGTTGGCTATGCATGAACATAAATACCATCATAATTCATTTTAGAAAAATACATTGAAATACATTATTTCTATCTTGCTCTTTTTAAGTGTTTTTAGATTAATTTAGTGTCTAAAATAATTACATTAGTGTTATTATTTTAACCTAAGTTGATTTGTTATTGATATTGGTTTATTCCTCCACAGACCCTCCAGAAAAGCCCTCAGTGTCAGTGAGTCCACCAGGAAGCGTTGTTGAGGGCAGCACAGTGACTCTGACCTGCAGCAGTGAAGCCAACCCACCAGTAGACACCTACACCTGGTACAAAGACCACGGACCACGGATCTCCACTGGTCCTCAGCTGGTGAAGAACAATGTGTCTCCTGGAGACTCTGGACAGTACTTCTGTCTGGTGAAAAACACACATGGATACCAGAGGTCATCACTACACTCTCTAGATGTTCAGCGGCTGCGTAAGTGAACTAAAGTAAAACATCTCATAGTTTTTACAGACCACAAACAACAGCTGCAATAGCCGTCATGAAAATGTGCAGCCAGATAGATACCCTGTATTTTATAAGACCCCAAAATTCACTGCGAAATTAACCGGAAGTCTAATCGACTAAAGCTAAAATGTCTACTGTCTTTTTAACCCATTTAGATCTGAGGACGATTCTACAAATGCCTTCTAAATCAGTTTTCTGAAGAAAACAAATGTTTCTATGTCAGTCGTTCTCAAATATTTTCATGTCAAGGACCCCCACAAATATATGTAATTAGCCGCTGACCCCGTGTGAAAATATGTTGTTCCAGGGACCCCCCCCCCCCCCAGAAGCAAAGATTCGATTTAAAAACGTTCACTGTGAAAGAATATATATATTCAAAGATTTGCACCACATTTTCAAGATTCTTCAAAAATAGCAGATCTACAAGCTTATAGTGCGGCTGCTATGAGCTTGATCTGCTATTTTTCATGCTTAAAACACCAAAAAGGGTGTTTCCCGTCCAGAATGGGTTAAAAGTCATCAGAGGCGTAATCGCGAGGTAGCGGCGATTTAGTAATGAGACGTTCAAATAATACACAATAAAAATACACAATACACACATCTCTCCACAGCTCCGAAGCTTCCAACGCACTGTGGACCTCCAGAGGTCTACAGTTCGAACAGAATCATGATCACCCCGATGAAGACCAGGTACGCACCCAGAGCGACGGTGCTGTACGAGTGCATAGTGGGATATACTATGAACGGAGGAAGCCCCTATGTGAGGTGTGTGGCTGGGAAATGGACACGTTTATCTCTGACATGTGAAGGTAAGTGTACGTTCGTCGTCAGTACCAGTGTTGATACATACACACGGCGTTGTGTCATCAGGGGCGTCAATATAGCTGGGGGGTGGAGCTATGGGGCAAAGTTCAGAGTTCTCCCAACCAGGGTTTTCAAAGATGCTTTAAAATACTACTAATTTAAAAGTAGGCGTCATGGATTGCCAGATCACAGGCACAGATCCTTGTTTCCACTCGACAAGGAACGCTACTTTAGAAAATGAAACAAGCCTAGGAATGTTTTCCTTTACTGCTGGACATGATCCAACTAGGGATGTCAGTAACGGATAGTTTCCCAACCGGTTAGCCGACAGGATTAACCGGGTCATTAACGGATAGTGGTTAATTTTTTTCTTTTTTTTAATAGGCTACCCCAAATGTAATATGCATGTATAGGCTACATAATTAAAGTTGGTAGACGAATGGTATACATTTATTTATGCTCCTTTTTTAAAAGACAAACAAAAAAGCAACATTTAACAATATAAATAAATTGTTGTAGGCTTAATCATCAATAAACAATGCATCGCATCTGCATGATGCATGCATATGCGCGTCTACAGTACAGAGGTCCGCCAGTTCTAGTCCAAAACATAAATAAATCCAGTCCAGATCTGAGCTACCTATAAAGCCACTGGACGCATGGGCTAAGCCTTTTTTTTTATTATTAAGGAAGATCAGCAAGCATGTCACCGTGTTCTGTTTGTTGACTTTTCGCTGACGAGAAATCCCTCAAACATCGATAGCACATGGCTATCTTGATAGCCGTAAGCCGTGCCAGTGCCCAGTGTGGGGAGACGGATAGGAGGAGGAAGCGGCAGCGGCTGTAAACGTTCTCCGTCCAGGCCAAATGGCCAATAATGGAATTAATAATGCCAAGTAGGTCTCTGCATTTATACGGTCGACATGTGTTCATCTCGTCTCGCTGTCACTCGCTTACATTTCGACTACCGCAAGTCCGCAAAGCTACCCTTGTAGCCAACTAGCTACAAAACCTTAGGTTTCGTTTTTGGCTATAGGCAAAGCCTTTCATCCTTTATCAAAATAAAGCTGTAATTATTCAAATAATCACATTATTCAAACTTGGCTCCCACAGTAAGTTTAATTGATCATATCTGTCTCTACCAGGCGATTAAACACTGCGCCGCGGTAACACAATGTTTTACACTTTCCCTTGAAATTCTAACTACCTTTTCTGTGGAAGTTCTTGACATCCGACTACTCAGTAGTAACTGACAACATCCATGTGTCAGACTGCATCATGCATGACCAGGTCATTTCTACTCAGTAGTAACTGACAACATCCATGTGTCAGACTGCATCATGCATGACCAGGTCATTTCAACATCCATGTGTCAGACTGCATCATACATGACCAGGTCATTTCAACATCCATGTGTCAGACTGCATCATACATGACCAGGTCATTTCAACATCCATGTGTCAGACTGCATCATGCATGACCAGGTCATTTCAACATCCATGTGTCAGACTGCATCATACATGACCAGGTCATTTCAACATCCATGTGTCAGACTGCATCATACATGACCAGGTCATTTCAACATCCATGTGTCAGACTGCATCATACATGACCAGGTCATTTCAACATCCATGTGTCAGACTGCATCATACATGACCAGGTCATTTCAACATCCATGTGTCAGACTGCATCATACATGACCAGGTCATTTCCCAAATAATGGTTGATAAAAACAAATCTTGAATTTCCCACATTAGCCTACAAAATGCATGTTCATGTACCACACACACTCACACACACACACACACACACACACACACACACACACACACACACACTTCTCTCCCTGGCTCTCATGCTAGTTGTCTCCATTTGACCCAGGCCAGTGCGGCAGGCTCACGGACCCGACCGGCAATGAACTCAGGATCAGCGGAGGCACTCTGTCCCGTCCTGGAGACCATCCGTGGCAGGTGTCCCTGCAGCACAAAGCCAAAAACTCATCTAACGCTCAGTTCAGACACGCCTGTGGAGGCGTCCTCATCGCGTCCTGTTGGGTCCTCACTGCTGCTCACTGCATGTAAGCTGCTCTAAATGCTAACATGAGCTGCTCTAAATGCTAACATGTGGTAACATGAGCTGCTCTAAATGCTAACATGTGGTAATGCTGCTCTAAATGCTAACATGTGGTAACATGAGCTGCTCTAAATGCTAACATGTGGTAACATGAGCTGCTCTAAATGCTAACATGTGCTAACCTTAGAGTATATATGAATAGAGACGGATTCCTCCTCCCATCCACTTGCATTAAGTTGCTCAAAAGCACATGAGGCGATTTCACTCCTAGGAACAAGTGCATTCTGGGATGGATTGCCCCAATAACATGAACGCGCTGGTCGTTGACTATCATTGTGCCGTTTGTGCGTGTTCACGCATGAAACATTCGTTCACGTGTCATGGCCCCAATAACATGAACGTGCACAATGATAGTCAACGGACCAGCGCTGGCTCGAGCTGCAATACAAAATTCGGCAACTATGTCCATTTCGCCTCAGGGTTTCCTCCGGGTGCCGTCTCTATTCATATATACTCTAAGGTGCTAACATGCACAGGTGGTCTTAATTACTGACTTGCTTGTTTCTCCAGTAACAGCACCAAGGACATGCAGGTGGTCGTGGGGGGAGTGGACATCGGGAGCAAAGAAGAGTCAGACCAGGTCATCTCCGTGAAGAGAGACTTTATTTTTCTGGGTTACAGGAAAATAGGCAACATTGGTGTTGCTACTAATGACATTGGTGAGGCCATTAATTTACTGTATGTCTTCTTTTACAGACGGGCTGATTTCTTACCTTAACCCATTCAGGCCTGAAGTCGAAATTAAAAAAAAAAGTTTTCTAAATCATGACAATTTTCTGAAAGATTTGAGGCACATTTTAACGATTTTTCTTTTTTTTCAATAGCTAAATTATAACATATAATGTATATGTAATCACCAAAAGGGGTTCCCGCTCAAAATGGGTTAATCTGGTTTTATCTCTGTATGTCTGTCTGTCTGTACGTCTGTCTGTACGTCTGTCTGTCTGTACGTCTGTCTGTCTGTACGTCTGTCTGTACGTCTGTCTGTCTGTCTGTCTGTACAGTACGTGTGTTGATTTCATCGACTTAAACTAAGACGAAAAATGTTCGTCGACTACATTTTTCCACTGACAAAAACTATTGGAAACTAAATTAAAACTAAGCTATGATGACTAAAACAGACTAAATATACTGACAATTCCGTCAACAAATAAAAACTAGACTAAAATGTTAGGAAGGGACTAGTGGACAAGAGATCCAGGGCTCCATTTTCGTCAGCACTAAAGCCCTTATTCCTAAACTTCGTTGTCTTTTTTTTACTATTTTGCAAAACATTTTTGAATAGTTAAAATGGCCAGTCTACAAGCTTGTCAATGTCAATGTAGATTGGCTAGTTGAACTATTCAAAAATGTTTTTCAAAATAGTAGAAAAAGGCAAAGAAGTTTAGGGATAAGGGGTTTAGCGGTGACGAAAATGGAGCCCCCAGTATAAGTCATTTTACATTTGGTTGCATGCTGAAAATAGCCGATCTACCAGCTCACAACGCGTCATGGCTTGTAGATCGGCTATTTTCAAGGCATCAAGGCCCGACAAAATACATTTTAGTCGACTAAATCGACCGTAGATTTAGTCGACTAAAATCTCATGACAATTAGTCGACTAAAACTAAACCAACACTAATTCACTAAGTGAAAACTAATTTTCTGCCAAAAACCACACTGGTGTGTACGGACGGCTGTAAGGCACGTAACTCCAGAACCGCTCCGCCCCACACGCGTTCCACACCCCCACAGGGGGGCAGTGTTCCACACCCCCACAGGGAGGCAGTGTTCCACACCCCCACAGGGGGGCAGTGTTCCACACCCCCACAGGGGGGGCAGTGTTCCACACCCCCACAGGGGGGCAGTGCCCGGTGTCGTTCCACACCCCCACAGGGGGGCAGTGTTCCACACCCCCACAGGGGGGCAGTGTTCCACACCCCCACAGGGGGGCAGTGTTCCACAACCCCACAGAGGGGCAGTGTTCCACACCCCCACAGGGAGTGCAGTGTTCCACACCCCCACAGGGGGGCAGTGTTCCACACCCCCACAGGGGGGGGGGGGGGCAGTGTTCCACAACCCCACAGGGGGGCAGTGTTCCACAACCCCACAGGGGGGCAGTGTTCCACACCCCCACAGGGAGTGCAGTGTTCCACACCCCCACAGGGTGGCAGTGTTCCACACCCCCACAGGGGGTGCAGTGTTCCACACCCCCACAGGGGGGCAGTGTTCCACACCCCCACAGGGGGGCAGTGTTCCACACCCCCACAGGGGGGGCAGTGTTCCACACCCCCACAGGGGGGCAGTGTTCCACACCCCCACAGGGAGGGCAGTGCCCGGTGTCGAGTCGGCTGGCCTGTTCTGACATCACAACAACACTCCATATTTGGGCAACCCTGACACAGAACTCTGACACGGGAATTTCCCCGGCCGGACGTAGCGCGTGGAAGGGACACGTTATTCCGACGTAGCGCGTGGAAGGGACACGTTATTCCGACCAGTTCCTTTCCCCTCCATCAGGCGCCCCGGCTAGCCAGGGGGAGGCAGTTTTAGAGAGATCAGGGGTTCTTACTGGTGTCTAGATAACAAGTGGTACAGGTGATGTTATCTAGAGATCACGGGTTCTCAACCTTTTGGGCTGAGGACCCCCGGAAATGCTTTAGCCATGTCTCACGACATTTAAAGTCAATTCCTTCTGTCTATCAGATTATACTAAGGTCCCCTGAACCCCGGGTTCCAACTGGAAACCTTGCGTTTACGATCCAGTCACTCTACCCCTGAGCCACCGCCGTGTTATTATTTACTATTCTATTCTGTTTCCTGTGTCTCAGCATTACTCCAGCTGGAATTCACCGATGACCCGTTCTGTGCCAAGGAAACCAGCTATGTTAAATATGCCTGTCTGCCAAACCAGCTCTTCTCCGATGGAAAGGAGTGTGTGGTCGCTGGATGGGGCAAAACTAAAGATGGTACGTATCCAACCACTGACTACCACTAATCACACCTTAAACTATAGATGGTACGTATCCAACCACTCACTACCAATAATCACACCTTAAACTATAGATGGTACGTATCCAACCACTGACTACCAATAATCACACCTTAAACTATAGATGGTACGTATCCAACCACTCACTACCACTAATCACACCTTAAACTATAGATGGTACGTATCCAACCACTCACTACCACTAATCACACCTTAAACTATAGATGGTACGTATCCAACCACTGACTACCAATAATCACACCTTAAACTATAGATGGTACGTATCCAACCACTGACTACCAATAATCACACCTTAAACTATAGATGGTACGTATCCAACCACTCACTACCACTAATCACACCTTAAACTAAAGATGGTACGTATCCAACCACTGGCTACCACTAATCACACCTTAAACTATAGATGGTACGTATCCAACCACTCACTACCACTAATCACACCTTAAACTATAGATGGTACGTATCCAACCACTAATCACACCTTAAACTATAGATGGTACGTATCCAACCACTGACTACCACTAATCACACCTTAAACTATAGATGGTACGTATCCAACCACTGACTACCACTAATCACACCTTAAACTAAAGATGGTACGTATCCAACCACTCACTACCACTAATCACACCTTAAACTATAGATGGTACGTATCCAACCACTAATCACACCTTAAACTATAGATGGTACGTATCCAACCACTGACTACCACTAATCACACCTTAAACTATAGATGGTACGTATCCAACCACTGACTACCACTAATCACACCTTAAACTATAGATGGTACGTATCCAACCACTGACTACCACTAATCACACCTTAAACTATAGATCGTACGTATCCAACCACTAATCACACCTTAAACTATAGATGGTACGTATCCAACCACTGACTACCACTAATCACACCTTAAACTAAAGATGGTACGTATCCAACCACTAATCACACCTTAAACTAAATATGGTACGTATCCAACCACTAATCACACCTTAAATAAAAGCTGCACTAGTCTATCTATATAAGGTATAATTTCCCATGTTACATGTATCGTATAATGTAGCAGTTACTGTATAATGATGCAGTTTGTCTCTTAATAGAGTTCTTTATTCTATTATTCCACTGTGTTCTTCAATGTTCAGCAGTGTTAAACATTATCCTTCAATGTTCAAATGGCTTCCAGCAGTGTTAAACATTACCAAGGAAAGGTCATGATGAAGTGTCCAGTATCATGCATTTTGAGTTACTTTTGTACAACTGGAGGGTTTGGCCTAATGGTGGCGCTAGAGAAAAGACTGTGGGTAACTATGTTCCTCAGTATGAACTAAAGGACATGTAGCCTATAGACCGATTCAGAAACGGGTCCCCTGGTCACAGCGAACGTATTTCCTGTAGGCAGAGACGACATATCTGCGGTGTAAACTCAGAGGTTTCTACTACATTGAATGGTAGAGTGACTGATGTTAGTCTGCTCAAACGTTACTCTTTTACCTGCTTTTTACTAACACTAACTTTACAAAGATGCCCAGAACATTGGGATGAACCTGTGTAGTTTATAGCTGCTTGCCTGACGAAGCTCACAGCGAAACGCATCGTGCTAATAAATAAGTTGATGCAGTAAGTTGTCCGTCTCTGTTCCCTGGAGTGTGCAGTCCTTTTTTGATGTCTATGCCTGCTAACTAGAGTTGCACCTCCCACGGTTTTATATATATATATATATATATATATATATATATATATATATATATATATATATACACACAGCAGATATGTCGTCTCTGCCTACAGATATATATATATATATATATATATATATATATATACATTTATTTAATAAATGGCCTATTTGTGAGTGGCACCATAAAATTGCCGCCACTGCTATGCCCTGGCCCTATATGCTCCATATAACAATACATGGGAGGAAAAGCTGAAATTAGATGTCCTAGAAGGATTTTTAGCTGAGCTGTCTGTGTGTGTGTTCTTCTTCCTCAGCTGACCACCCACACAAAATGTCACATGGCCAGCTTTCCATGATGTCTGACGAGCGTTGTCAGGAGTTCCATACAAACCTGGACGGCACCATGATCTGTGCAGGAGACAAGTTGGGAAAAGTTGGCTCCTGTAGTGTAAGTGTGCGTGGGTGCGTGAGTGTATTAGGTCACCTTCACACCAGGATGTTATACTGCAACTTAAAATGAATCCTGTCGGCCATTTTTGGTTATTTTTTAAAACCGTCTGGCACTGGCGCGCTAGCGGCCAACTATAGCACTGGCAATGATCCATTAAGGAAACAAAAAACACTGCAGTGTACAGAATGTTTGGTCTGTGTAGTCTGTGCGTATGGAGCGCTGTCACTGTGTGTGGGGATCCCAGTGGGGACCTTCTTCAAATAGCCTATAGGCCTACTTCAAACTTCAACACATAGCTCAGCAGTATCATTTTAACACCATATATTTCACTGTGTAGTTTATGAATTGAACACATTGATAAAGTGCCTTGCTGCGGCTCCTTGCTACAGCGCAGCGTGAACGCAAACGCAGCAAATTGTATATTATGCAAGAATGATTCAAACTCCACCCCCCAATCGCATCGAGTGTACCGAAGTAGAGGTGAAGTAGAGGTGTGAATGCGACCGAGTGCCGTAGTCGTGTCCACCTAAAGCGACGCGCACACGCATACAGTATATATTATAGTTTACTGGTGTATAAATAGTAGTAGGAAACATTTTGTAAATCTTCTCAAGGAATGCCTTGAATTTAAAGGTGTAGTAGGCTATAATATAATGAAAGGATGCATTTAAAGGTGTAGTAGGCTATAATAGAATGAAAGGATGGATTTAAAGGTGTAGTAGGCTATAATATAATGAAAGGATGAATTTAAAGGTGTAGTAGGCTATAATATAATGAAAGGATGAATGTAAAGGTGTAGTAGGCTATAATATAATGAAAGGATGAATTTAAACTTGTAGTAGGCTATAATAGAATGAGAGGATGCATTTAAAGGTGTAGTAGGCTATAATAGAATGCATCCTTACATCCTGTCTCTTAGGGGGATTCGGGCGGACCCCTGATGTGTAAGGACGATGGGGTTTACTACATGGCAGGCTTGGTGAGCTGGGGGAGCGCCACATGCGGTGCTGCCGTACCCGGCGTCTACGCCAACGTCCACCAATATGTTGCCTGGATTTCTGGTTGCATCCATCACCACGGGACACCATGCAAGACACAGAGTGTCCTTGTGTAGGATGACTATGACTATGGTGATAATTCAAGATTTGGCTGATATTTCGCTAATTTTCTCTAACTAGTTGCCAAGGTCTTTCCAGCCAGATATCTCATTTCCTCTCTCTCTATCCTGACCTGATTGGCTGAAAATGTGTCACTAATACCTGAAAATGTATTTTCTGTTTCTTAAAGAGCTGGAGAGCAATGGTTCTCAACCAGTGGTCTCAACCTTGAGGGGGTTCCAGGTGGTCCCCAGCTAAATGATAGAGAGTTGGTAACCAAATGGACCCTTAGGCTATAGATCTTTAACTCTTGAGAGTGTAAAATGAAAACACGTGGACCCGTTTGGGTTCATTTGGATACACGCTCAAGAGTTAAAATATTGTTAAACATCTGCATTACTTAATTTACAAGAGGTCTACACAATTAGAGAATGTAGAAGAAGTGTTATTTGCCTGTTATCTCCTATGGTACCACATCAACACAGCATGGAATGGTGGACAAAATCTTATGATAACAAAATATTGAGGCTAAATCTCATAAAATGGTGGTTCCGTGGCTCAAATGCCAACTAAATAATGGACCTTGCTATGAAAAGGGTTGAAAACCACTGCCCTATAGCAATGATTAGTTACTGTCACAATATAATGCTTTAACCTTTTTTTTTTTTTTTTTAACCAAAGAATATCACACTACCCTTTAGGCCTATATACCTTGAAGTTGTCCCATAATGCATTGTGAAAAGGACAGTTTGTCCTTGGAACTGTTGGGTGAATATAGGTATGGTCTTGAAGTGCCATGAGAAAACTGATTCAGCAATAATGAATAAATTGACTTGATTGACTGTTTGTTTTTTTCTTCAGTAGCCTACTTCATGGAAGCACACGTCAACCTACTTGTTCCTCACCATGTCTAACTGATTTGATTGATTGATTATTTTACCCATATAGCAAATCTAGCTAAGAAAATCCATCTAACATTACACCTAGCTACATGTGTAAGCATTCATTTCATATTTACATGTCGATTTCAGCTCTGACATTTATTTCAGTCATGCTCTAGCAGTGAAGGTTCTGCCTGTGCTATTATTGTTATTATTTTTTTTTTAGTTTTTCTCTACTGACCTGAACAGTTAGTATTGCCGCCATGACTGTCTCTGTATCAAACAGAGTCACATTACATAATTATTAGCTATTACTAGTTATACTTTAGAAATAAGTAATATTACTTCCGAATCAGAATCAGAAGCCTTTATTGCCATGGAATGTAAACAACTAGTAGCCTATGTAAAAAAACAATAAAACAAAGAATGTATAGGGAAGGAAACCTCTTCAAATCATTAGCTCTCTATATAATTTAGTGCAGGGATACTCAAATAGATTTACCTGTGGGCCACATTACAAAAATGGCAAGGGGCCAGGGGCCAGTAGATAAAATTACGACATTAATGATACTTGATAACTTCTCTCTTTCAATTGCTTTATTTTCGCAAAATGTATCAAAGTACAATGTGCATGCACACAATATGTAAATAAATAAATGTGTTACATTTTCTTGCATAAAAACAAAGAGCTGTTTCCATAACTGCAAATTATTGCACATAACATGAGTAGCTGTTATAATAACATAATAACATAACATGAGTAGCTCTTTGCCTGCCTGCCTGCCTGTCTGTCTGTCTGTCCATGAGTAGTTATTTGTCTGTCTGTCAATGAGTAGCTGTCTTACTGTCTGCCTGTCTATGAGTAGCTGTCTGTCTGTCTGCCTGCCTGTCCAATTGTCCATGAGTAGCTGTCTGTCTGCCTGTCTGAGTAGCTGTCTGCCTGCCTGCCTAATTGTCCATGAGTAGCTGTCTGTCTGCCTGTCTATGAGTAGCTGTCTGCCTGCCTGCCTAATTGTCCATGAGTAGCTGTCTGTCTGCCTGTCTATGAGTAGCTGTCTGCCTTCCTGCCTGTCCAATTGTCCATGAGTAGCTGTCTGTCTGTCTATGAGTAGCTGTCTGCCTGCCTGCCCAATTGTCTATGAGTAGCTGTCTGTCTGTCTATGAGTAGCTGTCTGCCTTCCTGCCTGTCCAATTGTCCATGAGTAACCCTAAACAATACTATACAAGGCAGACAGACAGAGACGTTATAAACATAACCCTAAACAATACTATACAAGGCAGACAGACAGAGACGTTATAAACATAACCCTAAACAATACTATACAAGGCAGACAGACAGAGACGTTATAAACATGAGATAGTTACCGTCGTCTGTTCGGCTTTGCGAACACAGTCGACATACAGCTCGCTGGTTGGATCAAGATGGCACACAAAACATCGAACCTCGAGCTAAAAGACAGACAGACAGAGGTGAAACACACACAGATTGGACCTTATTTATCATGTAGAAATGCTGAATCTAATCTAAAACTCACACCTGTGTGAAGTGAGGGTCGGGCCAGCCCATGAGTACCACCTGTTTGGAAGTATAGGCATACTCGTTGAATATCACTCAACACCCCATGCGTACCACCTGTTTTGCTGTTCTGCTGTGTATGCTTTGTAATTATTTAATATATAATATATGAACGTTGGATCTGTCTGTTTTCCTATTATCTGACTGCACTGGCAGTGCTTATGTCCTTATTTGTGCAAGGAATTATTGTACTTCTGTTTATGTGGAAATACTTCTGTTTATGTGGTTAGGCATGCTAAAATGCCTAACCGAGTTTGAATTCACTGGTGCAGTGGTGCACCTGGCTTTGTCAAGCGTTTATACGAAACACAACTGCTGTTTTAGCCTGAGACATATATCTATGCCTGATTAGTACTGATAGCATTATTAAAGTGGTCTCACATTTATGTATTTATTTAAACTAAAGGACTAATACCAAAAGGCCAAATTCGACTTATATGTAAGGCTACAAACGTTGTTGGCATAACATTACTTGAAATATCCTGGTAAAAAAAAATACTCAATTTGTCGAACGTTTTTGAAAATAGCAGATCTACAAGTTTCTATGTAGATCAGATATGTAGACAAAATATTTGGCTCTGAGATATAAGTCGAAAGTATAATACAGTTACATTACATCATATCAATGTTCTATAGGCCTATGTATCTACTATTTTTTTCACTGAATACGTATAGCCTACTCAAGTAAAAAGTACCTAAAAATAAGTTTTGAGGTCACTGTTACGAAGGCTTTCACTTAGAGCTATAGGTTATGGAGATAACCTATAGTCCCAGACTCCCATATATGGAGACAACGGCGATATCCAGCGCTGACATCATATTAATGTAGAAACCCCAAAGATGGATATGCACAGACAGTGGTGACATCATCGTGACACTAGATTTGCACATCATAAAAGCTTCTAGACCTCAGATGTCAACCAACGCACACGGTATCTCCAACGATCTCAAATACCCAGTCTACAGCCAGGACCCAAGCAATTAAGACACAAGATACAGAACATAGTAGCCTACACAAGACCGAAGACGCAAGACTGAAGACTCAAGATCACCTCAACACATGAGTAGACTAGTCAGCCTACGTTTTCCACACTGATGTGTAAGAAATCTATGATATAAAGACAAGGTCTTGGTTATCTCGTTTCTTTAATACCGGTATATATTTTATCCCCCAATTTTGCAACCCATTTTTTCACCCAGTGTCAATTATCTAATGTAATCCTGGGCGCTACACTTCCTCTGCCAACCTGGGGGGGCAGCCGACTGACCTCAATATGCAAGCTTCTATGCATGAGGAGTCCAAGCTGCTTTTCACCTGACAGAGGGGGATTTCCCCGGCCGGTCGTAGCACGTGGAACACGTTTAGAGACCAGGATTACTGCATGTTTTTTGTGAGGGTACCTATACCTATCCTAGGGGACACGAGGAGAACATGCAGAACGAGAACATCTCGTTTCTAAGGGAAACGGTTCCAAACGGGAAGTTCAAAAGAGTTACGCAAGCCACACACGTGATGATTATTTCCGGTTGTTACATAATAACTGGTGATTATCGAATGCTGTGACACCAAGCAGCTCGTTTTTATGCAATTGCCGTTTGTGTTTGGGTCTGAGTTGGTCTATTGATTGATCATATATGACAATCCATTTAACATCAACATTTTACTTATTTATATTTTGATCATTTTGGAGAGAAAAAAAAAACATTGAGTCACAGAATTGTACAGGTCACCAGTGTTGGTGTACCATGGGTACGGAGTTGGGTTCAATGGGTTGGGTGTTTAGTGTTTACACAGAAACACGCTACATGTCGCTGATGCGGAACGTGTGTTCTCTGTGGTGGGACTGAACAA
The DNA here is from genome assembly GCF_963924005.1 of Protomyctophum bolini. Taxonomy (NCBI): domain Eukaryota; kingdom Metazoa; phylum Chordata; class Actinopteri; order Myctophiformes; family Myctophidae; genus Protomyctophum; species Protomyctophum bolini. Next base: position 1,476,978 of record NC_137883.1, on the reverse strand, counting down.
AACAAAGACCCGAAACAGTCTGGCTCTTGAGGGGACACCGTCATCAATTATGACTGTGAAGATGGCAAACCTTGAGCCACAGTGTTACAAGTGGGAGCCCCCTCTCTCTGTCATCAAGGCATCAAAAAAAGCCACAAACGCCTACAAGACATGACAGTTGACCAATAGTGGCATGTTGACAGACTTGTATAACTTGTATAACATCATTGTCAAGGATCCATTTTATAAATAAATGTATTTATTTGTAAAAACAAAAAGGTACAATCTTTTTCGTTTCTACTTTAAGCATGAGGAGGCTGTCAGTGCAGGGAGAGCAGCTGGCATGGAGGTGAAGACATCAGTGTTAAGGTTAAATATCAACGTTAAAACGGGCCAAATCGACATTAAAAAAGGCCACACTTTTTCCGCCGCCGGGTGGCGTCGAACGCATTAAGACACTTGCCTAGAATCTCACTCTTGACATTTTCTGAAATATGGCAGCCCTGCTTATTGTCAATGTTGTTGTTTACTGCGGTGCGCGCTCGCCCACAAGAACTAGAGTGGCAGCTTCTAGATGTGTTCCTATGTGTCCGCGTGGTCGAGCATCCCAATATTAGCCTCAATAATAAGGTTTTAGATTGTTATTGCAACATATATTGTTGATGGCAGATTGATGCGTTGACAACTAGTGTACAGTAGCGGCTACACACACACACACACACACACACACACACACCAACACACCATAATAAACAACCCTTTCTTTCTATTATAAACTACTATTTTATATAGGCTACTCTGAATCCGATCAGCCTTGTGGATATCATATGACAGGTTGAACTTTACACTGTTGATATAATTTACCTGAAAGGGTAATACAAGGGACAAAATGGACCCTTATTGTTGTGCCTGTGTGTGTGTGTGTGTGTGTGTGTGTGCGCGCGCGCGCTCGTGCGTGCGTGCGTGTTGGGAGGGGGATATTATAAATGAAATCACACACTACAGTATATTTATACCATTATGCAGGATACATACATCAAAAGATTTGTACTCATTCTTTCCATTTTATCTGGTGTATAATGTGAGCCTAGGTTCATTGTGTACCTGGGGCCTATTTCACGAATCTTGGATTAACTAATCCAGGATATAGGCCAAAGCGAGGCTTTTTAAATCCTGATCTTTACAGCCTGGTTTATTCCGTTCCACTAAAGCCAAGCGAGGCTCAGAATTGGCGGATTTGGCGAGCCGGGCTCAGCAAGCCTCGCTTACAAGCGCGTGCACGCATTCCTTGAAAAGCCATGATGCCGATCATAGATTCCTTGAGCGAGACCAATCATGAACCAATCTACAGGGAGAGCTGCGGCGTTCACAGATGAGGAGCAAGAGAGTTTAATGATTTTCTACGAGGAAGCTAAAGAAATCATAAAAAAGAAAGGAAACACAAGTGCTATTAACAAGGCGAGGGAGAGAGCGTGGCAAAATATTGCCGACAGATTGAACGCGTAAGTTGTAAAGCATATTATATATATAGGCCGTGGAGGGTGAGCTATAGTTCCAAACGAGCTTAAACTTTAAGGGCACTTTCTCGAAATAGCGCACTGAGCTCATTTGCGCAATGCAAACGCCAAACTAATAGGCGAGTGCGCTCCGGATTCGGTACGGTATGGAATTATATCCTACTAATCTACATGTATTGTGCGCCATGAAATGTTACATTACATTAAGTCTGTCTGTCTATCTGTCTACATGCACTGTAGTGTCACGATTGCATGGCATGGCAATACCGATTTTTCAGAATGTATTATTCCATCATAATTTGAGACTGAGTGGAAGGCACATAACCTACAGGCCTACAGCCGACATGGCTGTAATGGATTGCATTTTGGGAAGTCATTCACTATTTAATTCATATGAACTTATTAATGTACAGCACAAACACAAGAGGTGTAAGGAGAACATGAGCAGTGCAAAGTCAAACATAAAAACATTTTACAGAATGGTAAGTGCCTGCAGTCTCAATATAAAATGTACAATTGAAGGATAAATCACTTATTCACTTATATGCTGCTCACTTTTATTATTTTTAGCAATAAAGAAAAAAAACTATGTGTGTGCCCTTCCACCCAGGACTATACCCCCGCTGAGGACCTGGCCCTAGCCTTAAATCAAGGCAGGCCTTTAGTGGAAGGGGTCCAGGGGGGGTCAGCCACTGACATTTGTCCTCCCGAGGGGTGTTCATCCTTTTTTGCAGGTTGGTATATACATTTGTTCAGTACCATACTGCTGCACATGCAGAACATAATCAACACCATTCAGTGGTATTATGTGGACTGGCTGATGCAAAGGTCTGACATTATTGTCTTGCAGTGTCCGGAAGGGCCATGAACCTTGTGCAGCCTCCAGAAGGAGCCCCAGTGAGTATTCAAAATGAATGACAAGCACCTGTCAAGACTAGGTCAATACCCTAAATTCCACTGTTCTATTGAATCTGCAGATTGAGGGCTTTTCTGAAGAGGAGGAGGAGGACGGGGGGGGGGCCCAGATGAGGAGACTGTGTCGGTGGTGGAGGTATCATGTCAGATTGTCTATCATCTATTAAATAAATATATGTTTAGAAGTCAATGATGTGGTTGTCATATAAAATTTAATTTCCTAACAGGAGGAACCTGCATTCCTGCCTCCTTTAGACCATCAGCGGGCCAATGCAGTGAGTTGGCCTATATAACTTAAGGACATTCACCTCCAATTCCTGCTGCATGCTGTACTAATTGATATGTGTTTAACAGACTTCACAGACTGTGAGGAACTTGTATGCCCAACACCTCCGAACCCAAATAGAGCTGGGTGAGGTCACCATTGCATACAAGAGGAAGAAGATGAGGAAGGTGGACCTCGAAATTGAGGCACTGGAGACAGCAAGTATGGTCATCATTTCAATGCACACTGAAACCATGCGACTGTAACACAATGTATTAATCATATTTTCTCCTCTCTCCTATAGGAGAAAACAGAAAAACAGCTGAATAAAATCAAATAAATAAATGCATGTCATCTCTCTCAGTATTTATTGGTGCAAATAAGGATAACATAAAGTATGCTTTAGGGCATAGGCCTATACTGAAAGGTTTGTGACATTCAAATACATAAAATAACAAAGGAAAAAGAAAACATGCATGAAGAGGGGGGGGGGGGAATCATAGAAAATGATGAAGTGCAATTCGTTCCCTGACAACTGACCCCTCAGGGTTGTCAGGGTAATGGTGTGGGATGTCATCCCAGTCCCTGTCCTCCACCACTGTGGGAACCCTCTCCTTTCGGATTCTGGCAATGTTGTGGAGGACAGAGCATGCCATAATTATGTCACATGCCCTGTCCGGGGTGACTCTGAGGTGGATGAGACAATTAAACCGGGCCTTCAGCACCCCAAAGGTCATCTCAATCCGTGCCCTTGTTTTGGCATGAGCATAATTATATTTCTGTTCTGTAGGGGTCTGAGGATTTGGGAATGGGGTCAGGAGGTAGGGTTCACACGGATAGCCCTTATCTCCTAGGAGGTAGCCTGGGAATTCACCTGAGAACAAAAATGCAATAATTAGGACTGCATATATAGCAGGATAAAACGTTGGAAACTAATTGTGTGAGGTAGGCCTATACTATATACCTAGTTCAAGTCTCTGTCCCAGAGTGCAGGATCTAAATATCCTGGCGACCCTGGCCACAGTGCCACAACATTGCTGATTATAAGGTCTGCATCACATATCATCTGAAACGGTAAAATAAGATGTGTTAAGTTAGTTGAATGTATAGCCTATGTAATTCATGTATATTTAACATGAACAATGAGTCATTCTTACTTGAACATTGATGCTGTGGTACCACTTGCGATTTACAAAATCCCCCTCATGGTCACCTGCAGGCTTTTTTATTTTGATGTGGGTGCAGTCTATAGCCCCGATGACATTTGGAAAGTCTGCAAAATTATATCAAATAAATAGTTAATTTCTAAAGTTACACATACACATCATTATACAAGAGTATATCTGGAATTAAATTCATGTTACCGCCAATTTGGTAGAAGTCCTCCTTAATGATGTTGAGGTTTCTATGGCCAGGGAAGATGATGAAGTACTTTGCCAATTCCTTAAGGGCAAGGTAGACTCTGCGGATTGTCCTGCACACAGTGGCTTTGCTAAGCTTTTCTGCATCACCAACTGTGTACACTAGGAACGAACCACTGGCAAAGAACCTCATAGCAATACACACCAACTGTGGTACTGTCAAGGCTTGGCTCCTTGCAGTTCGGTGAGAAATTCGGGGGGCGAGCAGTTTACAAATGTAACGTAGCCCGTCCCCCGAAAATCTGTATCGCTCATATAACCTGTCATCATTGAAAGCAAAGGGGTCAGACCTGTCAAAAAACACCCTTTCCCTTCTCAGTGCCCTACGTAAGATCAGCGCCTCTTCGTCTTGAACCTCCAGCAAAAAAGGACATGCCATCCTGAAGCTCTAGAATAATCAAGTCTATACACAGGCTTTTATTTTACTCTCCTCGCTAACTTAATTGAAAACACCCTTGCAACCTTGTCAGCCATTTTTTATAATATCAATAATTTATATAGCCTATTATCAAACATCTAACAATCTGTGTTATAACAGTAACAATGACATATCACATGAGTCATTCTGAAACAATTATGATTCATGGTCACACTATTTCAGTAATATAATTACATTTATTATATCTTATTGTATTGATTTTATTTTATTTGAATGCAGTGTAATCAAAATGAGTCCATATAAGAACATATGTGTTGAATTAACTGTGGAAAAGGTCATTGGTTTAACATTGGAGTCATTGGATTTAGAGCTGTTTCACAAAACATGGTTTAATGATGAGTAAAGACATCAGGATTAGGTTAATCCTGGCTGTTAGCCTGGTCAGGAGCAGGCTAAGTCCAAGGCATAAATTCCCATGGTAATTTATGTAGCATCCCTTTCATGAAACCGAATCAAGCCTCAACATATCCAGGTTAACTGGTTAAATTAATCTGGCAAGATCAACCAGCTTTCATGAAACCGGTTAAGCACTGATCCAGGATATATTAAGCCAGGATATGTGTTAAAGCCAGGTGTGCAGCACCCTGAGTATGTTTTTGTGTATTGGTGAAGGGTATGGATGTATGCACAAAAAAGAGGGAAAAAAAACGTGTTGGGTGTGAGTAATGAGTGTGATTGATGCACATGGAGAATAGGGTGTAAATGCAGACAGGAAGTAGTTGGAAATAAGATAGAATACATAGGGGCACATATTGCTGTAAGGACATGGTGTATAGTCATCAGTGTTGTCAAAATATTACTTTAACACTAATATACTACAAGTTGCAATGTTACCTTACCACCATGTCCATCTTCTGTTTCAGTGGTTTGGTGGTTCACCCCGGCTGGCCTTCTAATCTCCTTAGACGTGCGTCTCCGTCGCCATCCTCTGCTTCCTGAGATCCTTGTGGTGTCTTTTATTTGCTTTTCCTCCAATGCTTTCCTCATCCTGTGGTGCTGGGGCCTGGTGTGGTGCTGGTGCGGTGCTGGGGCCTGGTGGTGCCAGCCAGGCGACCTGTACTCGCACAGCCCGCAGTGCGGGCCCACATCGATATTTTAACATGAACTGTTTTTATAGCTTTAATATTTTTTGTATATGACTTTTAATGTGGACGATGTGTGCATCTGCACCGGCAACAGGAATGGGAGATTTTGTGAATGAATGAAAAAGCAGGAGTGTGGGATTCTCCCACTTTTATAGGGGTGATGGGCGGGGCAACATTTGCAATCAGGAATGAGCAGCAGGTGTGCAGCACAAGCTAGTTAACCAGATTTTAACCTGGTCCATCTGTCCATTGCAATGTTTAAATGATTCAAAGGGTTATTTTTTTATTTGTTTCTCCAGCTTGGAGTAACTACTGTATCAGCACTCAACCATATAGACACTAAGGAAGGCCTTTCAAAGACCCATCCGATGTCACTATGGACAACAAGCACATGGTCAGAAACTGACCAAATGTCATATTTCTCTGGGTAACATTAACTATCACTAGGTTTAGCTACTGGTACTAATAGTCATATACTGGTGCTCATTAAAACAGTTTAGGAGCCATAAACGTCAAGACGTCTAATTGCCAACCTCCAAGGCGCCAGTCACACCTATCAGACAAGCGTCTTATCAATGTTTTATGGTTTCATCTGTCTTGTCGTTTGTCGCATCAATTGACCACAATGCTTTGCGGAATCTGGGCGGTGCGTGGGCGGTGCGAGGACATGCGGAAACAGATCCACGTGTTGCCTGTTGTTGTCCTTACGCTGTTAGCTGCGGGACACAGTAGCTAGTAGCTTGTTGGTTGTGTCAACGTGTTGCGTCTCCACTTTATCAGTACCACTACCACAGTAGGTGCCAAGTCTGGCACTGATTCCGTGTGTATGTATATAGCCTCCAGGTATGCAGACTAAGCATGGCATCATTGTGGAAAATTAATATTTTCTGTTAGCAACGACTCCATTATTTTTAATAAAGCGCATCCATTTTACCACAACACACGACTTGCTGCATTTCAGGCTGTTAGCCATGGGGCGCCTGGGCGCACGGCTCTCTCCTATCTGCAGTCAGACCGTTCAGCGTTACTTCAGGAGAGGAGACGACAGATTGAAGAGTGCATGCCACTGCTTTGGCATTGCCAGTGGACACCTCGATGTTAATGTTATTAAAAAAAATGAGAGAAAAAAAAGGGGGGGAATCATAACATTTCATGCCCAAAATGATTGTTTGGGAGCAGTAGCATTTTCAGAAATATAAGTCATGGCTACGACTCTTTCATAATCTCCAGTCCAATGCGCACTGCCCATGCGAACTGAAAACATGTTCATTCATATTAACAGTTTTATTTTATTTTAACAACCAAATCATATGGAATGGTTTGAAGAAACTTCACGGAGTCGACGTGACACCTGAATTATTTGATAGCTTGCATGCAATCTCTTTTGATATGCTACTGTACTGTTTCTGCAGTTTAGAAGTAGCTCCGGTCCATTCTGTCAATGCAGGGTGTGCGTGTGCGTGTGTACACGATAAATATCTAGTACATTTGTATATTCACATACAGTCGTACAAGTAGGCTACACAGCATAGGCACTCAGATCATAACACAGGGCAGAATCATATAAGCATTAGGAGTGAATGATAAAATGCATGCACCTTGAATTATGACGTTTGTTTTAATTTTCTGTTCGGCCACGACGGGCAGGGATTATATTTTCCTGTTGAATTGCTTACTGGAACAGACCAAACTACTTTACTTAACAATAAAATCATTTTCGTTACGAAAGCGCATAGGCTCTTTCCTCTTCCGTGTCTGCACTCTGCAGAAAAAAAACAACAGAGTGTGAAAAGACCGCCCAGTGCAGCGTAACAAACGGACCTTCTCTCCTATTGGTTGGCGGGTAAACCCAACCCTTTTTGTCTTGTCTGAAGTCCCACCCTGTTCTTCAGTTTGTCGCCTACAAAATGTTTTCTGTCTTGTGTCTTGCCCCCCCCCCCCCATGAAACATGTTTGTCTGATGAAACCACATGACTCCCATTAGAAATGAATTGGGAGCTGTCTTGTCTGATGCTTTTCATCAGACAACCATAAGACGCTTGTCTGATAGGTGTGACTGCGGCCCAAGATGACCATGAGCTACCAAATTCTCACTTTTTCAGATACCTCCAAGTTCGAAGTTTTGCTAAGGAACACTTTCCATTTCCAGCTATGCCAGATAAGAGTATAGTAGACACCATACTAGACTGGGACCCATACACCAAAGGTAGCATATCTAATATATATAAGGCTTTACAGGAGATTGGCCCTCCTCTCTTGGATAAAACAAAATCAGCCTGGGAACAGGACCTGAATTTAGAGCTGGAGGAAGCGTTGTGGGAACTCTCTTTGAGGCGTATTCATACTACCTCTTTATGTCTTAGACATTGCCTAATTCAATTCAAAATAGTACATCGTTTGCATTTCTCGAGAGAAAAACTATCTAAAATTTATCCTGACATTGACTCTACTTGTATAAGATGTCATCTGGAGCCAGCCTCTGTTGGACATATGTTCTGGGGATGCACTTCCTTGAACCCATTTTGGAATAGTATTTTTGATGCTTTCTCAACCATCTGTCATATGCCAATTGCGCCCAACCCGATAACTGCTATATTTGGAGTTCCCAACGACGATGCACCAATTACTTCTCCCCAAGCCAATTTCATAGCTTTTGCTTCACTCATAGCGAGGAGACTTATTCTCCGCAATTGGAAATCTGATAAACCTCCAACATTTACAAGTTGGGTCAAGGATGTTTTATCCTTTATACCATTGGAGAAGCTCAGATACAACAGGTTCAAATCTCGCCAGAAATTTGTAAAGGCTTGGTCCCCTTTCCTTGAATTCACCCTTTCACTGTCCTCCGACTCACTGTCCTTTGATGATGTGTCCTAAGTGTTTTTCCTACATGTAATTTGGTTCACTGTGTAGCCCCTTAATCTAGTAAAAGGCAAATTTTATTTTATTGTATTTACTTCATTTATTATTTATATCCTTTAATACCTGTTTATTTTTATTTTGTTGTTTTTTAGTTTTTTTCTTTCTTTTTTTTGTTGTTGTTGTTGTCTTGCTTTGTGATGGAACCGGGGAGGGTGGGGTATATGTGGGGTTGTTTGTCTACAAAAATTGAAGTCCAGAGGGTGGAGCAATGGCAACTGCAGAAGCCCCGGCAGAACTTTCATCTGCAGTAGATCGGCAATGTACTGCTAGTCCCAGTCCCAGAGGAGGACTAGTGAAGAACAATGTACTGCTAGTCCCAGTCCCAGAGGAGGACTAATACGGCCTGGAAACAACAGAAACAGCTTCACCAAGTGATACTAGGCTGATGAAAACATGACGTGTACTCTAAATTAATTGGTGCTTTTGATGTATACTGGTAGTTAAATGTGACGGCAGTTACTGCATTGCTTTCATGTGACTATGATTGATGTCTCTGCAACAGTTAAATAAAAAATAAAGCGAATTCAGACAAAAAAAATATTTTGAAAATTCCTCTAATCTGGTGTACATGTGATGACATGCACATTACATGCATAATATGATTACAAATGCTTTATTTTGTTATAATGGGAGAATTGGCACTCAAAGCCTAAACTGGTGACCACCAGGTGGCGCCGAGTTAACGTCACATACATAGGCGAACACAGACACACGGACATTGCTGGTTGTAGGACCACTCAAAAATGCTAAATAAATGGATTTCATGGATTTAATTTGGGCAAAGTGAAAAATATGTCTTGGTGCACTCTCGTGCCATGCACTTCAGATCAGTCAATCCACTGAGGAAATAAGTGGATGAGGACAGAATGACTAATTTGAAAGTAGAATTAAACTGAATAAGAAAGTTAAGGAGAGGAGCTAGGCAAGTCCCACATAGGACCATTCTAACCACTCTCCCCAACTAAAAACCACTAAACTTAAAATTGCATGAGTGTAACAGGAGTCATGCTGTTCTGTGCTGCATTGACTGACGAGTGAATGAATGAAAAAGCAGGAGTGTGGGATTCTCCCACTTTTATAGGGGTGATGGGCGGGGCAACATTTGCAATCAGGAATGAGCAGCAGGTGTGCAGCAGAAGCTAGTTAACCATATTTTAACCTGGTCCATCTGTCCATTGCAATGTTTACATGATTCAAAGGGTTAGTTTTTGATTTGTTTCTTGTGCTTGGAGTAACTACTGTATCAGCACTGAACCATGAGTGGACACGGGTCGGTCTAGGAAACTGTACACAGTATAGTTAGTGTTTGTGTATGAGTGTGTTTTATAAATAAATGACGAATCGTATACAAGTCTGGCAATATTGTGTGGTTGTTTTGGTTGAGTAATACCATTGATGTCCAACTGTAGACTTCCCCCATGCGGAGGGCTCATAGTTAAGCTAGGTTATGTTTGAGGTTCATAAGTTGGGACCAAAAGCATGGGGAGAACTTAGTTTATAATATCCGTATAGTGCCAGTGACACCGAGAAGCAGGGGGCCCAGCAGCTCTGTGCCATCCTAAAGGTGACTGCCACCGAGCTGCTCGAGGAAGGAGATGAGAATGGTGAGAAGAACACCTCGTGTTTGAACTGTGGTACACACGGAAGAATCCCCAGTGTACATTTGTCACTCTCATGAGTATACACACGTGCAAATGTGGATACTCAAGAGTTAAGAATTGAAAAACTGAACACCTTTTTTGACTGTTTATGAAGGCGTTCCCATATTGTTTCCGAGTATTGAGGAACAGTGATTTAAATACCAGGTCTTTACTGTTAGATTTAAGTAGAAATATTGAAAGCTCTGATTTAGCAATCTCTTGCACATTAGCACATAAGCGTTTAGAAATAAACTAAACTTAAAATAATAAAAATAAGTTGGAAGCAAATAATCAAATGGACACTTACAGGGATATGACTGAGAATGTAACCAAATACCCTTCAGATGCATTTTGGTTAAACTGAGGACGCTGTGTGTGTTTTTGCAGATGACTTCTGGAAGGCACTGGGAGGAAAGGCAGTGTACCGTACCTCTACCAGACTCAAGGACAAGATGGACGCTCATCCACCCAGGCTCTTTGCCTGCTCCAACAAGCTTGGGAACTTCATTGTATGTCCTTTGGTTGCTTACAGTGTTACGGAACTAATTATGCCGTTGAGCCCATTCTAGTTTACTGTCAACAGTAGGCCGGAAGTAGGGTTATCGCACAACCTAGGTTGTGTGAGTTTCACTACGGCAGGTAGTCTGAAGGAACACCTGCGCATTCACACTGGATAGAAACCATTCCACTGTCAGCAGTGTGATAAGAGTTTCTCTCTGGCAGGTAATCTGAAGAGGCACCTGCTTCTCCACTGTTAAAGCGGTCCACTGTAACAGTGTGAAGAGAGTGAGTCAGTTCACCTGAAGAAGGTGAAGTTAGGGTTAGTTAGGGTTTCCATTGCCGTTTTCGCCCTGCAGACCTGAAGCGAGAGTGGAAGAGGGCCGGCCTCGCAGGCGAGATCACCTTTGTGCTGGTGCGCTCTTCGGCGGTCACCAAGGTAAATCTTTCAAACCAAACACTTTTAGTTTGCCCAATGTCATATCAGATCCATTCACTTTTACCCTGGATTTGATATGGAATTGGTTGCCCTAACCCTTAAAGAAAATGAATGGACTTGATAGGACATTGGGCAACCAATAACCCTAACCCTAAATCAGAAAGTTAAAAAGTATTCCATAGATATTCTTTCTTCCTTTCACAGGTAAGAAAGCACATGGGCCCAAAGGAGCAGCAGGCAGTGGCAGAGGCCATGCACCACCGCCCGGAGACCGCGAAAAAATATTACGCCAGCCTCCCAAACCCTGCCCAGCTGCTGGCGGCCCGTCGCCTGCTGGACCGGAGGTTTCTTACCCGGGACCACGGCGGGTCCAGCAGGTCCCCTGCCAGGCACCTCGAAGGCGGCACGCGGCTACTCCTCCAAATACGTGGACACCATGGAGCCACTCAATGACTCCAGTGACGACATGGACATCGACTCCCCACAGCCGCAGCCAATGCGAGGGGGCAACATCATGTTGTGCCTAACAGTGCTCAGGTCTATAACTTCCAGACTGAACTGGAGCTCAGCCAGACTGAGGTAACTACTGTAACTGAACACATTGAAAATATGTCTTAATAATGTACATGCATGCACATTCATAACTGATCAACATTGATCAGAAGTGTGACAGTCAACGAGTAAAACGAGTCAGAGTAAAACATCCAACAATTTGCAAAGTTTGTATTCACTAAAAGGCAAAAAAAACCAACCAAGGGCTTTGCCACTAAAACCATTTATTTGAAGAAAAAAAAGTGTTTTTTTCTTTAAACTGGGTCAAACTGGGACAAACCGGTGCAAAAAAAACGGCCAAGGGCTTCGCCACTAAAACCGTTTTTTTTTTTTTTTGTGTTTTTTTCTTTAAACTGGGTCAAACTGGGACAAACTGGTGCAAAAAAATTAAAAAAAATTGATAAAGCATTCGCTCAAACTGGCTTTTAAAGATATTCTCGCACAAGTAATGTAGTTTTCAGGTCCTAGATTATAGTATGGCAACAGCCCCAAAATTAACGGTTATAATCTTTTTTGGGAGGGGGTCGATTTGATGTGCCTAGCACATAGAGGGTTGAAAGCCGATCACAGATATATAATTATTTTCTCTGTACGATGAATGGAAGTGGGTGAAATTAACGTTTTAAGCCATTACCCAGCATGCTTAGTGTCGAGCGGCCATTTTAGAATCGAACAGCCATTTTGTGGAAATTGGGACAATCCAGATTTTCAAGATTTTCGCATTCATCGGCCTGTAGCTCAGCCTACGATAGTCCCACAGAAACCAAACGCATGTTCGAGTATAGTTCAAAGGCTTGTGAATCCATAGGATACTTCGGCGTCCCTGAGAGCCCCTCGGTTCGTTCACTAGGGGTGGGTGAAATTTCATAACAAAGTCATTTTTTGGAATTAAAAAAAAAATAATAATCTTTAAGGGTTTTTTTTTATCCCCAACCCTCACCCTAACCCTTTTTCGACACTTTCCCTTAACTAATTGTTGTGGCGCTGAGTCGATTGGTGCAGGTCTCGAGTGTCTACGACACTTGGAAGTGGGTGAAATGGCCTTTTAACGACCAAATTCGTGCAAAAAATGCCTTAAAAAAGTGAGATTTTGAAACTGTATAGGCTATCGTTCGGTCCAGGACGCACCAATCACGCCACAAGTGGTCCCGTTGCAAAGCCACGGAAGTCTAGTTTCTATTCCATATAGGTGTTAGACCTATAGTTGTGGAACTGTGGTTTTTAGATTGAGGACATGTCAAAATCGTTTTTTTATAATTAATCTTCGCTTTTGGTAATTGGAAAGCCTCGAAACATCAGATCTCAAGTTGCTTGGCACCATTTTAAAGATCCTTTCATGCTGATTTTTTTTAGTATTTAGTACAACCATGTGCGACTTTAGTTGAGCCTTTAATGACAGTTTGAATCACGAAAAAGATGAATATTTCGAAATTGTGAAAATCCAGATTTTTAAGATTTTCAAACGCATGTTAGAGTATAGTTCAAAGGCTTGTGAATCCATAGGATACTTCGGCGTCCCTGGGGGGCCCCTTGGTTCGTTCAATAGGGGTGGGTGAAATTTCATAACAAAGTCAGTTTTTGGAATTTTGAAAATAAAAAGAATCTTTAAGGTTTTTTTTTTTATCCCTAACCCTCACCCTAACCCTTTTTTGACACTTCCCCTTAACTTTTTCGGTGACACTGAGTCGATTGGTGCAGGTGAAGTGGGTGAAATTGCCATTTAACAACCAAATTTGTGCAAAAAATGCCTTAAAAAAGTGAAATTTTGAAACTGTATAGGCTAACGTTCGGTAACAGGAGTCATGCTGTTCTGTGCTGCATTGACTGAGTGAGTGAATTAATGAAAAAGCAGGAGTGTGGGATTCTCCAACTTTTATAGGGGTGATGGGCGGGGCAACATTTGCATTAAGGAATGAGCAGCAGGTGTGCAGCACAAGCTAGTTAACCAGATTTTAACCTGGTCCATCTGTCCATTGCAACGTTTACATGATTCAAAGGGTTAGTTTTTTATTTGTTTTTCAGCTTGGAGTAACTACTGTATCAGCACTGAACAATATACACTAAGAAAGACCTTTCAAAGACTCATCCGCACATGGTCAGAAAGTGACCAAATGTCATAATGTCTCTGGGTAACATTAACTATCACTAAGGTCGCATTCTCACCTAATACTTCGGTAGACTCGAATGCGTATGGGAGGAGAAATGGGATTCTTGCATATTTAATTGGCTACGGTTTGCCTTCACACTGTCATGATCCGCAGCAATTGGAAACGCAGCAGGGGGGACCTTTATCAATGTGTTACATTCATAAACTAGCCTACACAGTGAAATGATAAATCTATGGTGATAATTATACTCATAACGTGCATTATGTGTCGTGCCGACGGTCTGGGACTGCCCCCCCCTCTCTCGCTCTCTCACTATAAGCACGCAGCCACGCACGCACTGTTCTTTTGGGCATGGAGGCACAGCGCTGAGCGCACTGATATAACAGACAGCAGCGCAAAATGTTTACAAGTTTATCGAGATGAAAGTTCCTACTCCCCACTAGTCCCCACGCAGTGACAGCACTCCATGTTTACGGCACGCACAGACAGACAGAATATTCTGTAGGCTATAATACTATTACACTGCACTGCAGTGTTTGTGTTTTCTTAAGCAATTGATTAATGTACTCGTCCTCATTTCGATCAGGGCTTCAGTCTCCACTCTCCTCATTCGACCACGTCTATCCACGGTAACGGGACATCTTTGCGCTGCGTAAAATATGCCTTCTCCGTCTCCAACTGTGTTCAGCTCCTCACCCGCCTGACGTATGTTTGCTTCATTTCCTGTATTTGCTGCGGATTGCATTCACACCTGCACCGAATCGTAGTCAAGCGCGATTGGAAGCGAAGCGAAACCCCCGTTTTTGCTCGGAGTAAAATGCGGTTCTTTGTTGCGCATTAGGATTCGAAAGAGCCTTCACACCTGCCAAACGAAGCGCACTTTCTGAAAATGCGCAGCAGGATTCGTTTTAATCGCAGCAAAGCTCTCTGGTGAGAATGCGACCTAAGTTTAGCTACTGGTACTAATAGTCATATACTGGTGCTCATTAAAACAATTTAAGAGCCATAATTGCCAATTATGTACCGGATTCCAATGACGACAAGACGTCTTCCCTTGGGAATTCTTTTTTTTTAATCCATATTTTAAAAATTCCTCTAATCTGGTGTTTGCATATCTGCTATTTTCCAGCATAGGACCGTTGCACAGTGCAGTATAAACAAGGCTTTAGGATTCATAAGTCGTTTTTAGAATCCTCCTCCTCAGGAGCATATCCACGGATATCCCAAGCCGTGCATATCCACGGATATCCCAAGCCGTGCATATCCACGGATATCCCAAGCCGTGCATATCCACAGCTTCCCAAGCCGTGCATATCCACGGCTTCCCAAGCCGTGCATATCCACAGCTTCCCAAGCCGTGCATGCCTATTCCCACTATAGGCTGAGGAAGAAATGCCACTTGACAGTTTTCAAATCAGCCTCATGGTGGCGCTACAACAGGTCAAGTTGCGTCTCTCTCTCACACACACACACACACACACACACACACACACACACACACACACACACACACACACACACACACACACACATTTGAATTATTTTATTTGGATCTGCACAAGAGGCGTAATACAATAGACCCAAACACTGATCAGAATTAGGTTAATTATATGGTCCAACCAGATATAGCTGCTGCACATGCTTAACACACAGAGGGAAAAGAAGAAAAAATAAATATATATATAGCACATTGTTGAAATACTATGACTTGACACTACTAGACAGGATGTTTGTTTGGGTTTTTTTTAAGCCACCTAGGGATAAATGAAACTTGATGTTAGTGTGGAATGCAAAGTGTCACAGTAAAGACTCGGGTGGGATTGGTCCCTTTATTTTTTGTTTGGGGTTTGAACCCACAATCTGTCGATCATGTGGCAGCGTTCTAACACACTGAGCTACTGGTTCCAGACAATTCACACTTCTTTTTTGTTTGTTTTATTCTTCTGAAATTGGTCTTGAAAGTAAAGACTTGAGTGTGGTTTGAACTCACCATCTCCCCAACATGTGGCCAGTGTTCTAACACACTGAGCCACTGGTTCCAGATAATTCACACTGCTTTTTTGTTTGTTTTATTCTTCTGAAATTGGTCTTGAACGTAAAGACTTAAGTGGGTTTTGAACTCACCATCTCCCAATCATGTGGCAGGGTTCTAACACACTGAGCCACTGGTTCCAGACAATTCACACTGCTTTTTTGTTTGATTTGTTCTTCTGTAAACTCATAAAGTTTTTCACCCAGTGAGATCAGCCAAAGAGTCAACGGGTTTTCTGTACCTCATTTGAACTGCCTAAATCCAGGATTGAACCAGGGACCGACCTTTAAATCTTCAGCCTAACGCTCTACCAACTCAGCTATTTCAGCTTGTAAGTGCCACATCCAGAATGTATTTTTCAATTGATTGTTATTTCCTGAACAAATAAAGTCATACAGTATTTCCCCCAGTGAGATCAGCCTGAGAGTCATAGGGTTTTCTGTACCTCATTTCAACTGCCGAAACCCGGGTTAGGGACCTTTAGATCTTCAGTCTAACGCTCTCCCAACTGAGCTATTTCGGCTTGCAAGTGTCAAATCCAGCATTTATTTTTACATTGACTGTTACTTGTTACTTCTTAAACAAAAAAACTCATAACGTTTTTCACCCAGTGAGATCAGCCTAAGAGTCATAGGATTTTCTGTACCTCATTTCAAATGCCGAAAGCCGGGATTGAACCAGGGACCTTTAGATAAAAACAAGGATTTGAAAAAAGACAAAATCACTTCCAGACCATGGTGTCGGAGTGATTTTCGTCTTTCTTTTTCAAATCCTCAAAAATGATGAAAAACGGCATGCTACAGTACCCTAACCCTAATCCTTGATTGTAGGAGATAGTAATGTAGGACTCTACAGATCAAGTGCTATCCAGTCATAAAGTTTGAACACTTGAAGAAACTACTACAGAAAACTGGAAACACCGCCGATGTGGCGCACTGCATCATATCTGTAGGAATGAACAATCGACAGCAGAGGACAACAAAAACAGGACAATGAGGGCGGACACAAGTGTGGCATACATGGGTCACATATAATTCACCCAGCTGGTACCCACTTAAGGCCCAATCAGATCCCTGTTCAAACCCATATAGGCAAACACAGGTGGCGCACACATGGTTTTTAAATAAAATGGCCCATTTGGATACCACCTAAGACCCAGTTAGAAACCCACGTAAGCCCATAATATGGGTGTATATATATAATATATATAATATGTGTTAACACGGGTGGGGCCTTTGTGAAAACTGGGTGCACGGCCCACTTGGAACCCATGCCCATATCCCATGTCAAAACCCCAGATGGACATGTTAGCTGGGTTATGAATTGTCCTTTTGAGCATGTGTCCCGCAGACTGCATTTACAAAGTCACCTTAATTCAAGTGATAGATTATATACACTAGCCCTTACCCGTTGTGAAATACTTTCCGCCTTGTGGCCGCGGGGGGTACTGCGCCCTGTGTGCGTTTGTGCATTTTTTATTCACTAATAAATTCATTATTAATTTATAATTTGTTAAATCGTTAAAGACCTCCATATTATTATGGTCAATGCCTGTGTGAAAAGTGGGAGTGATTGGTGCAGGCAGTGAGGAGCTACGGAAGTCACAGTGACACACAGACATTCAGACATTGTCAGAATTATAGTAGGCTATGATGATATGATGATGATGATGATGATGATGATGGTAGTATGATGATGATAATGATTATAGTATGATGATGATGATTTAGGGGCACAGCCTGGTCTATAGTTCTACATTGCAGTATATTGATAATTTTTACTTACCGGTAAGTAAATCAATTGATACTTTTTTCCACCACTGCATGTGACTCACTTGCCATCCTGATCTTGCAGGATGGTAGCCTGTCTTGGCTGTACCGGGGGCTTCCTGTGACCCCATGTCCCTCCATGGTGTCTGTATTGGCTGTACCGGGGGCTTCCTGTGGCCCCATGTCCCTCCATGGTGTCTGTATTGGCTGTACCGGGGGCTTGCTGTGGCCCCTGTCCCTCTATGGTGCCACTCTGTCCCCGCATCGAATCCTCTCCTCCTCGCTGAGGGTGGGGCTACGGAGCGAGTGGGGAGGACGCGAGGAGAGTGAGCGAGTGTAAAAAGTTGCGGTATTGGAATTTGGCTTATCTCTCACTCTGTTTCTAACACAACAGTGCCACTTTTGCCCCTATTCGTACTCTAATCATAGGGACATAGATTGGGATATAGAGGCATTGCTGTTCCTTGAAGTGGTTGCCCCCCTCCCCCCAATCAAACACAAGTGTTTGGTCAAACCATGTGACTTCCATTGGAAAAGCATTAAGGCGGCCATGAAACACACGCAGAGCACAGACAGTTGTGCTTTATGTGTGTATGAAACCTATACTGTAAGTTATCCTACATGAGTTGTAACCTCTTCCTGTGTGAGACTTGGTCTCAGCCTATTAAAAGTACTTAATTCATATTGTAACGACCCTGCGAAAGACCTGGCCGTAACTTGCTCCTCCAAGTGAGCGAACTCTCTTGGCGCTGCTTGTTACTTGCCTTGTCTACTGAGTTGGGGGCTGGGGTTCGGCTCCAGCTCAGGGTGCTAAATGTTACAATATACACCATAGTATATCTAGTTCACTCATATGTTTTGGTCATGCCCAAGACTGGTGGATTACTGCAGGTCTGTTATTTCTGAAATACTAGGACTGAATGTGGATCCTTCACCTTGTGTTGCTATTTTAATACTAGGACTGAATGTGGGTCCTTCACCTTGCGTTGCTTTTTAATACTAGGACTGAATGTGGACCCTTCACCTTGCGTTGCTTTTTAATACTAGGACTGAATGTGGGTCCTTCACCTTGCGTTGCTTTTTAATACTAGGACTGAATGTGGACCCTTCACCTTGCGTTGCTTTTTAATACTAGGACTGAATGTGGATCCATCACCTAGTGTCCCAGAAGAGGGAACCAGACTGGAAAAGAACAACAGACAGGTGTCCCAGAAGAGGGAACCAGACTGGACAAGAACAACAGACAGGTGTCATTGAAAGGGGGAGGATAGGGTGTTCCCCCATTTCACCTGCATACTCTGTTTGGCATACCAGTATTCCAGGATGATGCATCCAGGCACACCGCTCTGCTTGAGTTTGACAAAGAGCTTGTGCTGATTAATTCTATCAAAAGCATGGGAGGTGTCAATAAAACAGCATGGGCCATGTCTTCTGTATTATTCTACTGCTTGTGTACCATGGTTGTCAGGAATGGTTTAACTTAATGTATCTGATTGTACCTCATCTCTATAACACAGCCTTGATCAAACACCTGTACTACTGTAATTTACAGGGATTGTGACATAAAAAAAACTGAACTTTTAACTGTGAGTAGATTGTGGTCTGGGGTTTTCTGGCTCAAACAAGTGCTCAGATTTTACTGTGGAATGTGACGTAAGAGCCATATATGTCAATGGGATTTCCCAGCAGATGTCACATGTTTTTCCTGTTTTCATTGCAGCTCAAAAAGCTTCACAGACACAGAGAATCCACTGAATGTTCAAAGTTCAGATTTTTGGGTGTAACTGCAGGTCATAAAAATAAATAAAAATTAAATAAAATAAAATAATGAATGAATGGAAATGAATGTCATGAACATTTTAATACATTAACTGTATAATCTTCTCATTGTCAATAACGTTCCTTTAAATGATGCACAACAGGCGGCCCGGGGGACACATTCAAACATGACTGAATTGAATTACTTCTAATTAAGTCTAAATGAGTAGCTTAATGCGTAGTATTAAAATATTATTGTCTTGTTTATGTCCAATGTATTTGTATTTAGTTTATAAAGTTAACATAACTATTATTAAAGGCATTTGAAAGGCATTTGAAAATTCAGCATTTCAATTAAAATATAGCAAAACTAACTGATCTACAAGCTCAAAACGTATCGCAGTGCGATGGGTTTTGAGCTTGTAGATCAGCTATTTTTGCTACAACAGTAATATGCAATGTGGCCCCTCTGGAGGGTGTGCGGAAATATAGTGGCCCTCTCCATCGTCAAAGATGCCCACCCCTGCATTAAACAATACACTAATGGATATATGGAATCTGAAAATACAATCTTCTACTTGTATTTGACACTGTTGTTGCTTTTTGCCATGAACATAATTGTGTGTAAGTGTTTTTGCTGTTTTGTTGTTAGTACTGACCAAAGACAAATTTCCACATTGAGGACAATAAATTAAACTAACTAACTAACTAAATTTCAGTTATACAAAAAACAATCAGATGTTTTGATCAATTACAAAAGATTTATTTGATCATTTACAACAATAATTGGTTCCACCATATTTTAGAAAGTAAAACATATTTTCATGTTTTTGTTTCAAATGCTGCATATTGTTTAATCAGTTTCTCAAACACCCTGTGATAAATCTTAATCTAAATACATAGAAAATGACACATTTTGAATTAAAGAAATATATAATTGGTTTTAGTTCATGTGACAGTTAAATGTTCACTTTATCATGATGAAATAAAGGAGAAAGTACAAATTTCAGAATTAAATTAATTTGCTTCTATCCATTCATAATATTCAGAAAATAGTCTGTATGATGACTTAATTGTCGCATACATAAATGTAGAATCAAAAAAACGTTTAGTTCTGCATATTATTCAACAGAATGTGTTGTAAGATCTGGGAATCTCAGTTGCCTTTAAAAACTAAAGTTAACCATGCCTTCTTCTAATACATTTTCATAATAAAAAACACATGGGGCCATCTATAGGTCTGTGAGTGAGTCTGTGTGTCTGGCTAAGACTAATCTTGCAATTTGCAATTTCACAATTTGTGAACTGAATACTGCCACCATCTGACGGAGTCTGGTTAAGTCTAATCAGCATCAAATTACTTTTGCTCACTACTACGCCACAGATGTATTTTTTTTTAAATAATGTGTGTTGTTTTGTGCATATTTAGCTGTTAGTGTTCTTCAACACTCGCATGTCTGAAGTAAGGCCAGGCACCACACAAGCTGACTTCAGGTCAAAACCTTTGTTCATGCAATGTTATTGGCTACGGTCTCCAGAGGCTTTGACCTCCACCGGCGGGGTAAAGACATTGTCTTTTAAATTGGACAATGGGCTGTCTGTGTGTTAAAGTCCACTCCCTTGGGGGAAGGGGTTAAGGGGTCAGTTTGACCGAAAATGTTTCAGATGTAAAATAAACGTAAAAAGAACATTTGAATCGAATATTTACAAAAGGTCAGGGAAGGAAACCTTCTGAGAGCTTCACGGGCAAAGATAATCAACTTCAAAATCTCAAAATGGGTCAGAAAGACCTCAAAGACACTCAAGTGTTAAGAGTCATCAAACGATGGTATCGGATTGTGTCACTTTGAAGAGGGTTGTGAATGTTTCAAGTCACAGATTACATCTCCTTCAAGCTTTCAATGGCTTCCTCTTGGGTGATCTCTCCCCATTCTTTTGGAATTTCGTGGCTGTCCGTAAACCTTTTGCCATATTTCGCCTCCAGTTTCTCCTGAAATTCACAGACAAACCACTTCCAGTAAAGCAATTTTGATTCATCAGGCGTGATCTTCCAGTTGGCATACTCTGGACCAGCTTTTCGATACTCTTTGTACAAGACCTTCTCTGAATCTGCTGACTTGTAGAAACCTCCATTACCTCCAACTTTTGTTGTGCAGAAAGAAAGAGAAAGTATTGGTTTGCCTCTAACGTGCATTCCGCAAATCCCTGGCGAACGATGAAAACGGACGTTGTGATCGTCAGGAATGTGATCCTCTAGGGTGTTGGTGCAAATGGCGCCACAGAACGGACACTGTGCCCAGCAACACTTGCACGAATGGTCGATGAGAATTTGATCTGGGCTCACACGGACATCCTCCGTGTTGATCGAGAGGCTGTTTAAATCATCCTTCATGGAACGGAGACCTTTCTTGATCTCATCTTTAAGAAAATCAAATTGGTTTATGTCATTGAAGTTTTCATAGCAGTTTGTGTCGAATCTTAGATCATCCTTTAACAGACTGGAAAACTCCTCCAGCCACATGTCGGTGTCTCCTTTCCGAGTCGTGACTTTCTCTGTCGCGTCATGCACTGCTTGATCCAGAAGCTGGCACACATTCTCCACATGATTCTGCATGATATCGAGTACCTTGTCATGGTTGGTGGTGATGTATTCCTTAACCTTTTCTTTTATAAATGTCTCCACGTGCTTCCTTGGACTTGTGATGTAGTTCATGTAACTGTCAAAGTCCGCTAACTCTGCCAGTGATACTAAAACATGTCTCTCCATGTTCACCCTGTTCCCGCTGAAGGGAGGGAGACTACTTTTCATCTCTGCAGCCAAGCCAAGGGCGGTCTTATCATAGACAGACTGAGTGGCAGACTCCTTCAGTTTGCTACAGAGCAGCTCACCAAGCACAGCGGCAGAAGAGTTTCCTTCACAATAGCCTCTGAACGCGTTGTAGTATTGGACCTTTTTGCTTTCCAAATGAGTGAGTGGATCATTGTTGATCTTGAATTCTTTGTGAGACTTGGAAAGACAACTCTCTGCAGCTTGAAATACATGAAGTAAAAGATCAACTTTAAACGCAGGTTTAAGGGCGTATGTCTTGTCTGAATCAAATTCTTTGAACTGGTGTATGACCTTCTTTGCTACTTCTTGCAAGTAACTGCTATTGTAGCCTCTGGTTCGAACAGGTTTGCTCTCAATCAAGTCAACGGATTGATCCACAATATTGCGGATGAAGGTTCTAGCCTTTTGATAAGGAAGTAGGTCTGCACTAATCCCAATCTTGTTCAATCCTTTAGAGATCATGCTTTTAGGGCTTACATAAACCGAATAATCCCATAGATCTGATAGGTTTTTGTGTTTACCAGAGCATCTGTGTTCATGATAATGCTCAATGCCCATCTCCTGAAGGATATAATCTTCATCCTCTTGCATGTTGATCTCTTTTATGGAAGGAATATCAGCTTTGAATTCAGTAACCCAAACTTCCCAAAGATCATTGAACGCCCTTTTGAGTTCCTTTTCTTCCTTTGCCTTGCCTTTTAATTCACCGGCAAGTGCTTTGCTCTCCTGTAGCAGCTTGTTTTCGTACACCGTCTTCTTATCATCCAGCTTCTTCCGAGCATCTCTCTGCTGAATAATCTCCTCAAGCTTCTGTTTGGATCCTTTCACCAGGTCATCATGGAAGTCTTTAATTTTGGTTTCAAATCGTCCTCTCCACTGAAGCAGTATGTCTTTATCTTTAACGGCGTCAAAGTGCTCTTTCATCTGTTGTACCACTTCTTCATGAGTCTTGTTCATTCCTTTGACGAGCTCATTTTGAATCTTGTCAATGGTTGTGCCATTATCAATCCTGGTGTGGAGTTGGTTTTCAGTGTTCAACATGGCTTGCCTTAAAGCAAAGGTCCATTTCCCATACGCTTCTTCAAGTGTTCTGTACACTGAAATTTCCCTTGTGTTTTTGAAACTGAACACAAAGTTTTCTTTCAGCAGGGCATTCCAGAGGTCTTCGATGGTGCTTTTGAATTCTGACAGTGGAATTCCACGAGACTCTTTTGCTTTAGAGAGGATCATGTCCTTCAGCTCTTGGATGCTCTCACTATAGCCCGGGTTTGGAGGAGCCATGGGTGGGCTGCCTTCCCACAGCTGGGCAAAGTATTTCACATCGGTTTCCACATCAAATGCAATTATATCACTGAAGAACTCTGCATTGACCACTTCCTCCTTGGCAGCTAGCTTCGTCATCGCATCAAGATCTTCTTGTAGTCGTCTCTTCCCCTCCTTGTTTTTGCTACCAGCCTCGATATCTGTGACATTCTGATGAACAAAGATACAATTTGGAGTCATCTTAACCTTCTTCATCCTCATGAAGGCCTGAACGGCAATGTGAAGAATGTCTTGCATGTCAGACGTATTCTCTCCAAAGATGTTGATCAGAGTCATGTTTCCCAGGCCAATGACAAACGTTGCCAGTTCGTTGTCATGGTGAAACGTATTCTTCCCCGCCAGCTCGAGAGCACGCAGTCCTTCGGTGTCCACGACCAGGACGTAGTCGAACTGGAAGACGTCCTGTTTCTCCTCTGACACTTTCACCAGCTGCATGAAGGCTCCTCTGGTGCACCTGCCGGCGCTCACCGCAAACTGCAATCCAAACATTGCATTCAGCATGGTGGATTTGCCGCTGCTCTGGATGCCTAAAATTGACAAGACAAAAACCCTCTTGTCTCCCAGTGTCTTGACGACCTCGTCTAGAACACTGGTGATCCACGTTAAAGGCACGTGAGCTGCATCTCCGTCCATCAGCTCCATTGGATGTCCTGCGATCATGAGCTCTGCAGCCAGCTTAGGGTATTCAGAGTGTCCTTCTTTCTTTGGAGATGCATGAGCTTCGTACATTTGTCCCAATTCTCTCAGGATGTGCTCAAATCCAACTGTCGCTGAATACAGTTTCTCGGAAATGTCTTCCAACTCCTTTTGCTTCTCCTCCAGTTGTTTTGGATTGTCACGCTTCTTTTTCAAAGCCAAGACCGCTGACCACTTTGCATCATATTCCTGGTTGATTTGATAAAGATCGTCTGTTGAGAAGGTATCCAGTAAGATTCCAATCCATTTTAGGAAGTAACGTTTTTCATCCCCTTTCAGAGACTGCAGGTTTTGAACAAAAAGCTTCATCAGCTTACTGGAGGATTTGTCTCGTTGTTCTGTTCTTTTTTGCTCCATTCCCTTTTCTTTTTTAGATTTGTCTTTCTCCTCGTCTCCTTGGAGACGGTACCGATCTTTATTGAGTTTGCACCACTCATGCCACATTTTGCCTTGGCATGGCAGAAATGTGTCTTTGATCTCTGAAAGCTTCTTTCCTTGAAGCAATGTCAGAATCTGCACAGCAGCAGATTTCCCTCTTTGGCATGGGTGTTCAGCTTCATCTGTTCTGATTCCAGAGACACTTGCCATGGTATCAAGCTGGAAGGATTCGTGTGGTGTTGACAAAATCTTTTTAAGTATTGTTTTCAATTCTGTAGCCACATCTGACTGACTTCTACCCTTCAGACCCATTTTATATTTTCCTGATCCTATCCCAACTGTAGCAGAATCATCATCAGCTCGGAGACAAATGAGATGATTTGGACGCTTGCAAAGGTCTGACAGAATTTTCCAACCTTTGTCACCTTTTCCCAGAGTAGGTACAAGGACAACGTTGACTGAAGCCTTGTTGATCAGTATCTCACGCTGTTTTTCATGTAATACAGCATCTCCATGAAGGTTACAGAAGGCAACACAGTCAGAGAAAGCATCATTGGCTTTTCCAGCAGGGTAATACCAGGCAATCTCTGCCATACCATCTATCAGGCAGTGAGATTTGGTGGCGCCTGGACAGTGCCTATGAAAGAATGTGCTGTGACGGTCATTGACTATGGTATTCATCAGCTGAGATTTAGATGATGACAAGGTGTCATCATCTCCGACAGAGGTGTCGGAGCCAAGACGGAAAAATGACACCATAGGTGTCTTAGCTTGACAGATGGGCATGTTCTTACTTGTGATGGTACCTGATTTATCAGTCACTTTCCAGGATTTTCTGAGTTGTCTAAAAGTCCATAAAGGACACTCGATATCCCCTGTGAACGGGTCTGGCACTAGCAAAGGTAAGGCATACTGACACTGGGCTAGTTTAGTAATCATGTTCTGCCTGAGGAAGCTATCTGAGCAGTGAAACACAGCCATCTGAACGTCCATCGGATGGACGTGGCTCTGCTTCAGGCTCTGGCTAGTGTCTACATTGGAGCTGAATATAAAATCACATTGACTGTCTTCTGTGTCAATGTCATCAGCAACTTCAGTGGTTGCTGAATACTTGTCCTCGGTACTGCCCACTGCTACTGGGATGTACCTGGCTCTGTGGTCTAGCATCAACAACTTCTGAAGGAACGTGTGAGCTACGTCTTTCTCAATTATTTCATCATGCTTCTTTATAGAAGGGAGAATTTTCAGAAAGTCAGCAGTAGTCAACTTATCTTTATAGTGGTGTTTGAGGTTAAGTCTAGAAAACAGTTCATCGACTTTCCGAAGTTGCTCTTCTGGGATGATCTTCTCTGAATTCTTCACAGGTTTGTGTACTTTGCCAACCTTTAAAAAGAAAAAGAAAACACATAGAAAACAAAGTTAATACATTTCCACATAATGATGTTAAAGGTAGTGTAAGTGATTTTATTTGTTTAAAATAAGTGTTAAAAAGCTCAATATTGTGATAGTAATCATTGCTATAGTGTGTTTTCAGTAACAGTGTTAAATAGCTATATATTGTGACAGTAATCATTGCTATAGAGTGTGTGTTCGGTAACAGTGTTAAATAGTTCTATATTGTGACAGTAATCATTGCTATAGAGTGTGTGTTCAGTACCAGTGTTAAATAGCTCTATATTGTGACAGTAATCATTGCTATAGAGTGTGTGTTCAGTACCAGTGTTAAATAGCTCTATATTGTGACAGTAATCATTGCTATAGAGTGTGTGTTCAGTAACAGTGTTAAATAGCTCTATATTGTGATAGTACCCATTGCTATAGAGTGTTTGTTCAGTAACAGGGGTCTCCATGTCTTTAAACAATGCATTGCAATCAGGATACACAGTCAGGATACAGATTGGCTGAAATCTTGTCAACTACCTGAAAATGCCTTTTCTGTTTATCAAAGAGCTGGAGAGACATGGAGACCTCTGTTACTGAACACACTCTATAGCAATGATTACTGTCAGAATATAGTGATAACAAACAACAAAATATATCACTCACACTACAATTAAATCAATCAGATATGATGCAAACATTCCTGGAGGTCAGGACTAAATAATGCACTTGACTTAAAAAAAAAGATAACTTACATCATCCTTGTTCTTGACTTTCTCTTCAATGGTGGAACCTGTTTGAATCAATAAGGGTTAAAGAAGGTTAAACCTATAGTAAGCATCTTAATGCTACTTTAAAAGCTAAAGTTACAGTATTTTGTGATTGCAAATGTTTTCCTGAAAGTTATTGCAAAAATGTTCTGGTTTTGTCAGTTTTTGTTGTTGTTTAAATATTCAAGTACTGACATTATGAATAATTGTACCTGTCTCACTTGTATCAGGATTAGTGCTGCTGGTCTTTGAAGACTTGTCTTCTTTTCCATCCTCCTTCTCTGAGCTTCCAGGACCATCCTCCTTCTCTGAGCTTCCAGGACCATCAGCTTTCTAAGAAAATGGAAACATTCCACGTGTGAATGATCTGCAGAAACATCTGTAACTTTATTGTGTAAGACAACATGGAAGACAGTCTTACTTGGCCCAGGGGCCTGTTTCACGAAACTTGGATTAACTAATCCAGGATTTAGGCCAAAACCAGGCTTTTTCAATCCTGGTCTTTACAGCCTGGTTTATTCCGTTCCACAAAAGCCAAGCGAGGCTCAGAATTGGCGGATTTGGCGAGCCGGGATCAGCAAGCCTGGCTTAATAGACAGTCTGGCTTTTTGTCTCTAGACCCATTAAATGCTAAATGCTATTTAACACTTACATTTTAAGTGCTTAAATTAGTCCTTTAATGCAGACCGATACAAATAAGGCAACATAAACCCATAATAATTGAATAAATCTGGAAACATCATTGGTTTGTGATCAGTTTGACTGCTAAATGAACAGTAAAGACATCAAGATTAGGTTAAACCTGGCTGTTAGCCTGGTCCGGAGCAAGCTAAATCCAAAGCATAAGTTTCCATGGTAACTAATGTAGCATCACTTTCATGAAACAGAATCAAGCCTCAACATATCCAGGTTAACTGGTTAAATTAATCTGGCAAGATCAACCAGCTTTCATGAAACCGGTTAAGCACTGATACAGGATATATTAAGCCAGGATATGTGTTAAAGCCCGGCTTAATCTCTAATCCAAGTTTCGTGGAACAGGCCCCAGGAAAGATACCGTATGGACCTCAGTGTTTGAATGTTTGAAATGTGAAAAATGTTTTCCCCATAATATTATCTGATCAGTATATTATTCCATTTGAATTGTACACTTTCTTTCATTTTTTTTACTATTTTGAAAAAACACAATAGTTAAAAAATCTACATCAACACGTTGTGAGCTTGTGGACTGGCTATTTTAATTATTTGTTTTAAATGTATTAAATGTTTTTCAAAATAGTAAAAGAAAAAAAGGAAAGGCAAATTAGGTCCTTGCAGACTGGACGTGTTTTTTTGTTATTCTCAACAATAACTGTATGATTGTTTTGAGCTTAAAGGGATATTTCACTTTCAAATGTTTGCGGTCTATTCAGGCGTTTGTGTTTTACCACAGACTGTTGCTTGATTCAGTATTTCAATATTTGATATGAATCTTAAGGGATGTGCCGATGAGACATTTTGGCCGATATCAATACTGTATAATTAATAATAAATAATAATGAAACTTTATTTGTACAGCACCTTTCATGACATGAAATGCAGCTCAAAGTGCTTTACAGAGCAATGGAGAATAAAATAAAAGCAAGGCATAAACATTAAAACACAAGAGCAGTAATGCAATACAGTAGCAGTAATGCAATACAGAGGACATGAATAACAAAATAAAAGATCAATTAAAAGAAAGAGTGTAGAAGTGGGTCTTGAGCTGTGCTATAGAAATGTCTACAGAGGCTGTCTGTCGAAGGTACAGTGGGAGTTTGTTCCACGCCAACCGCTCGTAGAAGCAAAAAGCTGCTTCCCCGTATTTTTTAGTTGCCATTTCTTTAGGCAAATCGAGCAAGTCAGCAGGTCACCAATTGCAGTTCTGACTGAACGGTGCAGTCTTTTTTCAATCTAATCTGGTAGAGGGCCATGCCAAACGGTGACTATGCGAAGCCCATGACGATTGGTCAAATGGTGGCGCTATAGCACTCAATTGAAAATGCAAACTTTGAACGTGAATATCTCATGAACCGTTTGACCGTTAGCAATGACACTTTGATACACACATGTGTCTCCTCATGCCGAACAACTTTCGTGTTCTGACCTTTGACCTCTGACCTCTTAAGATCACCCGCGAAAACACACTGTAGTAATGGATAATGACATGCCCAAAATGAGGACACATTCTTGTTACCAAATCACTGAATGGTTTTGCTGTTTACAATGTAGCCACTGATTGTCTCTGTGTAGCTCAGTCAGTAGAGCTCCTGCCTTCGGTCCACAAGGTTGGGTGTTCAAATCACGGTACTGACAACTCAGCTCTTCAGTCTTATTTGTGCATGTTTTCTTATTGCGTATTGTCTTCTTTCTTGGTGCCGCCTTATCGCTGCTTGCAGCTATATTTGTTTTTGTGTTTGTTTTTTCTTCTCCTTCAACCTAGTAACTATAACTATAACTAATTACTTTTTAAAAGTAACTTGAACAACACTGCTGATTATTAGACTGCAGATGCAGCAGCATTATTGGCTTAGGAATGGAACAAAAAACAAACAATTCAAAGAATAAATAAAATCTTCCTCCTGTGTTAATAATAGCTGAATAGGATGGGGCAGGTCTACGCTGCTGTATTTTAACATCAGTTATATTATGATGGTACTTGGAGAGTACAGTATTGTTCTGTGGTGGCACTTGGTATGAAAAGGTTGACATCCCCTGCTTTTTAAGTAAATAATGCAAAAACCATTTGAAAGGTATGTCATCTTACCTTATTCGTTTTCTCCGTGCAATCTGCATCACTTGAACCTATTTGGATTAAAACAAATAATAATAATAATCAGGTTAAACAATACAGTTCACATCTCATGCTGTTGTAAAAATCACGACCCCGGTCATGTAAAAAACGTCTGGGGTGTTCACTTAAGCCTGAGTAGATGATGAAATGAAAGAAATAAAAAATAAAGTGAAATATCCCTTTAACTAACGTCGATAGCGTATCATCAGCTGCATTGCTCACACGCCTTTATATCTTATCTCAGCTACTATATGTGTAAGATTATTTGTTTGGTTTTATTGATTGATCTCTCCTCCCCTTGCCCCCCCCCCATCCCCCTTCTTCTTCTTCCCTTAAATAAAAACGATGGAGTGATGCACAAAAACTAATTTCACACTGTTTTACACTTGCAAACTTGATATGTGACTATAGAGAGTATGCACATGCATGATTTTCCCATCAGGCCCCCCTCATCTAGCATGGAGTGTTGGAGTTTGGAAGTGCTCGTTGGAAATCACTCAACCGTCCTGCGTACCACCTGTTTCTAAATGTCACATAATGCAGGAGACAGCAAAATGTTGTGTTATTGAAAACAAGCACTTCCGAAATGCAGGGCATTTCTTGACAGAAAGTTGCTCATGACGTTTCTATGGTGGATTTTTATGAAACACAAACTTTGCAGATAGAAAGACGATAATTCAAGCTTTTCGTACAGCTGCAACGTTGGTGAGTTTAACATTGTTTAATGCAATCAGACAGGACTTTTCTGATTGGATGAATTGGCTGTCAAGGTCAGAAAGTAGTTTTTTGCCACTCAGTGGCGTTCCCGCATAACGTCCAGGTACGATGATGTCACGCGCATATACTGTACCCTCTATAAAGCTGACATGTTGTTCATTTAGGACACACTACAGACAAATAGGGTAAAAACGTTAACTAATAGCTATCACAATGAAACTTCTCCAGTTGATTACTTACATTAAGATTAAGACTTGGCTTTTGTATCACAAGTTTTCTGAAATGATATGTTTAAAAATGCAAATTCAGCATTATATCTGCTAATTTGCATACTTTTTGGGATAATAAATCTGAAGATCGGATAAGGCCCTGCAGGTTGAAAATTATTGTTTCGTTTTCTTGACATATTAGAGACAGGCAATTACGAATGAGGGGATTTTAGATATCTCTTCTCATCACTCCTGAAATCAGAAAATACTGTCAACAGGCCATTTTCGCCATGTTTTTAGGAATAAAAGATGTAAATCATGCTATGTATATATAATTATATTATATGAATATATCAACAAACCTTTCTGTAAATACCTGCAGGATATAGATATGAATAAAACTGGAAGGTTTGGTGTATGTGAGCAACTGAAGTGGAGATTCTTTGTTCCAGGTATGAAGGAAAACTCAATTTGGGAAAACTGCCTTTTTGTATTGATATATCGATAGATTTGTATTGTAAAATTCCAAAACGTTTTATTTGAAGCCATTATTTTGAGACACAATATCTCATCCAATACTTGGCAACAACATGTCATTCCATATACCGTTGGAAAGGTTTGGACCTCGAGCTGACTGTGGTTTGATCCACATGTGGTCATAATTGGATTTTCACCCAGCAAAACGAGCCGTCATTGTCTAAAATAATGTCTGAAAGAAGTGTAGGAAGCAAAATAGCAAACATTCTCAAAACAATTTCCACCTGCCATGTCTCGCCTAAATATGCATTAATTATGTTCAGTTGTGAGAATGTGTTTTTCTTGTATTGACCATGGTGAATAAATTATTATTACCTGCTGTCTCCATTGTGTCTGAAGCTCTTTCTCAGTTGTGTCGTTATCTTCTCCAACTAGTTGTCATCTCTCAGCTTCAGCATTGACAGCTTTGAGAAGGAAAACAGGACATTAACTGGTTTGTTCTGGTATTCAGACAGTTTTTAAGTTGCTTGATTTAGTATTTAGATATTTGATATAGATTTGAGCTGCCATCAAAATCTTTTTGGAAAATTAGCATCTCCATGAAGCTTGTCGGCATACTGAAGCACAATGTACTCTAACAAGATGGCTGTGTTGAAACTATTGTTAAGTTTTCACTGTCAGTGGATAAACACCAGCAGATAACGTGGCCTAAATCATCACTTTTTTTTCTCAAGTCAAGAGTCTCAACAAAATCATCTATTATGATATGATACAGCACTGTGTGCTGATCTTCCTTTTCAGGCAGCACTTGGCACCTGCCCACAGAGCCAAAACTACTACTAGTTTCAAGCCTGTTTTCTCAACTTGCTGTTTCTCTGCAAGACATTACTCTAAAAGCCATATCTCCAAAACTGGTGGGTCAAACTGAACAACCAATATGCCACAATTGGTGTGCTGACCATGGTATTACTGTGTTAAAACTACTAGTAACAGGTGTACTGACCATGGTATTACTGTGCTTAACTGACCAGACAACTGGCCTGACCTGAAACTCACAGAGAATCTATAGGTTGTATTGTCAAGATGAAGAATTAATTTATGGTGGTTATCAAAGTAAACCTCATGGGCTTCCATAAGACCTCAACAGTGCCACAGGCTGATCACCTTCATGCCACGCCCCATTGATGAAATAATTTGTTCAAAAGTAGCCCAGACCAAGTATTAACTGCATATACATTTCAGATGGTCGATATTTCTCGTAAAAAAAATAATAATAATTGTGGTCTTGTAAAATATTCTAATTTGAACAGAGATAGAGGTATATGATTTTTTTTATTTTCATGAGCTGTATGCCATAATCATAAAGATTAAAACAAAAACAGGTTTTAAATACTTCACTTTATGGACAATGAATTGAGAATATATGAAAGTTTAACTTTTTTAATTATATTACGGAAGAAAATGTACTTTTACACAATATTCTAATTCATTGAGATGGAGCTGTATTCATTTGAGATTCAAGAGCTTACCATCTACTTTCACCAGCAAAATTAAAAACCGAAATAAAGAAATGCAACAATGAGTTAAATTTAAAAATGTTTTATAATAATGTAATATATCGGAATTGGCCGATATGACCGTGCAAATAATTGGATATCGGTCATAATTTCAATGTGCATCTCTAAAATATATATGTGTGTGTGTGTGTGTGTGTGTGTGTGTGTGTGTGTGTGTGTGAAAGAGAGAGAGAGAGAGAGAGAGAGAGAGAGAGAGAGAGAGTGTGTGCGTGCGTGCGTGCGTGCATGCTCCAATGTTCATGGTCAAATAATTGCACATGACAAAATGATCCTGAAGGTACGGTACCTGGCTGGTGGCTGCAAGGAATTCTGACGTTCCTGACGATCCCGAGGAGAAACCAGTTACGCCAGAGGCTCTGCACAGATAAACACAATTCAAAGGGTTAATATTACTATAATGCTTCCTATCCATGCATTCTGTATAGTCTGATATGACATTAAAACATAGATTACCAGGTCTGTATAGTGGCAACAAATACAAAACAGGCTTACTTAATTCCCTCTCTCTTGTCCGTGTGTAGAAAGATGCTTAAGGATGTCAGTGGTGCATCTAACACCTCACTGCTGATCACCACAGTATATATATATATATATATATATACTGTGTAGGGACCACGTACAGCTGACTCAGACAGGCAATTTCTTCATAAGACGTTAACCTCTGTACTCTGTATTAGTGTAGTTCTATAAATAAATGTAGTTTTATGATTTCCATGAAACCATGTGGTTTCAAGGGAATAACAGTCCGATGCACAGCTCAGCAAATTTAATGTCAGTAGGTCAGGGTGCAAAACCCAAACTCAACTGTACTACACCATAGGCTATACCGTACGTGGGGATCTGTAACTGACACTATCGAACTCATAGCACGTGGCAAACACATGCTAATGAACTTGAAAGGTTACACATCAGCTTCAATTAATTTCATAAGATTTAAGATCAATTATGACCTTCGGGTATTAACCATATTCTATCAGTTACTCAACTGCCAAAAGGCCAAATGTATTTATTTTCTATACAATCTCCAATCGGCAGACATCCCTCCTGCTTTAAAAAAGACAATATAATTGTAATACTACTCATTAAGCTACTCATTTAGACTGAAGTAATCAAAGCGGGTCATGTTTGCAAATCAATAATACATCAGTATTGTGATATTAACCTGAGGGCCACATTTGAAGGTGGGGGCCGCATGTGGCCCCCACCACGGCCTCCAGTTGCCCATGTATGATTATAGTATTTGACCACCAGGTGTGTGAGCAATGCTTCGGACACATTTAGGCGCTCATGTTAACGTCATTCCAGCAGAGCCCCTATAGGACATACTTGGGCAACATGTGGCCCCCACCTTCACTTAATGTGGCCCGCAGGTTAATATCACAATACTGATATATTATTTAATTCAGCTGTTACAATTCCAAACATGCAAACAAGACCCGCTTTAAGAGTGCGTGCGTGTTCCAATGTTCAAGGTCAAAATACACAATTATATAAGTAATTGCACATGATAAAATGATACGGTACGGTACCTGGCTGTTGGCTGCAAGGAATTCTGACGTTCCTGACGATCCCGAGGAGAAACCAGTTACGCCAGAGGCTCTGCACAGATAAACACAGTTCAAAGGGTTAATATTTTACTATAATGATTCCATACATTCTGTGTAGTCTGACTCTGAAATGACAACATTAAAACATAGATCGCCAGGTCTGTATAGCGACTAACAAATACGAAACACTGCTTTGCAGAACTAAAAACAACATTCAAAATGCATACTTAATTCACTCTCTCTTGTCCGTGTGTAGAAAGACGCTTGTTCCTTGTCAGCGTCGCATCCAACACCTCACTGCTGATCACGGAATATAGGCCTATATACACACACACACACACACACACACACACACACACACACACACACACACACACACACACACAAACACACACACCGTGTAGTGCCCACTAGCTGACTCGGTGACGTCACTTACTCATGAAACTTAGGTGATAAGAAATGTGGGTGGATGATTTCCATGAAACCGCGTGCACGCTGACTCAGCTGAAAACGCCAGCTAATTTATTCATAAAACTTTAACCTCTGTTGTACTTTCACAATCAGATCTGATAATCTGATATCATAATGATTAGTTATGTTGTGTAAAGAGATAAGACATGCAGGTGGATGATTTCCATGAAACTATGTGGTTTCAAGAGAATAACCGTCCGATAAATTATGACATTCGGGTATTAACCATATTCTATCAGTTACTCAACTGCCAAAAGGCCAAATGTATTTATTTTCTATACAATCGGCAGACATCCCTCCTGCTTTAAAAAAGACAATATAATTTTAATACTACTCATTAAGCTACTAATTTAGACTGAAGTAATCAAAGCGGGTCATGTTCGCAAATCAATAATACATCAGTATTGTGATATTAACCTGGGGGCCACATTTGAAAGTGGGGGTCGCATGTGGCCCCCACCACGGCCTCCAGTTGCCCATGTATGATTATAGTATTTGACCACCAGGTGTGTGAGCAATGCTTCTGACACATTTAGGCGCTCGTGTTAACGTCATTCCAGCAGAGCCCCTATAGGACATACTTGGGCAACATGTGGCCCCCACCTTCACTTAATGTGGCCTGCAGGTTAATAGAAATGTGGGTGGATGATTTCCATGAAACCGTGTGCACGCTGACTCAGCTGAAAACGCCAGCTAATTTATTCATAAAACTTTAACCTCTGTTGTACTTTCACAATCAGATCTGATAATCTGATATCATAATGATTAGTTATGTTGTGTAAAGAGATAAGACATGTAGGTGGATGATTTCCATGAAACCATGTGGTTTCAAGAGAATAACCGTCTGATACACGGCTCAGCATATTAACTGTCAGTAGGCTGGGGTGCAAAACCCAAACTCAACTGTACTACACCATGCCATACCATACATATAGGGATATGACACTACCGAACCCAACTGTACTACTGTAACAGCCGTTGGCTGTTTATGATTATGTTTTGATTAATGGTGCTAAGTATATAGAGCTGATGCTATCATATCTATATATATATTTATTAGTAGCCTAGGCGTGCTTAGCTGGCCTTCCCTCCAGCCGACGTCTGCTTATGTGTTTCATGTCCGGTTTAGTTGTAGTTCCATTTGTCTGTCTGTTAGAGTGTGTTTGTTGATCCATGCAGTCATGTAAGTCATACTACTCATTCTGGGCTCACAGAGCCATTCTGTCTATCATTTTGTGATGCACTTAAGCCACTTTGTTATTTATTGTTGAATTGAGTATTAAAGCAGATACTCTTTCATGAGCCGTGTTGTTAAGACCCCTAGACTTGAACAGTTTGTAACAACTACACCATGCCATACCATATCATGATATGTTAATATAGGGATATGACACTACCGAACTCATAGCTAGTGGCAAACACATGCTAATATACTTAAGTTAGCTTCAATGAGCTTCAATATATTTGATAAGATTTAAGATACAGTCATGACCTTCGGGTATTAACCATGTTCTACCAGTTACTCAACTGGCAAAAGGCCAAATTTACTTTATATACATCGGCAGACATCCCTCCTGCTTTGCATAAGATCAAAGTGATTGATTTCAAATCAATGAGTTACACTGCTAGAGACTAGACTAGAGTATATCATATGGAAAGTGGAGGACAAACAGATGCTGCATGCAGACTAAATGCTAAGTGGGATCAGTGAGACATTTGAGCAAGGTGTTCTAAGAATGGCTGCCAAATAGCATGGAATGTGCTTGAATTATCCATCACAACATAACACATTTTCTCCATGTGTAATATACAAGTCAGTTCAGATAACTGGTTGGAGTGAGGTCTGTTATTTCTGAAATACTAGGACTGGATGCAGTGGCGTGCACACTGCACAGACATTTTGAGGGGCAGGTGCTCAAGTGAAAAAAAGGTCACCTTGTGCAGCGAGTGGAACCGGCCGGTTGCCTGTGTGAGATTTAGACATTTTGGGGCCTAAATAACTATAACAAAATACATACCGGTACATAAATGTGTCATGCACTTTAATGTCTAGACTTTAAGCTTCCTCCTTTTTGGCTGTGTGTGTAAGCAGGTGATACGCATGCACGCACGCACGCACGCGCACACACACACACACACACACACACACACACACACACACACACACACACACACACACACACCTTATCACTCTAGATAACTTACAAAGGGACATTGGGATCAACTCTTTTTTACCTTAGGTGTAAAAATGAAACTAATAAAACTGCTTTTCATCCATGTGATTAAAATGATAAAACAATATATAGATAAGGTTTCACCCTGCTATCAGTTCAGAGTGACACAGAGAGTGGTGGAAGGTCAGGAGACTCAGGACACCACATCATGAAACTGAAAGTGTTTGTTATCTTTTATGAAGTAATAACAGGTAGACACAGCAATGCTGCTGAAGACCTTTCTGTCTACCGTTAACCTTTATTGAGTCTTATTTTGTCTTTTAATATGTTTTTTTTCTTTTCTTATGTTTTAAACAGTACTAAAATGTCCTTTTATAATGTGTCTAGTGTTCTGCCTCTCAACGTGTTCATGCTTAATGTGTTAATGTAAAGAACTTTGAATTGACTCGATGTTGAAATGGTAAATGGTGCATTTATTGTTGTTGTCGCATAACGATAACCTCTGTTGTACTTTCACAATTAGATCTGATATCATAATGATGTGTGACTGAGTGACATATTTCCTGTCAGTAGGCTGGGGTGCAAAACCCTGAACCCAACTGTACTACACCATGCCATACATATATGGGATATGACACTACCGAACTCAACTGTACTACACCATGCCATACATATAGGGATATGACACTACCAAACTCAACTGTACTACACCATGCCAATTGCCATACATAATAGGGATATGACACTACCGAACTCATAGCTAGTGGTAAACACATGCTAATATACTTAAGTTAGCTTCAATGAGCTTCAATATATTTTATAAGATTTAAGATACATTCATGACCTTCGGATATTAACCATGTTCTACCAGTTACTCAACTGGCAAAAGGCCACATTTACTTTCTATACATCGGCAGACATCCCTCCTGCTTTGCATAAGATCAAAGTCGGCGCCAAATTGGTTACCACTTGATGCATTAAAAAACTGCATTAAAAAACTATTAACTCAACATCTTCCTGTGTGAGAAGGACTCAGCCTATTCCACTAGGTAACAAGATGACTCGCCCCGTTTCTGTTTTCCTCCCAGAACTTTCCCCAGTGAGGGGTGGGAGAGGCTGGACAGCAGACGGCTGGACTTTGAATTTCTCTAACTATAAACTTTCATGACAGCAGACAGCCTAAGTACAGATATAATTTATGAAAAGCTACTACATTGAAGTCGGTTCACAGAAGTTGTTGTAGGCTATGTGGGGATTATCTGACGAGGTACCATTTGAGTGTGCAAAACCTTACATATACTAAATAATACTAAATTGTTTATAGGGTCAATATAAGTAAAATAATATAGCCTTTCTACAGGTGTATCTTTTTATATTTTTCCAAAAAGAATACAAACAGCCAATAGCATATTACAAAGTTATCCCCCTCACTGGTGACAATTCCGGGAGGAATAACGGGCAAGCACCGGGGCGAGTCATCCGGTATTCATTCAAAGTACTTCAGGATACACTACAGCGATAGTTTTCAACCAGTGGTCCGGGGACCACCAGTGGTCCTTGAGGGGGTCCCAGGTGGCCCCCAGCTTAATGATGGAGAGTGACCAAATGGACCCTTATAGATCTTTAACTCTTGAGAGCATACAATTATACGAAATTTGGTTTCATTTTAAGCTCTCAAGAGTTACATTATTGTTAAACATCTGCATTACTAAATTTACAAGAAGTCTACACAATTAGAGAATGTAAAATAATTGTCTTTCCTGTTCTCTCCTATAATGGTACCAACATCAAATACAGCATGGAGTTGTGGACAAAATCTTACATTTTGGTTCTGAGAGGCTCAATCTCATCAAATCGTGGTGGCTCAATTGCCGAAAAAAGAATGGGCCTTGACATGAAAAAGGTTGAAAACCACTGCCCTATAATACAGCGAGACTATGGAGAATATACCATCAGCATCAACAGATTTGACTCATAAATTATGTTTTGGTCATGTCCAAACCTGGTGGATTACTGCAGGTCTGTTATTTATGTATAATATTTGTATTAAGGTTTTGCAGAAAAAAGGACAGACAGAAAAAGAGAGAGAAAAAAAAGAAAAAAGCATAAACAACAAGAAAGGAGAGAACAGGGCATGATTTCAAAGCAATGAGTTACACTGCTAGAGACTAGACTAGTATAATCATATATGGAAAGCGGAGGACACCCAGATGCTGCATGCAGACTAAATGCTAAGTGGGATCAGTGAGACATTTGAGCAAGGTGTTCTAAGAATGGCTGCCAAGTAGCATGGAACGAGCTTGAATTATCCATCATAACAACACATTTTCTCCATGTGTAATATACAGTTGAGGACCACCGATATTGACGCTTTTACTTTGGAGAGGTTTGCGTGGTCTGCGCATTTCACAATATGTCCACTAGGGGGAGTAGAGAGCTATATAAAATCTACAGTGCATCGGGGACTGCACACACACACACACACACAGTCACACACACACACACACACACACACACACACACACACACACACACCGACAGTCAGAGAACTGACTCACTAAACAACACTAACACACACTAAACAACGTTGGATTCGTACAGTGCAGAATGCAGATAAGTCTAGGCCTATATGTTCTTATAATTGTGAGTTTGTTTTTTAACATGCAGCGGGAGTCCACGGGAGCCGATCTACAAGCTCACAACGCGTTGCACTGCGAGTAGCCTAGAGAAGGCTGTCAAGTGAGCAGCGCAATCGCGCATGCTATAGAAATATCTTAATAAATAAATAAAAAGGTGTCGCTTGCAGGGGCAGTTTCCTTATGGGACTTGCCTCTAGAATGTATTCATAGGCATACAAGTGCAAGTGCACTCGGCTTTTATATATCATTTTTTTATGTGATGAACAATGTTAGGGTCGGGACACATGCCTACATATTTTATCTGCGATTTGGGAACTATTTATTGATTCAGCATGAAGACTAAAGCCTTCTGAATATATCCGTAAATTCGTCCGCCACCTAAAGAGGTCCCGTAGGATTTTACGGAGTTTCCGACCAACCTACGTAAGCGTCAAGTTCACAGCCATTTCCATGAATTCCAAATGAATGTGGGAAATCCACGTAAATGCCTTTCCGCTAGCTTCACGTCATTATATCAGCGTAAACGCGTTGAAGAATCAGGCCCTACAACACTATACAATATACAAACTATAACACTAACACTATACAATATACACAACACTATAACACTATACAATATACACACTATAACACTATTCAATATACACACTATAACACTATACAATATACACACTAGAACACTATACAATATACACACTATAACACAAAAGATATGTGACCAAGGCCGAATCAGTCACACAGTACTTTGGCAATAGAATACTCTTTATCGTTATTACTTTATAAGACATACAACCTTTCATTATTAGAGTTGCACCGTTTAAAGTGCTAGAGATATCAAAGTTGTACACCTTAATAGAAAAGCCGAAACTACACCACCCGTTGATTAATTGAAGAGCAACGGAAACTCTTTCTGTATTTCTTTATTTCTTTCTTTCTTGAAAAACAAACAAATGATCAAGAAATATTTTTGGGCAGAATTTCTGTCAACAAACAACATCTCCATGCCACCCAAAACTAAACTTCAGACCTCCCAAAACAAAAACAAAAATGTAATAAATGTGACTTCTTCATTCACATGATAATTATAGAAACATGTCTATGATTCCAGAAGTCTGTGCCACAGACCAGAGTCTCCAACACCCAGCTGTGTATCTATGAAGAGTGATACATCTATGAGACACCCTCTTAGCTTCAGTAATGAACCCCCTGGACCTCCACAAACACGGTATGTGAATCCTTCTGTACAATATACACAACACTATAACACTATAGCGTCACAGTCCCGCCCCCTTTAATGACGACACCAGGCCCAGGAAATAATTCCCAATGCATTTTTCCCATAGACATTTCAAAAAGTATTTATTTAAATATGTACCTTTTAAGCGTACAAAGCCAACTCGAGTTGTGACAAATCATGACAACAAACACAATATTTTGGACCAAGCAAATAATTATAAAGAAGAAAAAGAACTAAAAAGGTGTTTTTTTCTTCTTTCTAATTATTTGCTCGGCCCAAAACATTGTGTTTATTGTCATGATTTGTCAAAACTCGAGTTGGCTTTGTCCGTGGCGTAAACGTCTTTAATTTAATATTTTTTGAAAAGTCTATGAGGAAAATGAACGGGGAAATATTCTCCGGGTCTCTCGAGTGTGGTGGGACTGCGACGCTCTATACAATATACTTAACACTATACAATATACACACAATAACAATATACAATATACACAACAATACAACACTATACAATACATACAAAGCATAACGGTCTGTACTAGCTATCCAGATAAATAACCATGTTTCAAAATTGTCGTGGTGGCCTTGAATTTCTTTGAGAAAATTGGGAGAATTAAGATTGGATCTTAACAACACATATTGAAAAAATGAATTCACATGATAATTACAGAAATATTTCTATGATTCCAGAAGTCTGTACCACAGACCAGAGTCTCCAACACCCAGCTGTGTGTCTATGAAGAGTGACACCTCTAAAGGAGAACCTCCTAACTTCAGTAATGAACCTGGACCTCCACACACACAGTATGTGAAACCTCCTGTACAATATACACACTATATGGGCCAAGCGTAAATGAGTGTGTGATGATCAATGTCACATGTCATTCACCAAAGGTGGTGTAATGACTTCATTTGTGAGGATTGCGGGTGTAATTTTGCCTCTTTCCCAAGCGATTCGCCTGATGTCGCCTGGTTTAATAGGGCCCATTCCACGCCATATAAGGCAACAGAAAATATGTTTCCTTAGATGAAAAACAGCCTGCAAAACAGATCTGACTCCAAGCTCATTGCTCCACGATGCATCACACAGCATGGACACAGCATGAAGCGCTCTTATAATGCAACTCTAGTTAATGTATTTATTTTAGTTCAACCTCAGGACCAAGACTACTTGGCAATTATATTATAAAAGCCTTTTCTATTGAACAATTGCTCACTCACACCTTTGCAGAGGTAAAAAAGATATCCGATATTTTTTTATCAGAGCTGCATTAATGAGGGGAAGTTCGTCTTTTAGATTACTATCACTGTCGTCTGTCTGAATGCCATGGGGAATGGATTTGTTCTGGACATATTTAAAATGTCAACCATACGGCGGGTAGCTTATATATCTTCTTCGTCAGAGGTAAGTTGGCTACAGTATGAACTATGAATGGTTCATTTCATGATGTCGTCAATACTAATAAAATGATTTGCGGGACATTTGGCGTTAGTTTGTACTTGGCATAATGGAAGCTTGGTGCTGAGGCACCAAACACAACTGTAGTTCAGTCAGACAACTCACGAATAGATTAAACAATATTTATTGCAGCATGAGTAACAAGTGTGCATATGATATTTGACTTGGCGTTCGGCTCTGCTGGAATTCTCCCTGCTCGGCATGATAAAGCAACAACATAAAACATAAGAGCAGGGAGATAGATATACAATAACCCCCCCATGGGGAGCATAGATAGCAGAGCCCACCGGTGGTGCTGGGGTGGTGGTGGGAGAAAACATCACATGCAGCTGGGAACCATGAGCAGAG
Source organism: Protomyctophum bolini (assembly GCF_963924005.1). Lineage (NCBI taxonomy): Eukaryota > Metazoa > Chordata > Actinopteri > Myctophiformes > Myctophidae > Protomyctophum > Protomyctophum bolini. The sequence continues at coordinate 1,434,598 of NC_137883.1, read as the reverse complement.
GAAGGCAGGAAGAGCAAGGAGTCTAGTGAGCTTAAGTAGCCTGCCCAGTTAGTCAGCTGACTGCCGCATCGGCGAATGACGTGTGAGACTTGTACACACGTATACTCCCACATAGTAATGCAGCATGTTAACCCCTTGAGCATAGTATGGGCCTTTGAGCATGGCAAGAACTTCCCTTGAGGTTGACTGACTGAACTGACTCCGCAAGCTGCGTTTGATTTCAGTCAGACAACTCACGAATAGATTAAACAATATTTATTGCAGCATGAGTAACAAGTGTGCATATGATATTTGACTTGGCGTTCGGCTCTGCTGGAATTCTCCCTGCTCGGCATGATAAAGCAACAACATAAAACATAAGAGCAGGGAGATAGATATACAATAACCCCCCAACACGCATACCTTCGGTGAACCTTCACCGTCAATCCGGGCAGGTGACCCACTATGAATGCACAGTGACGAAATGCGAATATGCATTTCTGGAACCTGCACGGATAACCCCCCAACAAGCAGAACCGAGAACGCCCTACGGGAAGACTCAACCGATACACATCCGGGCAGATATCCCACTCGATAGTGACGAAATGCAACGGCTATGCAATTTCTGGATCCTGCACGGATATTTTAACTTTATGTGAGCTATGTGTGCCATGACGCCACGCTGGTAATCGTGAGGCTTAGCTGAGAAAAATAATGTGTGGGGTGAGCGCCAGACTCAAAACCATTTTTTGAGTATAAGCATGCTAGACTTTAAGCTTAAGCTGAATGAGGCCTGCATGGCTGCGCTAGCCGATAGGCCATTCCTCCATAACGCCATTATGGAGGAATATTCTACGCTGCTTCGCGGGGCTTACACTCACAGTGGACAGTCTCTGTATTGAGTTTGTGCTTAAAATGTACTGTATTCCTACATTGAAAATATTTCAATCTATCAAACCTACGGGAATTCTCAACCGATACCCATCCGGGCAGATATCCCACTCGATAGTGACGAAATGCAACGGCTATGCAATTTCTGGATCTGCACGGATATTTTAACTTTATGTGAGCTATGTGTGCCATGACGCCACGCTGGTAATCGTGAGGCTTATCTGGGAAAGTTATATGTGTGGGGTGAGCGCCGGACTCAAAACCATTTTTGAGAATAGGCATGCTAGACTTTAAGCTTAAGCTGAATGAGGCCTGCATGGCTGCGCTAGCCGATAGGCCATTCCTCCATAACGCCATTATGGAGGAATATTCTACGCTGCTTTCGCAGGGCTTACGTGTAGTGCAACCATTCACCGGTATTCCTCCACGCATATGGAGGAATATTCTACGCTGCTTTCGCAGGGCTTACGTGTAGTGCAACCGTTCACCGGTATTCCTCCATAGCATATGGAGGAATATCCTATGCTGCTTTTGCAGGGCTTACGTGTAGTGCAACCATTCACCGGTATGCCGACGTCTTCTACGCCAGTATGAGGAAACGCCATCGGCATGCTCGCCGTTATGCCAACGTCCTCTACGCCAGTATGAGGAAACGCCATCGGCATGCTCGCCGTTATGCCGACGTCCTCTATGCCATAATGAGGAAACTCCATCGGCATGCGCTGTTTCTCTAGAGCCACTATAAACATGAGCTTGAGGAGAAACTGAACTATAAGCCATTAGCTTATAACGACCTGTAGGAACTTCACCCAGCGAAACAGATCTTACATGTAGTGCGACCATTCATGTTACCCCAACATCCCTCTAACGCCAGAGTGAGGAAACCACCATTACCCCGATGTTCCTTTAAAGCCACTGTAGAGGAACATCAACGAACCATTATTAACATTAGCTTGTGAAATGCCACCAATTTAACTGCCCCCAGCGACCACCGTATATGCAAGGAAATAAGATTACCATCCCTGATCGAATACAGCACTTGCACTCATTACATTCTGAATAAACAACTGAAAGCTCTTCCGATTAGATGCACATGATGATTTATGGGCAGCTGAGGACCATTGGCCTGAGTTTCAGGTGGCGACTGATGCATCAGCGTGGCGGTAGAATCGGGAGTAGCCAGGGAATGAGCTGAGGAGACCGATAGCCGATTAAGCAGGGCTCACGCCACCTGAAGGAGTCCAGAACACAGCCAGAGCAGGTTGCCCGATGCAGAACTAAAGACACAAGCAGAGACAGAGTTACTTATACTTCATCCTGACTGAATGAATGAATTAAAGAGTGAATAGGGGATCCTAGCACGGATCGGAAAACAGAGATCATGCTGAGGGTCGAGATCAGCAGGAGAGACTTCCCACACCGCGCAAGCCGAGATACCAATACTTAAAGAGAGAAGCCTTAGATCTTAATCCTAAACTATTTAAACACCCAAGTGATAGAGGCCCTTTATGAATAACTTACATAAGCGGCATATGCTCTTCATGCAGCCTTTGAGCAATTGATTATGAGCTTTAAAGAAGTTAAAATAAGCTTCATGTCATACAGACCCGAGAACTGTTCGAGACCACCCTCGTCCAGAACTAAGATGAGATACACTACTATGTCCCATGCAAGAAATCTATAATGCTGCAGGATTGACAGCACTGCAGCCTGCACGTGGGTGATGGTGATGGACTTACTTCTTCGCTAGATACTAGAACCATCACTTTCGAAGAAACCCCAACGGGCCCACACCGGCTGAAGAAGTATTGGTGAATCTCCTGACTGAGCGACCCAGGACATCTGTGATTGTGCTGAAAGAAAGCTTAGGACCAGAAGATCATCTGGGGGTCATGACCTGATGAACGGATGAGCCACAGATAACAGATAAAACATGATATGCTTTGAGAGAAAGCATGCCTAGATATGTGCCTGTCCTGAATAGCCACTTTTGTATAAAATATTAATTAGTATTTAATAATTAATTAATATTATAAATTAATTTAACACAACGCTAAACAGCTTCTATGAAGAAGCAATGACAAAGGTTACGGTTGTTTGACAACATCTATGCAATTAACTATGAATTGATTACTGTCATGCCATTAGTTGCAATAACTAAGATGGGCAGAAAACAGCCTTGCCGAGTCATGAGGCCCGAGGGCAGGAGCCTAACTCTTGTTTCAGCAGAGTGAGCAGATTGATGTACACGTACAGCCCCTGGACGTGACACTAGTATGACGCAGGGACTTACTCCACTCCGACCATTGGTGCCGAGGATCGAAGGAGGCACTGGGTCCCATTTTATTTTTAGTCTTTGGAATGACCCAGCCGGTGATCGAGCCGCAACCTCCCAGTCCGGGTCTAACCACGAGGCCGCTGAGCTGGTACCAGAAAATGTAGGCTTACAGTAGGATTCCACCTGAAAAAGTAGCTACCAAGCAGCCACAAGAAAATCTGCCCCATCCCTACTAACTGCAACGTTGAATAGGTTAACAAGATATACTGGCCATCTTGCACTACTATAGACTACTTTAACGTTTAATGAGCACCATGAGCCAAACATTTGGATCCGTCGTCCTGATGACACGCTGCATGAGGTCACACAACTAACCAGGGGCAGCCTAGGAATCTGGAGGCTCGTTTCGAGACCAGATATGAGGCCTCCATGTATACCATGACATAATTATCCTGTTGGGTTAAGGTTAGGGTTAGGGTTAGGGTTACACTTGGTTACATTTGGTTACATTTTCCTAATGCTGTTACTCAATACTATAGTGGCACTGAGCGACATCAAATCGATTACTGATCTGAATACAACTGGCAGAGTACATTTCCCAGACTGCACCGGGGAAACCACAACCGATAGGTCGCACAAGCACTGCGACACAGAAGCCAAGCTTGCTGCGAACATAGACATAGTCTATGGCTGCCTTCCTTCAACCCAGATCCTCTCGCAGATAAGTGATGAATTAATGCTTAGGAGTTTCAATTTAGAGCTCCTGGCAGTGGATGTTAGCTGTGCAGAAATGAAGCGACACAGCAAGCTGCTAGCCTACCACCTTCTGAAACATCTTCAGTCCCACAAAGCAACTGCCATTACCTAATCTTACTCGAGGACTGATCAACAGAACATACAATATGAATCTGAGACATTTAAAGTGACGAATGGGCAATGGGACGCACGGTGACAGGACGCTATATACGTATACGTATATTTTAATCTGAACTTCTGACCTCAGAGTGAGGAGGGTATACGCTAGAGTGACTGGACCGACAGCGGCTTGGGGGGCGGACGGAGGCAGCAGTTTGTTAAGCTTTTAGCTCTTCTCCAAGACAGCTCAACCCGGATAGTGAAGCTGAGACATGATAGAACGACAAAGGAAGCACTAATTAAATGCCCATTAAGAAATACATCCAAAATAACAGCTAGAAACAAATCTACGGAAGTAAATAAACTAGACAGAAGGCTATGACACTTGACATGAGATTACTGCAAATGCAATTTGCAATCTTAACCTACTTTAATATGACACTGCGCATGACTGAAATCCATTGAGATGAATTAACAATAACGTATGATACTGTCCTTGGAAACATGGAAAAAACTTTAAGATTAATAACTATGCCACGTATGAATTAATTGACGGGCAGAAAGCTCTTATACAGCTGCTGCTGCATAGAAGTATTAGTGTTAGCCAGGCATAAACTGAAGCATGATACATCACAGGGTGAACAGGGTGCTAGCTTTAGCATTAGTTTAGCATGAACAACCCTCATGGCAATGAGGAACCTCAACAAACCACATGGCTACAAGCAGTATTAAAGCACCAAATCTATATAGAGATTGCCATTAAGGTAGTTAACTCACAGCAATACTTTCCAAGCACATATAGAAAGTGTTAGGTAATACTTGTTAATACTTTGGTAAGCAGAGTGTGACTGAAGTCTAGCTTCAAAATGAATGAAACTGTCAGGAGACACAACAGGCAGCTGAGTTGCCAGATCTTGAGAAAGAAAGCAACTAGGTGTAGAACCATCCCATGCCCGACTAGGACTCACCACATGAGAACTTAACTTACAATATATATACACCCCAATGACTATGCTGACTTGAACAACACATTTCATTGGACAAGGTTATTTGGGCCCCTGACCAAAACCAGAACAAACAATTGACTACAGAAAACAAGCCCAACGGTGCTTATAAAAGCGCACGTGGCAACCACTGCACATGATTTGAGAACCCATAGCTGGAGGGGACAAACACTGCGCCTGAGCTGGCTTGGCAAACATCAGCTAAATTAAAACGTGGCTTTGACTGTAGACACATATACCACATACAATAGAAGGTGCAGCACTGTCTGCGCATCCGGCTTAATAACCAGAACAGGCTATTATGAAGCTTGTTGAAGCCACATGATAGAACTCAGCATCAGCAGAATCATATCAAACTCAATATTTTGCATACAACCTGCTGCCTGCAGGCCCTTATCACAGCATGGACGGTAGCTGAGAAGCATAATTTAAGCAGCAGACGCAGTAGCTGCACCCGCAGACAGCAAAAGCAGTAGTAACAACCACGAGGAACAGAAAACATCACATGCAGCTGGGAACCATGAGCAGAGGAAGGCAGGAAGAGCAAGGAGTCTAGTGAGCTTAAGTAGCCTGCCCAGTTAGTCAGCTGACTGCCGCATCGGCGAATGACGTGTGAGACTTGTACACACGTATACTCCCACATAGTAATGCAGCATGTTAACCCCTTGAGCATAGTATGGGCCTTTGAGCATGGCAAGAACTTCCCTTGAGGTTGACTGACTGAACTGACTCCGCAAGCTGCGTTTGATTAGCCTACAGCTACAGGTGCCTATTATTATAATTAATTAACACTACGACGTTGGAGCAGCCGTTCTGACCGGATTTGAGATTTAAAAGTTTATTTTCTTAGCCCATGGAGTCCAGAGAAAGTTCCCCTTGCATGACTTTGTCTATATATTCAATTGAAATCATCTCTGTTATTTTCCCCATTTGAAACTTTTTGTAAATATGATTTTAGGCATATATCTCTTACTCTGTCTGGCTATTATCGGCACATACGACCGCCTACTCGCCTTTTTTTGCGCTGCTTGATAATGGTGTCTTTTATAAGTCCCGATTCCCCGACATTTCTTTTTCACTTGATATCGTTTCGTATAGAGGGCCTACACAACCGATCTATATACCAAATGAAAGCCTGAATTCCGTAGTTAACATGGTATTTTGAATTACCCCCCCCCCACACACACACACGCAATTCTAGCCTACCCAAACGTAAAACAAAGTCGGAAAGTGTTTTATCAGCTCCCAAACTTTTTCGTTTGCATGGCCGTCTGACCTGACGCGATTCTTTCTTTGGCACAATCAATCAAATATAATAGTAGGCTACTAAGCCCGTTTTCAGCTAAATGTGGAAATGTCCAGGCTAAATAACTTATCGATGGGAGTCGTGTTAATATTTATTTACTCGTCATTGTCATGTTCACTCCAAATAAACAAGTATTATGCACATATGATGCGGAGAGCCATCTTATAAAATATTTTGGTTGGGATATTGAGGGGGCAGAAAACAGCCCGGTCACGTGGTGTATATACTTGCAAGTTGGGACAAAGAAATGCAATGTTTTTATTAATTAAACTGATATAACAACATAACATGGCTAATAATTGTTTATTTGGAATGTACTTTGGCTGGTAATTTAGGTAAATATAACGTGACTCACTTGTATAAGTAATTTACCGCGGACATGCCGCATTTACCACAATACATTGGCTTTAGTAATGCGGTTAGCTTATAATATTTGCAAATGTATGTGCTGACCAATGTTGGGGACATAGCCTACATATTTTATTTGATGTTTGATGGGACTATTAATTGATTCAGCATGAAGACTAAAGCATTCTAAAATCACTGGTGGTACGGCACCCTCAGAGCTGACTTGGAAATGAGCGGGATTTTACGACCAAGGCCAAGTTCAAATGATGAATTCCACACGTAACGGAGGACTGTTCGTAAATGTCACGTACGCTCAAAATGTGAGCGTAAACGGCGTTGTGAATTTGGCCCTATAACAAAATACAATATTCACACTATAACACTATAACACAACTAGAGTTGGGAATAACACATAATTAAATATGTTATCTGGTTAGTATGAGCCACATATCCAACCCAAGATGAAAATGTATTAATCAACCAATAAATCAATCAATCATGCATTTTGTGATCTGCATAGGAACTAAAATTGTCAAACTCTGCCCGAACCCGACCTGGCCCGATCGGTACCGACCCAACGTTATCGGGCCGAGCCGGGCAAAAACAAAAAAAGCGAATTAGTCGGGCCGGGCCGAGCCTTGGGCCTGGTGATTTTCCGTGATTTTGTCCTTTTTTCTTTCTTTTTTTTAAGAGTGTAAAAAATAGCAATGCTGTTATTTGTGTAATGTGATTGTTTATGTGTTTATTATTGAAGAGAGCTGCGCTAGGCGATTCACTTGTGACAGGAGGAGGACTGGAGGCGGGGTGCGCATCGCACTGGCATTTTAGACTCGGAGGCCTCGTACACACATGTTGGACGAACATGTGCCGAACCAAAGTGTTTAGTCAAACCACGTGACTTCCATTGGAAAAGCATTGAGCCATGAAACACAGACAGAACAGATCATGTCCGTCCGACATGTGTGTACGAGGCCAGAGCAGCATGCAGCCCGTAAATGGTAAATGGTAAATGGTGCATTTATATAGCGCCTTTATCCAAGGCGCTTTACATAGATTGTGCATTACATTCACCCATTCACACACCGATGGCAGCAGAAACCATGCAAGGCACCAACTAGCACATCGGGAGCAATTAGGGGTTCAGTGTCTTGCTCAAGGACACTTCGACAGTAACTCTGGGGGAGCCCGGGTTCGAACTGGCAACCTTGCGGTTCCCATCCAGGCACTCTACCCCTGAGCCACCGCCGCCCGTAGTCCCGCACTGCACGCAGGCAGAACAGTAGAGAGAACAGTGAACGGTGTCGTTGTGAGACCTGGTTTGCACACCAAGCGAGCTTCTAACCAGTTAAAAAAAAACAGGTTTCCGTCATGTTGCACTGAGCTATCTCGTTAACCCAGCTGGCTGCGATGAATAAAACCTAATCATTAATCAACGTCACCAAACGATCCATGCGAGCTTCTAACCAGTTAACTTGCCAAGTTGCCATATGCTTAAATGTTTTATAAAATCAATCGGATTATTACGCGATAGCTGAAGCGTTAGGTTTTCGTTGCACTGAGCTATCTCGTTAACCCAGCTGGCTGCGATGAATAAAACCTAATCATTAATCAATGATTAATTTTACTCACCTGCAGTCACCACCACCACTGTATAGAATCCATTAGAATGATTGGAAATGGAACATTAATAGCCTATTCTAACGTAAGTTACATACATCCTTTATTTCGATAAGTCTGTTGATCTCCGTTCTCACTTTCACACTGAACCATGAACCACGGCGCTGCTGCACCACCATTTAGTGCCTTTGTCAGGCTTTGGGCTTAACATTATGGTTGTTTTTAGGGTCGGGCCGACCCAGTTAGGGTAGGGTCAGGCCGGGCCTTAATTTTTGGGCCCGTTGAGAACTTTATTAGGAACCACGTGGCTGCAATGTGGATCTAAATATGCATTCATGTCCACAGAGAGATGTGTGTTGTGACTGAGCAGACACCTGGACTGAAGACACCCAGTCAAACCACACCTGGACTGAAGACACCCAGTCAAACCACACCTGGACTGAAGACACCCAGTCAAACCACACCTGGACAGAAGACACCCAGTCAAACCACACCTGGACTGAAGACACCCAGTCAAACCACACCTGGACTGAAGATACCCGGTCAAACCACACCTGGACTGAAGACACCCAGTCAAACCACACCTGGACTGAAGATACCCAGTCAAACGACAAGTGGACTAAGTAAGAATGTGCACTCATTGAAAATTGCAGCAATCATAGTCAGACTAATGTAAAAAAAATTGTCTGTATCAATTAGTGCAAATAACGAAACTAAAGAACTACTGTATCAAGTCTGGACTCTGGACAAGTGGACAAAAACAACTGATCTTGTGTTAGTTTTGGCGTTTTTTCTTCACAAATTGCATATTCTCTGGAGGGCATTTAATTAGTAATGTGTACATGTGTGCTGTAAACATGTGAGTTATATAATGAATGCTTATTAAAACATACATTTTCTTCTCATTTCAGCTGTTTTGAACGATTATAAGGTCAGTTTGAACAGTCTTGATGAAAAGTCTGGAACCTCCCTCACCAGCACCTACTCAGAGCTCTATATCTCAGTGGGAGAGAGTGAAGGGGTTAATAGCCAACATGAGGTGATACAGCTTGAGACAGCTTCCAACATGAAGACCTTCCATGACGATGCAATCAACTGCTGTAAAATCTTTAAGATCCTCCTCCCTGGAAGAAAGACACCCAGCAGAACAGTTCTGACCAATGGCAACGCTGGCATCGGAAAAACATTCTCTGTGCACAATTTTGCTCTGAACTGGGCAAGAGGTTTGGAGAATCAAGATATAGATCTCCTGGTTCCCTTTTCATTCCGGGAGCTGAACTTGGTCAGAGATAAGCAGTACAGTCTTCTCAACCTGATCCATGATTTCCACCCAACATTAAAGAAGGTCACAGCAGAGCAGCTCGCTGCCTGGAAAGTTTGCTTCATCTTTGATGGTCTCGATGAAAGCAGGTTTCCATTGTACTTCCAAAACAATGGCATTGTTTTTGATGTCACAGCGACCTCATCGGTGGATGCTCTGTTGACAAACCTCATCAAGAGGAATCTGCTCCCCTCAGCCCTCCTCTGGATAACCACCAGACCTGTAGCAGCCAATCAGATCCCTCCTGCATGTGTTGACATGGTGACAGAAGTGCGAGGGTTCACAGACCCCCAGAAGGAGAAGTACTTCAGGAAGAGATTCAATGAAGAGAAGCTGGCCGACAGAGTCCTCTCACACTTGAAGACATCAAGGACCCTCCACATCATGTGTTACATCCCACTCTTCTGTTGGATCATTGCTACCGTTCTGCTGGACATGTTGAGGACACACACCACGATAGGACAGCTGCCCAAGACCCTGACTGAGATGTGCTGCCATTTCCTGTTGGTTCAGACAAACAGGAAGAAGCAGAAGTATGATGAGACTCATGATGTGAAAAAGAAAGAACAAGAAAAGGTGACTCAACAGCAGCTCATGAAGACTGACAAGAATGGAGAGACAGCGAGATCAATTCGTGGCGGTGGCGACTCGCCACGACCTATTTTTTTACGCCATGGCGTATTCTTCATTATCCGCCATGGCAGAACAGAATTCGCCGTGGCGAGTACAGAATCCGCCGTGGCGAGTTGATCAATTCGTGGCGGCAGCGACTCGCCACGACCTATTTTTTTACGCCATGGCGTATTCTTCATTATCCGCCATGGCATTACAGAATCCGCCGTGGCGAGTACAGAATCCGCCGTGGCGAGTTGATCAATTCGTGGCGGCAGCGACTCGCCACGGCAGAACAGAATCCGCCATTGTTTATTTTTTTTTTGCGTGCCGTGGTGCAAGTTATTTGTCCTAGTAGTACAATTCTCGGAATTATTTCATCCTCTTCTAGCGTAACGGTTAGCGCTCTCGCCCCTATAGGCAAGGCACCGTGCGGACCCAGGTTCGATTCTTGCAAAAAGCAAACTTTTTTTTTTTAAAGTTCTTTTTTTACCCGTACATACAGTGTGTGTGCGTGCGTGCGTATACAGTGTGCGTGCGTGTATGCGTGCGTATACAGTGTGTGTGTGTGCGTGCGTGCTTCATCGTATTTATTATTATTATTATTAATATGCAGGTAATAATAATAAATACGATGAAGCACGCACGCACACACACACACCGCCACGAATTGATCAACTCGCCACGGCGGATTCTGTACTCGCCACGGCGGATTCTGTTCTGCCATGGCGGATAAAAAAATAGGTCGTGGCGAGTCGCCACCGCCACGAATTGATCTCGCTCCACCTGCAAGAATGTTCTTCTGAATCTGGGTAAGCTGGCTTTTCAACATCTGGAGAAAAGTAGCATCATGTTCTACCAAGAAGACCTGGAAGAGTGTGGTCTTGATGTGAAAGACGCCTCGCTGTACTCAGGCGTGTGCACACAGATCTTCAAGAGAGAGTGTGTGCTGTTTCAAAAAACAGTCTACAGCTTTGTTCATCTGAGCATCCAGGAGTTTCTTGCTGCAGTCTACCTGATGCATTGTTTCACACAGAAGAACATGGAGGTACTGAAGACATTCCTGGAAGATGATTGTAACTACTACAGTTTCAGCTCCCTCTCCGCCTTCCTGAAAGCTGCTATGGAAAAATCCCTGATGAGTAAAAATGGCCACCTGGACCTACTTGTTCGGTTCCTTCATGGCCTCTCACTAGAGTCCAACCAGAGTCTGTTAGGAGGCCTGCTGGGTCAGAAAAAGAACAGTCCAGAGGAGATCCAGAAAGCCATCCAGAACCTGAAGGAGATGTTAACTGATGATGACTCTCCTGACAGATGTATCAACATCTTCCATTGTTTGATGGAGATGAACGACCACTCATTACATCAGGAGATCCAACAGTACCTGAAGTCAGAGAACAGATCAGAGAAACTGTCTGAGACCCAGTGTTCAGCTCTGGCCGTCATGCTGCAGATGTCAGAGGAGGTTCTGGAAGAGTTGGACCTGGACAAATACAACACATCAGTGACAGGGCGATGGAGACTGGTCCCAGCTGTGAGGAACTGCAGAAAGGCTCGGTTAGTAGTTAACACATGGATCGCCTGCCTATCACGTTATTATTAGGTCACATCAAATCCAACACTTGACTGCCAAGCACGCAATATTGCGCCCTATGGTCTTTTCAGTGGTAGATTGCGCTCTTCACCAATGTATGAACGATACTAGGTTGCTAGGCAACATATAAAACGTATGAATGATTTGATACTAGGTTGCTAGGCAACAGATGAAACCTAATATGAAGTATGCGTGAAGGCTGCCTCCCGTCCGATGTAAACAGATATTTGAGGGGCACTAGCCCCTTCTATATTCAACTATTAGTAGATTTTCGTACACAAACATTTAATTCCCATTGACAATGAATAGAGAATGTACGTCATGTGTCTAAAAAAAATCGGCTATTTTTGTCTTACACAAACATTAAATTCCCATTGACAATGAATGGAGACTTTTACGTCATAGCGTCTGAGCAAATAGGCTTTGTGTCTATTTTGTCCTACACAAAGCTTAAATTCCCATTGACAATGAATGGACAATTTGACGTCATAGTGGCTGAGCAAATTAGACATGTTACGCCATGATGATCTACGATGATAAGAGCGGCCCTCACTTCACACAAGTGTGACTTAAAAAAACCTTTTCCGCACATCCAAAAAGTAAAGGTCGGCCCATCTGCTCTAAGATGTTTTATTTTTTAGCGGCCAAAAACATCTACGTTTATTATAATATTGGGGAAAATTCAAACTAACGTTTAGTCATATTTTAGGTAACTTCCATGACAGTGAACTAGGTAGGCCTATAATTCATTTTGATAATCTGCATTTACAGACTTGTCGGCTGCCAGCTCAGAAAGACAGACGTTGAAGTTGTGGCTTCAGCTCTCAGCTCTAATCCTTCCCATTTGAGAGAATTGGACCTCAGTAAGAATGACCTGCAGGACTCAGGACTAGTGGAGCTGCTCTGTGCTTCACTGAAGAGCCAAAACTGTAAACTGGAAGTTCTAAAGTAAGATACATATATATATATATATTTTGATCACTTCTGTTTTATTATCTACTGTATTATGTAAATATAATGCTGTGACTAAACTGATGCTAAACTGAGGGTCTGGACCCCCTAGGGGGTCCCCAGATGATGTGCAACAACTGTGTTTTCTCACTCAACAGTAAACAAACCAACGTACGTACGTATAAGTAGTATCTGCACATTTCTAAAGGTACAATTTAATAACTTTTAAAGCATTTTTTATAAACAAATTGGCAAATTATATTACAGAACAAAGAGGCAAACATTGTGAAAATAGCCGATCTACATGCTCACTGTTTTGGCATGGTTGTAGTTTGGCTATAGAGGGTATGCACATGCAAAAAGTGGCAACTGAGTTTAATTGTAACGTTGTTTAATGCAACAGATGGGCATAAAGGAGTTTTTTGCCACTCAGTAGCCTGCGTTCCCACATAACTTCCAGGTATGATGATGACCACGATGTCACACGCATATACCCTCTATTTTCGGCGGCGGTGCGGCTCAGGGGTAGAGTGGCTGGATGGGAACCAGTGTTGGGCAGTAACGCGTTATTAGTTACATATTACTGTAATATTATTACTTTTTCCAGTAACGAGTAGTATAATGAATCACTCTGCAGAAATAGTAATATAATAACTATTTACTCCGCCAAAACACGCTTTGTTACTCCTTACTTTCACTTACAAATGAGTGTCATTTGTTTTTGTTCATTCGTGCACTCATAGTAGATGCTTGTTGCATGGCATGCAAAAATAGAACAGATCTACAAGCTAACAACGGGTAAAAACAGACGCGATGCGTCGTAGCTTGTATATCTGTTTTTGTTGGCCTGCACAGCCTGCACACAGTTATGACATAGCGTATATGCGTCTGGGGCTTAGAGTTATACTCTAAGGTCTGAGGTCTATGCGATCTCGCTTCACTTCCAAAAAACAACAGAGACAGACAGAGACCATGACAGAGAAATGTTTCGGTATTACTTTGTCTGTCAAAGATGCCTAGTATATTGATGTCTGGTGTAAACTTTGCGTGTGCAAAAAAACACTTTGTCTAAACGTGTTTAAAGACGCATGAGAAACACAGAGCTTCCCCCCCAGGCAGGCAAAACAGACTGGATTTGATCCGCCAGGACATTAAATGAATTCTTGGCTCGTCGCTGGGTGTATTGTTTTAGACGAGAGGTTAACCCGTCCCTCATGAACAGTTGACTCGGCCTCATTTAGATCAATCATGGTCCGGAGCGGTTGCGCAAAGACCCACCCGGCAGCACTGTTTAATGCAATGTATTTGTGTGTTTTTATTTTATTTCTCATGACAAAGTTGTAAAAGTCAATAGTATGTATATCTATAAAATAAGCAAGCATCACGCTAGCAGACAATACACTAGTTCTGTCTTTCAATCATTTTAGTGGGTCTTTGCGCAACCGCTCTGGCATTGGAAAATACACTTTGAGGTCCAATGTCAGGCTGCCTCCAATCTGAGAACCCATAGGCAAATAAAGGAATAGCAGCACCCTCTTTTTCCTTGAAATTGGACGTGAGTCTACAGTCTGTCTTGAGAGGCTGCCTCAAAAAAGGTCAGAGACTGTTGCTTTAATGAATTGTTTGTTATTTATGTATACGATACTGTCCGTTTTGAGATGCTGCAGCCATGTGTGTGCAGTTCAGGTTGTTGATGTTGAATTCCAAATGTGGAATATGCAGCAGAAAAGGGCTGATGAGAGACTGTTGACTATTTTTGTTTTATATCCTGCCATTATTCATTTTGGCTGATTGGAGACTTATTATTCCAATCAATTGGATTCAGTTGTAAAAGGAGCTGGCTAAACAGAAAGTAAAAAGTAATATGAAGTATTACTCTTGATTCCAAGTAATAAGTAATGTGTGCAAGGTTGCCAGTTCAAACCCGGGCTCCCCCAGAGTTAGTGTTGAAGTGTCCTTGAGACACCCCTACATGCTCCCGATGTGCAGGTTGGTACCTTGCATGGTTTCCTCAGGCACAATCTATGTAAAGCGCCTTGGATAAAGGCACTATAAAAATGCCCAATTTACCATTTATTTTCACAATACGTGAAAGTGCGGAGCTGAGTGAAACTAAACGCAATGCCTAAAATTCCAAGTGCTTGTCAGGGTAGGGGGTCATATATATATATATATATTGTGGGGTCTCGAGAGCGACACCCCGCGATGGTAAGTGCGTTGCCAGGGCAACCAGACACGCTGTCAGACAGAAGAAGCCTCGGGCCGTTAGGAACGCCCTCGGCCGTGTGATAGGGAATGTATACGTCCCGAATCTCCTCCTCCGCCAGCTGAAGCTGATGGATCGACCGCACCCAAATCAGCAAGCGGCCACACCCGTCATATAAAAAGGAAGACTCAGTCTACGTCTGACAGCGGCTGGTTCACACACATATGCTCACGGAGGCACGCACGGCACACCGTCGGGGGGCTTTTAGGAACGGTCCAGGGAATGTCCGAGGGACAGAGACAATCGGACTGTATGACTAAAATATAGAGACGGGAGTTCCAAGTCCGCGTATCGCACGGCGGGAGGGTGGCAGCCCCGCCACAGTGACAGCGACAAGGACACTACCCAAAATAAGGTCGGAAAGAAACCTATAATTCTTGACAATTCATTGAGTCCTGTCTGGCAAACAGGCGCTCATTATATACGCCGGAGTGGCTGACAGCTAGTGCTCTCTCGGAGCTGGAACCCGCTAGGGGAGAAGACCCGCTACAGTTAAAGATAAAGACCGATGACGTCACGAAGCAAGGCAGCGCCGTCACCTCTTATCGTTATTAAAACCACAGCCCTCCACGACAGAGGAGCGAGCTATCAGAGACTGTACAAACCTGAGTTGAAATCTAATCTTCTGTTCTCATCCTTCTCCAGGCTGGCGACGACGCCTGTGAAACTTAAATTGTATGGAATATAATTTATGTTGAACCTACGTGGGGTTTCTCCTGCATGCATTCTGTATACTTTGCTGCTAAACAAATAAAGAGGCGTTTGAAACTGCTGCAATCCCCTGTTCCGCCTGCTCCTTGACCACTGAGACTCCACAATATATGCTGTATAGATACGGCAACCTTCCCCGTGTTGCTTCACGCACTGGTCCGATCCAGAAGAGCGCAGTTTGCCGGCCACTGCTACAGAGCTGACAATGAGGTTATATCTTCCCTTCTTCTCTGGAGTCCTGCCTCAGCGCGGACCAGAGGTAGAAAGTTGTCGTTCCCTGATGTCATCACTAAGGACACATCCTTCAGTATAGGCAGGAACTGGGGGTGGCAATGAAGGACCGGTGCTTCAGTAGGCAGGAACTGGGGGTGGCAATGAAGGACCGGGAAGTCTGGCGTAGCATTGTGGAATCCATGATCTCGACCGCGGTCGAAAAATGATGATGATGAGGGGGTCCCCAGTTCAAATATGATTACTTAGGTATCATTTGTTTTGCTAATCTCTTATTTAATCTGCATTTACAGACTTGTTGGCTGTAAACTCAGAAAGACAGACGTTGAAGTTGTGGCTTCAGCTCTCAGCTCTAATCCTTCCCATTTGAGAGAATTGGACCTCAGTGAAAACGACCTGCAGGACTCAGGACTAGTGGAGTTGCTCTGTGCTTCACTGAAGAGCCCACACTGTAGACTGGAAGTTCTAAAGTAAGATACATGACAGATTTATTTTGATCATTTCTGTTTTATTATCTACTGTATTATGTAAATATAATATGAATGCTGTGGTGATAATGTATTAATAAGCTTTATATCATGGTAACCCAAGCCTACAGTATGTGCCTGAGTAGACTAAAACATGTTTGGGGTAGTTAAAATTACCCCAAACATGTTTCAAAATGTATAGGCTATTTAGTCATACAATGGAGTTGCTCACAATGCGTTGAGGATCTTGTAACAATCAGCCTTTTACTTAGAAAGGATAATCATTAACTAAAGGAAAAAAAAAACAACGGGATCGTCGGGTTAACCAAAATGGTAAGCAATTACACACAATTCACTTTGGGAAACACTTCTGTCCCTGTCTCTCTCCCTGCTTAATGCAATATACAGTATACAAACAACCGAAATCAACAATTACACCTCAAACCCTCTCCCAACCCAACTGAGTCCCTCTGTAACCCCCTCGGATCACAATGTCGAATAAACATTAAACAATAAGTTCATACGGCGTTGGCGGCACGCTACCGCACGCCCAGAATAATAAATAAATAAAGAGCACTGGCGTCGGTCCTCTTCTCACCACGCACGCACATTATAGAGTCCTTTACAGTTCCACACAGAAAGAAAGGTACGCTCCAAATGAAACCGCGAACGTTCGGGGTACCCCTTATTATAATCCAACAAGGACAAGACGTTTGGAATGATTTAAAGCGATCCATATCCAACGGCTGCAACAGTGCGTTCCTGTTCCCGATGGCTTGACTGTCCTTAGTCTTGGCTGCAGAATGCAGATAGGATTACGCGTTGAAGTTTTACTAGTGACTTAAACGGTAGGCCTATCTGGCGCCACAGAGCTCCTCAAACATGCACCTTGGCACCTAGGTTTGTTTGTCCATTTGATCCCCTTCCCCCGTGTCACTTCCTCTTCTAAATTCAGGAATAATGCATATCGCAAATGTGTCATTCATTAATTCAGTCATTCATTCATTCATTCATTCATTCATTCATTCATTCATTCATTTATGTATGTATGTTTTCATCTGGTGTTTCAGACTGGCTCACTGCGGCCTGTCAGAGAGATGCTGTGAAGCTCTGGCCACAGCTGTAAACTCTAATCCCTCCCTAAGAGAGTTGGACCTAAGCCTCAACATGGTGAATGATTCAGTCCTGGAGAACAGCAAGTGAGTAGACTTGGGCTGTGTCCATGTTGGACAGTGCAGTATTTCCCTTAACAGTGTATTCACTTTGACACGATGACACAAAGCATGCAGAGAGAACAATGCAGTGCCTCAAATAAACTATAGGATAGCAGACAATGAGCATAGATCTCTCTAAACAACATGCTGTCTAAATATCATTCTGCACATTTGCGGCTGAGAAATAACAAGACATATCCAAGATATGTGCATAGTAAAGTTGCATCAATAAGGTATAAAAGGAGAGTGGCGTGCTACAGTATAGGAGTTAAGGTGGCGACTGAGGAGTTGATGAGATCCAAACTGGGCAGCAGTGAGTATGTCTGGATGAGCTGCAGGGCTAAGATAATGATAGGAGAAACACTGTAGTGTCAGCTAACGGAGACGTTGTCTTAGACAGTTAGACATTGATGCATTGTTGTTGTACTTCCTACAGAGTGAAACATGGAAGAGAAGATTGGCTTACTAATCCTCAACTCATTACAAAACGTAAGTATCTGTCAATATCACATATTAAAAAAAATTACGCTGTTGTATACTTGGTTGATGCTGTCCTGAAAACTCTTCTGCTCTCTACTCTTAACACCATCATTGAGCATTAGTTGGCTATTTTGGGACGTCCAGGGGGTACCCAGATGATTGTGGGGGTCAACAGATGTTTGTAGGGGTCCCCAGATGATTGTGGGGGTCCCCAGATGATTAGCTCACTCAACAGTAAACAAACTAACAGAGTAAAAGTTGCTAAAACCAAATTGGCATAGGTGGTGAGTGGGAATTACATTTAGGTAGGCTATAATTACATTGGGGGGGGGGGGGGGGGGACTCTCCGCACCGCAGATGTATTTATTTATTCCCCCAAATAAAGATATATCTCAGATGGTCTAAAAACTAAAAATGTATCATAATTGTACCAATTATTTATACACAGCACCAGGGTGAAAGGTTTCTGTTTCAAAATTTAAAGGGAGGAGGACATTTATTAAGATGATGTGTTTATTATGAAATATGAATCTGTGCTGTCATGTGCAATTTAATTAGCAAATAGGGGGTGCTCCCCGGTTCAAATATGATTATTTTGGTGGGTTCCCAGTTCAAATAAAATCACATTGTGGAGTCTTTCATATACACATTCTGCCCCCTGGTGGAGACTTTAAGACATTCTGACTCACATTTCACTGTGGTCTTGAATAATCTCCGATGCATTGTGAGCTTGTAGATCATCTTCAGTATATCATTATTTTTATTGTATTGAGTCTTAATTTAGTCGACTAAGACTAGGATAAGGATAATAAGATTACGTGTGTGTGTGTGTGTGTGTGTGTGTGTGTGTGTGTGTGTGTGTGTGTGTGTGTGTGCGTGTACGCACATGCATGCGTACGTGTGTGCATGTGTGTGTGTGTGTGTGGTGCGTTTGTGCATGTGTGTGGTGCGTTTGTGCATGGCCAGTCGGTACATATGTGGCTCTTCAAGCGAGATCATTAGTGGCATGTGTGGGGAGTGTACACGCACGCATGCTGAATTTTCGCTTATCTTTTGG
This sequence comes from Protomyctophum bolini, assembly GCF_963924005.1. Lineage (NCBI taxonomy): Eukaryota > Metazoa > Chordata > Actinopteri > Myctophiformes > Myctophidae > Protomyctophum > Protomyctophum bolini. The sequence goes on along the minus strand of NC_137883.1, from coordinate 1,415,416 downwards.
TTATATAGTCGAATTCTAGGACATCTGCCACGGTTTTGGTATGGTTTTAGCACGGTTCTAACCATTCCATACCCATATATCCTCGTGCGTGCGTGCGTGTGAGTCAGTGAATGATGTATTTAATGTTTACTGTGTTGTTTTCTCATCAGATTTCCATCGTCTCACACTGGACACAAACACAGCACACAGAAACCTCTCTCTGTCTGAGAACAACAGGAAGGTCACAAGGAGGTCAGGGGGTCAGCATCCTCCTGATCATCCAGACAGGTTCGATGGAACTGCTCAGGTTCTGTGTACACAGAGTGTGACTGAACGCTGTTCCTGGGAAGTAGAGTGCAGTGGACTGGTTTCTATAGCAGTGACTGACAGAGAAATCAGCAGGAAAGGACCTGGTGATGACTGTAGGCTTGGGGGAAATGACAAGTCCTGGAGTCTGCGCTGTGATGGTGGTGGCAGTTACACTGTCAGACACAATAGAGAGGAGACTGTCCTCCCTGTCAGAGCCTCTAGTGACTCTAACAGAGTAGCAGTGTATGTGGACCGTCCCGCTGGGACTCTGTCCTTCTACACAGTGTGCTCTGACTCACTGACACACCTGTACATCTTCCACAACACATTCACTCAACCTCTCTATGCTGGATTCAGGTTATTGGCCCGCCCCTCCTCAGTGTGTCTGTGTGAGCAGAGATAGATTGTGATGATGTAATAAGCATCACAGTGACATCACACATTACAGCTCCTGGACGTTGTCATGTCAAGACCCCCCATGCATTTGACCATTGACCCCCGGCCCCCATAAGATACGATTTGTGTCGTTAAAAAGGTTACAAACTATTTCATTAATCTTTTTTTTAACGCGTCACATTGTGATGCATTGTTATCTTGTAGAGCTGCTATTTTTGGAATAGCTAAGTAATATGCCCCCTGGAACCCCCTCAAGGGCCCCCAGGGGACCCTGAACCACACTTTGAGAACCAGTTAGGGTTGATTTTGTCGACTACCTTTTTTCACTGAGGAAGACTAAATAACAAAATAAAAACTAACACATGATGCCACAAAACTAAGACTATATACTGACAATTCCGTCAACAAATAAAAACTAGACCCAGTGAAAAATCTGCCATTATGGCTGATTATTATGGCATCAAGGCCCACCAAAATACATTTTAGTCTACTAAATCAACTGTATCTTTAGTCAATTAAAGTCGACTAAAACTAGACTAATACTAAAACATTTCAGATGACTAAATTAAGCTTACTTACAAAGACTGACTAAAACTAAAATCTAAATTTGCTGTCAAAATAAAACAAACAAACCAGTGGTCTCAAAATCAGTTTAAAAACGTTAACCCTATATACATACATTGGCTATTTGAAAACAGCAGATCTAAAGCTCACAATGCGTTGCAATGCATATTTAAAGTATTTTTGTAAATCTATATTTTTGAAACTTGTGACACAAAACTTGTGCTGGGGTCCCTTGCATAAATATGTTCAAATGGGGGTCTGTGGTCAAACTCTATTGTATAAAATGAGTCATCACCACAGGGAGCCGGGGATAGTCTTTGAGCCAGGGGGAGGGGCTATGTTTGATAAGACAGGTAGCCAGGGGGAGGGGCTATGTTTGATAAGACATGGAGCCAGGGGGAGGGGCTATGTTTGATAAGATGTGTGATGACCCGGACCAGACAGGGGTACGGGGCCAGTGCTGACGTGCTCAGTGTGGACGCTGGCCATCCTCCATTTTGCGCCGGCGAGCTTGCAAAGCCTGAGCTGCCGTTCCCTTTTAGATGTTCCTTGAAGGACAGGCTTCTGTCGAGGGTCACACCGAGGTGGGTTGGATTAGAGGCATGCTTTAGCTTGAGTCCACTAAAATGGACTTTAGTTCTGAGCAGCTTTAGCTTGAGTCCACTCAGATGGACGTTCAGTTCTTTGGCAGCTTTAGAGTTGTGGAGATGGAATATGCTGGAAACAGTTTTTAGCTGGGCTTGGTTTTAGGCGCCAGGTTTTGCAGAACTGGTCCAGTTTTGGAAAGGTCTTCTTCAGTGAGCACCTGTTCCAGTGGATCAAATTCTGGTGGTTTGGAATGCCAGACAGACGTCATCGGCATAGATTAATTTGCAGCATTTGGTGGTGCATAGGTCGTTTGTGTAGAATAGATGTTGAACAGGGTTAGAGTTCGAACTGAGCCCTGCGGGAGTCCATTTCTCTGTGTTCTACATGAACCTCCGGGTTGTCTGAACATCCGGGTCAGCAGAGTTTGAATTATTGCCGTTGCCCAAGCAGGAAGCGCCATTGTGAATTTCACTATGAGGCCTTTGTGTCAGATGGTATCATAGGCAGCTGTGAGGTGGAGGAACACAGTCCCTGTCTTCAGTCATCTACCATGCAGACATCTACAACCCACCCCCACTGCTCCACTTCGATCTTAGTTCCAACCCCCCAACAGCAGACTTCGCCATCCAATCAGCTCGGAAAAAAGAATGAGAGTCCAAGGAGGTCCAAAACAAACACCTGTTGTCAGACCCCCAACCAACAGGTCCCTGGCACCACCCTCAATAGATTCATAGATCAATCAAACAGGCCCCTGGCACCACCCCCAATAGATTCATAGATCCATCCAACAGGCCCCTGGCACCACCCCCAATCTATTCATAGATCCACCCAACAGGCCCCTGGCACCAATCTCAATAGATTCATAGATCCATCCAACAGGTCCCTGACACCACCCTCAATAGATTCATAGATCCATCCAACAGACAGTGGTCTATATACACTCAATTGATTCAATTGATTCAGGCCAGCCTTCACAAATGGAGGCAGCAGCCCTAATAGTCCACTGTGTGCTTGTGGAGAGGAACAGCTAATAGTCCACTGTGTGCTTGAGGAGAGGAACAAACTATGGAGCACATCATTGAAGTTTGTCTTCTCCTACTGCTGTGAGCATGGTGTTAGTCGCCCTCCATACAGCAGACCAGAAGGAAACTGCTTGGCTTAAACTTCGCATTCGCTATATACATTAAATGAGATTGGATATGCACAAACCTCCACTCCATACATTAAAAAATATGTGTCCTAAATACTGTCCATCAACACTGATGATGATGATGATGATGATGATGTAAATATCAGTGTCATATGTCTCATGTAAATACAAACTCAGATTTTATGTATATTATATTTTTTTATATTTTGTTACACATTATATTTGATGATGCAATTGTCAGTAGCCAATATTGTTTATTGTATTTATTGTATTATGAACCTTTATACTGAAACACTTTAACACCATATATTATATTATATATTATGTACTGGAGTCCTTCAGGGTTATGTAGTCGGTACCCTGCTTTCCCCCTCTACACCAAGAATCTCTCTGTGAAAATACCAGATCTGCAAGCTATCTAATAGCCAAGATCTATGTCACATAGCGACACATTGTGAACAGTGTTAATTTTGACAGCTAATTTATTGTCATATTTTAGTAATTCTGAAATGCTGTAGTTTTTATAGTTTTAGTTAGTTAGTGGACTAAATCTACAGTTGATTTAGTCGACTACCTGTCTTTTGGAGGGCCGTGAAGGCATCGTTATGATTTATACTCATCTGTGTGGCTAAGATAGCCAATCTACAAGCTCACATTGAGTCTGTGTGATGCGTTGTAAACTTGTAGATCGGCTGTTTTCGCACAAGCATGAAATGACTTGTCTTTTAGTTCTACTAGATTTAGTTCTACTGGATCTCTTCTCAACCCTAACAATTTAGGCTAGTTTATATTTGTTGATACAAATTGACAATATATTTAATTCTAGTCAGCTTAGCTTGGTCATAGTTTTAGTTGACAAAATGACCAGTGATTGTGAGATTGTACATAGTGTGCTATTGTGTGTGTATTGTCATCTATTTGTGACTGTAGGGTTGATGTGTTCACTCTCTCTGATCTCCTACGGCTGTGAATATGTTGTTGGTTGACTAGACTTCATGTCATTTACTGTCATATTGGACTTTGTCTTTGTGGAACTATTAGCATTATTACTATCAGTCAATATGTGGTTTACCCCCCAAAAAACAGCAGCAGACTGACCTCATGCTTCCTTCTATGCATGAGGAGTCCAAGCTGCTTCTTTTCACCTGACAGGGGTGAATTTCCCCGGCCGGACGTAGCACGTGGAAGTAACACGTTATTCCGACTAGTTCCTTTCCCCTCTATCAGGCGTCCCGGCTGGCCAGGGGGGGTAGTTTAGAGACCAGGATTACTGCATGTTTTAGTGAGGGTACGACACATCAAACGGCGGTGAAAAGTTGAATTGTCCGTTCGAATGAAAATACAAAGGATTCGTCATAGTGTCAGTGCGTGCGTGAGAGAGAGAGATAAATAGATGATGCTCATTTGCTGTCCATGGTGCTGACACAATAAAACAAAAATAGTTGTGCATGCAGTGTTGAACTGCACATGAACTCCTCAGCCAGGACGCATACTCAATTCACTTCTAAAGCAGGGAAAACCGCTATAAAAAACATTATTATATTGCATTGGATTAATTAAGGAATAAGAATTTGAATGCTAAATTGTGAGTGGGAAATTAATCTTTCATCAACAGCACTCCATGCGTCCGCAATGCGTAATTGTCTGCCTCCCGATTCACAACAATAGATTTTTCTTTTTTCATTTTATAGAGGTACCATACATTATTAATACAAATGAAAAGAGAGATGTCTCTTTGAATTATACTGTACAAATTGCGAACACGTTAATGTGTTTATTAGCTCAACATTGTCTGCTGTGAATAAGGTTATATTGACCTTGGCTTAATTGAATAACCTGTAATTCAACTACATACAGTAGTAGGCTACAACAAGGGAATGGGTAGCCTACAACAGTCATGTAGGCCTATACCCCCCAATCTGGCTTTAGGAAAGGTCACAGCACAGAAACAGCACTTGTAAAAGTAATGAATGATCTTAGGGTGTCTGCTGACAAGAAACATGTATCTGTTCTCCTACTTCTAGATCTAACGGCTGCATTTGACTTTTGACACGATTGATCATTCAATTTTAATACAGCGTCTGGAGCACTGGATAGGCCTGTCTGGTACGGCCCTGTCCTGGTTTTCCTCCTACCTATCAAACAGAAGTTACTTTGTCAATCTAGCCGAGTTTGACTCAGACAAACACGACATCAGTTCTGGTATTCCACAGGGCTCGATTCTTGGCCCTCTCCTTGTACATACTGCCATTGGGCGAACTCATTACCAATCACGGAGTCAATTTTCATTTCTATGCTGATGATACCCAACTATATCTTTCTGTGGCTCCAGATGATCCCTGTGCTTTAGACCCGCTGTTGACCTGTCTGTCTAGCATCAAATGTTGGATGAGAGAGAACTTTCTCAAGCTAAATGAGCAGAGTTGGGGTCCGTTACTCTTAAAAGTAAGGCACTACATATTACATATTACTTTTGAAAAAGGTAATGCCTTACATTACTTTATTACTCCCTGGAGAAAGTAACTAGTTACATTACTCGTTACATTACTTTTGCGTTACATTGATGTGTCCGGCCAGAGGTGGGAGGAGACAGGTGGGTCTAAAACCGGACGTCTGGCCACCCTACGAGTCCACGACAGTAGCGAAAAGTGCTGTGCTGCTGCTGATCTGACACCAGTTTGACATGTTCTAGTCCGCGACTCCAGCGCACCATTACTTTTCATGTTCAACTCATCTCCGTTGTGTGCATTATTCTCCAAGTCCAAATTAAGCAACACTGCTGAAAGCAGCCACATGACGCAATTAAGTAACGAGTAACGGCAGCGCTAAAGCGACCAGTAACTGTAGTGTGATTATCAATTTTGGAGGAGTAGTGTCGTTATATTACTCGCTACAGACCAAAGTAGTGTCGTTACAGTAACGAGATTTTCCGTTACTCGTTACACCCAACTCTGTAAATGAGGATAAGACAGAAGTTCTCATAATCGGTTCTAGTGAGCAGAAATAATCAATAATAAGCAGACTTGGTAACCTGACTGTAGAAAGTAACAGTACAGTAAAGAACCTGGGGGTTATTATTGATTCTGAATTGAATTTTAATTCACACATTAATCATGTTACCAAGATTGCCTTTTTTCACGTTAGAAATATTGCACGAATCAGAGCCTATTTGTCCTTGGACGATGCAAAAACGCTAATCCACGCCTTTGTTTTTTCTCGGCTTGACTACTGCAATGCAAATATCAAATGTGGATTTCTAAATATTAGATCTCTACGCAAAAAAGGAACATTAGTAAATGAAATTATATCAGACAATTGTCTTGATCTATTTTTTCTGACTGAAACTTGGCTAGGTGAGCAAGAATATGTTAGTTTAAATACAGCCACCCCACCAAGTCACACCAATGCACATATACCTAGAGACAATGGGAAAACTGGAGGTGGAGTGGCTGCCATCTTCAATACAAGCCTAACAATTAGTCTTAGAGCTAGAGCTACATACAAATCATTTGAAAGCTTGATTCTCAACCTTTCACACCCAAGCTGGAAATCAATACAGCCGCTGATAGTCATTACAGTGTACCGCCCCCCCGGCGCTTACACACAATTTTTATCAGAGTTTTCAGAATTTCTATCAAGTCTAGTTCTCGAGTCTAATAAAATCATCATAATTGGTGATCTAAATATTCACGCGGACATAGGAACTGATAGCTTGAATAGAGCGTTTGTCTCATTGATTGATTCAATCGGTTTCTCTCAATGTGTAGACAAACCTACACACATTCACAACCATACCCTTGACCTCATTCTGGTCTATGGTATTGCAATAGAGCACCTCACGGTTTTTCCAGAAAACCGTGATCTCTCTGATCATTATCTGATCACCTTCGATTTTACATTGATCGATTATACACCACTGGACAAAAATGTCCTTGGCAGAAGTATATCCGAGAGCGCTGTAAGCAAATTCAAGGAAATGGTTCCATCAGCCATCAACTCAGTATATTTCAACAAAATAGAGGACCTTCACACATATAGTTCTCATCAACTCGATCAACTTGTTGATAGTGTCACATGCTCATTTCAAACTACGCTAGACTCTGTTGCTCCCCTGAAAAGGAAGGTAATAAAGCAACAAAGGCTAGCCCCGTGGTACAACTCGGAAACTAGAAACCTCAAGCGAACGTCTCGCAAACTCGAAAAGAAATGGCGTTCAACCAAACAGAAAGAATCATGTATAGACTGGCAGAATAGCCTCAAAATATACAAAAAGGCTCTCGACACGGCCAGAGCCAATTATTATTCATCCCTAATAGAGGGAAACAAAAGTAACCCAAAGTTTCTTTTTGATACTTTGGCAAAACTGACAAAAAGCTGTGATTCCACGGATCCACGGATTCCTACGACTCTCAATAGTAGCGATTTCATGAGGTTCTTCAATGGCAAAATAGAAACTATCAGAGATCAAATTGATCTACAACTACTCTCGGCTCCCACTGGACTGCCCCCAAATGTGGTGGTCTCAGAGGTGGCCGCAGACCCAAATATATATATGGATAGTCTCTCTCTAATCGAGCTCTCTGAGTTCACTTCAATGATATCTTCTTCAAAATCAACGACATGTACCCTGGATCCAGTTCCGACTAGATTACTCAAAGAGGTCCTGCCTCCGGTTGGTACATGCCTACTCAATATGATCAATATGTCTTTGGTGACAGGCTACGTGCCACAATCTTTCAAGGTAGCGGTAATCAAACCTCTACTCAAAAAGCCTACTCTTGATGCAGGCATTCTAGCTAGCTATAGACCTATATCTAACCTTCCGTTTCTCTCCAAAATTCTCGAGAAAGCGGTCGCCAAACAGTTATGTGACTTTCTACAAAACAACAATTTATTAGAAGGCTTTCAGTCGGGCTTCAGAGCTAACCATAGCACTGAGACGGCCCTGCTGAGAGTTACAAATTATCTCCTGACTGCAGCAGATAATAACCTCCTCTCCGTACTGGTGTTGCTGGACCTTAGTGCTGCATTCGACACTATTGACCACCACATTCTGCTACAGAGACTGGAACATCTGGTTGGCATCAGGGGTGCCGCACTGAAATGGTTCGAGTCCTATCTGTCTGATCGTTTTCAGTTTGTAGAGGTCAATAATGGCTCCTCTACACGTGAAAAGGTCAAATACGGAGTCCCACAAGGCTCTGTGCTTGGACCAATACTGTGCTTGGACCAATACTTTTCTCCTTATATATGCTCCCTCTGGGCAACATCATCAGGGAACACTCCATACATTTTCATTGTTACGCAGACGACACTCAACTATATCTATCGATGAAACCGAACGAAACGGACCAATTAGTCAAACTTCAAGCATGTCTTAAAGACATAAAGAGTTGGATGGCAGGTAATTACCTACTCCTCAACTCTAACAAAACGGAAGTTATCGTGATCGGCCCTAAGCCCCTAAGAGACAAGCTGGTCGATGGGAACTTTTCTCTAGATGGCATTACCTTGGCCTCCAAGGCCACTGTGAGGAATCTGGGAGTTACCTTTGATCAAGACTTGTCTTTCAAATCTCATATCAAACAAATCTCAAAGAATGCTTTTTTTCACCTGCGAAATATTGCAAAGGTCAGGCACATCCTGTCCAAAAATGACGCAGAAAAACTTGTCCACGCCTTCGTTACCTCAAGGCTGGACTACTGCAACTCGCTATTATCAGGCTGCCCAGGCAAGTCTCTGAAAAGCCTACAGTTAGTTCAAAATGCTGCGGCGCGTGTGTTGACAGGTACCAGAAGAAGAGACCATATCACTCCTTCACTGGCCTCCCTACACTGGCTCCCGGTCAAATACAGAATAGAGTTCAAAGTTCTTCTTCTCACTTACAAAGCTCTCAATGGTCAGGCACCACAATATCTCAAGGATCTCATTGATCCCTACAAACCAAATAGAACAGCAGTGCGTTTGCAATATGCAAACATGCTTACTGTTCCAAAAATATCAAAAGTTACAATAGGAGGCAGGGCGTTTAGGTCCCAGGCACCGCAGCTGTGGAACCTTCTCCCGGCTTCGGTCCGTGGGGCTGACACGCTCTGCACATTCAAGACTAGGTTGAAAACCTTTCTCTACGACAAAGCCTATGGCCAGACTTGTCTCCGGGTCTAGCTGGATACCATGGTCGTACATTGTTGTGTGGGTTTGTCTCCCAGCAGTACTTGTAATATACATTATATAGGCTCCAGTAAGGCCTGCCACTAATCCAACATCCGGGGAATCTCTCCCCGGAGTCTCTTTTCGTCCTCCCCGTCGCAGTTCTGTGGACCTCTAATATTAACCCCCAACTGACTGCCGAGTGTGACCGTGGATCAGGCCTCTTCATGGAGCCCACCAGAAGTGTGACCTGGACCCGGCCTCACAGAGCTCGACCTGGACCAGATGTGGACCAGACCCCTCCACGGAGCCCACCTGCCTATTCTCTGTCTTCTCTCTCTGTCTATCTCTCTCTCTCTCCCTCTATCCCCCCCCCCCCCCCCCCCCCGACACGGTCGAGGCAGATGGCCGCCCACCCTAGAGTCGGGTTCTGCCTGACGTTCCTTCCTAAAGGGGAGTTTTTCGTTACCATTGTCGCAATATTGCTTGCTCTGGGTGGATCTTTGTTGGTTGTAAAGTGTCTTGAGACAACTTGTTGTGATTTGACACTATAATAAAATTGAATTGAATTGAATGCACTTTTTTCAGGACTGCCTAAGAAAACAACTGACAGATTACAACTTGTCCAAAATGCAGCAGCCAGAGCTTTAACTAGAACTAAGATGAGAGAACATATTACTCCAGTTTTGGCATCACTGCACTGGCTTCCGTTTTTTTTTTAGGATTGATTTTAAAATTATTTTACTTGTCTATAAAGCTCTCAAAGCTCTGCCTGCCTGAATATGTCCCAAACCGCCCCCTAAGGTCTTCCTCTGCTGGCCTGCTCGCTTTGCCAAAAAAAATGGCAACTAAAAAATACGGGGAAGCAGCTTTTTGCTTCTACTGGCCGTCGGCATGGAACAAGCTCCCACTGTAGCTTCGTCAGGCAGCCTCTGTAGACATTTTTAAAGCTCAGCTCAAGACCCACTTCTACAAGATTGCTTTGAATTGATCTTTTATTTTTTATTTTTGTTATTCATGTCCTCACTGTATTGCATTACTGCTTGTTCTTAATGTTGTTGCCTTGCTTTTCTTTTATTCTCCATTTTTCTGTAAAGCACTTTGAGCTGCATTTCATGTCATGAAAGGTGCTATACAAATAAAGTTTTATTATTATTATTATTATTATAGGTTATTTCTGTTTTTAACGTGCTCACCTTCTATTACCTGCGATATTACATTCAGCTGTGTTCAGCCCTCTCCACATCGAGGGATGGGAGAGACGGATCTGCGGCCACGTGGCGCAGCATTTGCTCTATATCAGAGCAGTTGTGGCCAACAAATCCGTCTCCTCTCCATGCCCATGTTGGCCAGGTCCGTTGATAATGCGGATTTGGGGGTCATCCGCCTCAACATCGAAGGCATTGGTGGTTAAATACCCTGTTCTCCCACACCGCCAGTACATTCGGTCATTCCGTACCTTATTCCTAAGGTAACGAAATTCTCCAATTACTAGCACCCTGCCACCCTGACTGTTTGCTATCTGCATACGGATCCATCATGAAAGAAAGAAATACCACGAGATGCTGTTCTTTTATACTAGCCTATACTAGGTGATATTCGTAAAAGTAATTGCCCTCTGATTAATTCAGGGTCTGAGCGTAAAAGTGATTGGCCTCTACAAATTAATATATGGGAGCTTGTGCGTTAAAGTGATTGGCCTCCAATAATCTGCAGGAGATGTGCATAGCCTATACGTGATTTCTCCCTTCTAATTAACACGTAACGCGTAAAACTGTTTGGACTCTACAAAATAATACAGGAGCTTGTGCGTAAAACTGTTTGGACTCTACAAATTAATACAGGAGCTTGTGCGTAAAACTGTTTGGACTCTATGGTGTGGGGTTGCTGGGGTTCTTTGTTCTGATGCAATCTTCAAAGGCTTTTGTTCTTTTATTGTGTGTGCGTGGTTGTTAAATCTTTTGTGGATTCTTCTTTCTTTTGAGCATTTCCGTAACATTGTCATGTTTCGGTGGGGGGATATATATGGACATTGTAATTGGGGGGTTCAGTTTCAAAATTAAATTGGTTTTAATTTGGGTTCAAATCTAACATGGGTTAGGTGGTGGAGATTTCTCTAAATTCTATGAGGCATGACGCTTGGTGTGCACGACTGAGTAGTGGTTAACTTATGGCTGGTTCCATTGTTTTCGGCGTGTCATATTTTTGGTAGAAATGGGAGTGCTTGGTCATTTTAAACTACATCAGTGATGCATATAGATATTAAAAGGGTAGGTATATAAATGTGAGTAATTTCTGGGTTTTGGGAGGGATTTGTTAGTTTGGGTTCTGGGTAAATGAAGGGAGTACTAGCACCGTTACACCCAACACTGGTCAGGTGTGTGACTGAACCAGTGTCAGTTGTGTCTAGGGGATGTAGTTTTATTCCGTGGCCAGTAGATGGTGCTGCTTCTATCCCGTGGGAGGTCTGACAGCTCAGCTTCAACTTGGAGACAAGAGAGGAAAGAGGAGATTAATGGAGATATAGAGGTGTGTGTTTGTTTGTACATGAGTCATGCAGCATATAAAGTTCAATTAAATGTTAATTAATTTTAGTCATATTAAAGTATTTATTGTGGTGTATATGTTCAGATCGATGTTCAGATTAATTGAATATGAATGACCCAGATGGAAACAAGCAAAAGTGCTTTATTGGCTTATATTATTATACATCCTCTTAGCAGACCTTGTATTGAACTGTACTTTCTTGTGCTCTTTTCTGCAAACTGTTAATTAGGAATCAATCAATCAATCAGAAGAGATATCATGTCAACAGCATTTTGTGAAATGAAAGCCTGCAGAGGGAAGGGAAGGCCAGCTTTGAGAGAGGATGTGGTTTAAAAGTGAATTGACTAAAACAACACAGAATGAAATGGCATCATTGTACACATGGTTAGTGCTTTATTAATTAGCTCTGTTATGTCCGTCATGACAGGAAACAATGTTTTCACCTTTACCAACGCTAGAAGTTTGGTGGCTCTATAAGTGTGGAACAATGTTACGTTTAAATGTAAAGTTACCCAAAGCTTCTCTGAATACAGAACACATACAGTACATTGTAGTGTGCACTGCAGCCCCAGTGGGAGGTAAAAGCCTGTACAGTAGGCCTAATCTACAGTGTCTCTTGTGAACACATTGACAGCATCCAGACATTAAGATGTGATCATGAGTCTCACCCTCTCTGAGTCCCTGTGGGCACACTGTAAGCGTCAGAAGTAGCTGAAGTTTTCTTCTTCGTGGGGTTTTTAGACAGCTGGTGGATGGAAAAGAAGCTCCACCTCCGCGCCCGACGGACGCAACGGACAGCTTTCCGGAACAGCTTGCCCCAGACTCAAATGGAAGCCGCGCACAAGCGTGAAAATGAAGCGCGTCACCCGGCAGTGATAGGCACTAGCCAATGGAACAGATGCAGCCTGCAGCCCATCCACTGGGCGGGGTTTCACTTGTAGTTTTCTTCTTTCACGGAGTCAAACGCCCCCCCTGGGAGGGAATTGTGAAGCCATGTCGCCTGGGATACAGGGAGACATCTGGGCAGTGGGCACCTCGAAGTAACATTGTGTCCAAATTATTAACAAAACATCGTCTGAAGAAATGAAAAGCAGTGGTTCTGATGTTTGCTTCAGATCACCCCTGTAATCTTTTCATCCATGGCAAAAGTAGGCCTACAATGCACTGAATACAATGCACTGAAAGTCATGACATGATTAATTAGTTATTATTATCAAAGTATCCTACAGGCAGCACCCCTGTCCCTGGACATGCATTAAGGCAGTCATTCCCAAAGTGGGGTCCGGGGACCCCCAGGGGTCCTTGGGGGAGTTCCAGGGGGTCCCCAGCTAAATGATAGTTAGGAACCAAATGGACCCTTATGGGTCTATAACTCTGCGAGTGTACACATGGAACCAAATACACCCTAACGGGTCCATTTGCTTCCATTTCTACACTCTCAGAGTTAAATGAACATTGATTTTACAATATAAATGGGGTGTCAGAGATAAGAATGCTATGGGGGTCCGTAGACTAATGCATGTCAAACTCGGGGTGCTTGAAATTAAACTGGTTGAGAATCACTGCTAGAGCCATACATATCTTCTCTTATGGGAGTCCCTGGCATATATTTTCAAATGGGGGGAGGGGTCTTCAGGCTAATTAGTGTCAACTTGGGGGTCCTTCACATGAAAAAGTTTGGGAACCACTGCATTAAGGCCCACCTTACATCATAAGTATACATGTGAATTCAGTTTAAGCAGTCATGCATAATTTACTGTACTTTTCAATTGGTCCACTCTTTAGGTGGCAGCAGTGGCCGAATGGATTGCAGAGCGGTCTTGATACTGGAAGGTCGCCAGTTCAAATCAGTGCTCAGACACGTTAAAAAAATTACCACCGCTGAAGTGCCCTTGGACAAGGCATTGAACCACTACCATGAAATGTTCTATGAAATAAGCAGGGCCTGGCTGTAAACAAGTATCTGATGCTTAGTCCAGTTACCCTGGGTAAACATAGTACCTTTCCTTTCCTTGGTGCCCACCAATCTGTTACCTCGTCAAGTACTGATTTTGTGTCAAGTCTGGCACTGATTGTGGAGGGCCCTATGCTATTCACACTTTTCATACAGACCATAATGCATTGCGATTGTGTGTGCGGCAGTTCCGTTTACACACGGGGAGGGGTCGCGGGAGGTGACGAGTTCCATCCTATTTTTTACAGTCTATGGTTCCATCCCACATTCCCGGCTCAAGAATCCCCTCACGTAACCCGGTAGAACGTGCACAGGGCTGTCTAGTGAGCAACTCACCTTCTAATATAAACACAAACCCCACTTTGCCAGCTGCTTCGCTAGCCTAGTGGACTACGACGCACACTTGTATTATATGCTTTGCTTCGCTGGTTCGCGCCCCACTGCCACCACTGTTTTTACAACCGCAGACTTTTTAATAGTTTTTGGATTAAGGTTGCATTAAAAAGACTGGATTAAGGTTGGTGAAGGATGTGTTGCTCCCCTGCTTGCATACATAACCGCAAGCAGGGGAGCAACGCATCCTTCACCAACCTTAATCCAAAAACTATTAAAAAGTCTGCGGTTGTAAAAACAGTGGTGCCAGTGGGGCGCGAACCAGCGAAGCAAATATTACAAGTCGGGGAAGTAGTCCCCTATGCATTGTCTATGGTAGGGAAAATTCACTACGGGCGCAGTACCCTTTCCGGCCGCAACGTGGATGCGGACGGGCCGTGGCGCTGTCCTAAAGTTCGCTACCGATGCAATATATATCTGGCCACAGAGTGGTTGAGGATGGGCCGTGGCGCTGTCCTAAAGTTCACTACCGATGTAATATATATCTGGCCACAGAGTGGTTGTGGATGGGCCGTGGCGCTGTCCTAAAATTCACTACCGATGTAATATATATCTGGCCACAGAGTGGTTGTGGATGGGCCGTGGCGCTGTTCTGAATGTCACTGCTGAATGACTCTGTTCTTCTTCTCTCGTTTTTCTGTGTTATGATATTATTTTTCCTGCACGAGTCATCATCAGCTTTTTGTTACTTTATCGCAGCTAACGATCACATCGAGGTCCGTGTAATACTTTGTAATGAACAGCTGACTCTCTCGCGATTTTGGCGTTTAAGTTTTATATATTTTTGGACGAGATGAATGCCTGGATTTGTCTCTCTCTGCGTTTTTTATGTTTACGCCACATAAGAAACTGACAGCAATCTACCATACAACAGTAACATAATGTGTGTGATATATTGAAATGCAATTTTAATTGTCATTTCAATATTTATATCCAAACTGTGGGTCTAACAGTAAACAAGCCAACTTAGTGTGCGGCCAGCTATGGCGTGAGCCAATGGGACTGTCTTGGGGGAGTGATTGACGGGTTGCTCCTATAGTTAGGTTGAGAGAGCAGACCTGTCTATGACGCGCACACACGTAAATGCTGTCGTTGTATGGACGCTTATTCAATGATAATAAAGAGAGATCTTTATCAGTGCCTCCGGTTCTTGGGATCGTTACATTACAATACAGTTTAAGTGTACACTTGAATGGAAGCACCTTAAGGAATACAAATCATTGTGTGTACACTGTTTATAACCCTACACTGCTTACAGCAAAATACATCTGTTTAAATAAATTCTGTTATATAAACAGAGCAATACATTCTACATTTGTTCAAATTTTAGGATAGGATTTCAACTGCTGCTAGCCGATACATTTGCACTCCCACAGTTTTGTTGATATTGTATCCATTTTCTAATTATCTTTATCTTTGTATATAAAAGTAATTTGTTGTGATGTTACATTGAAAGAAAAAGGGAAGGTGTGATGTGCTATGATTGATATAGACCAGTACGTGGTTCCCAAACGTTTTCATGTCAAGGACCCCACATTGACACTAATTAGCCCTGACTTCTTGTTATTGCACAACCCCAGCAGCAGCACTAATGCATGTAATTTCATCTGTTATCGCACAACAAACCCTTATTGTACTTAAGATAGCAGAGAAAAAAGTAAAAGTGTCGCAGCAACAGATCATTTTTTAGCAGCATTGAGTGCAACTACCGCTGTGGGATAGAAACTGTTACTGAATCTGTTGGTGTTGGACTTGATCACTCTGTACCGTCTGCCTGATGGCAACAGTTCAAACTGGTACAATTAAACTCAACATATTTTATTATTTTACATCCAGGTATGCCATTACCAGGCAGTTAACTGATCAATAACTAACTTTAACTATGGATACATCTTCCATGAGGGGGAATCGAACTACTGGCTCCAAATCCCCATCCGTTTAATTTCAAGGACCCCCATTTTGACATGCATTAGTGTACGGGCCCCCATTTCTGCGATTTCTATCTCTGGTTCCCCCAATTTATATTTTCAATTTCAAATCAATGTTAATTTAACTATGAGAGTGTACTTTCATCATAACTAAATATAAGCAGTATAGAGTAGAAAATCAAGGTCAGAGAAATGAGTCACAATCACACTGGCACAATTAAACTCAACATATTTTATTATTTTACATCCAGGTATGCCATTACCAGTTAACTGATCAATAACTAAGTTTAACTATGGATACATCTTGAGTTAACTGATCAATAACTAAGTTTAACTATGGATACATCTTCCATGAGGGGGAATCGAACTACAGTCTCCAAATACCCTGCAAAGAAAAGTGAAAAATTGTAATTGGGTGAAAAAGATGGCAAAAAAATGAACACTAGATGGCAACAAAGGCAAGCCTTCGTTTCATTGGCTGTCCCGCTGTGCCGACTATCCGCGACCGGCCCCCCTAGGCCAGCGAAGCAGCTATGCTTGTGTTTCTTCATGACTCCACTAGATCGCACTAACATCCAAGCTGTTTCTCATAATTGATTGAAATTAGTCCTATTCATTTTAGATACATGATTTCAGCAGAATGGGGTTTGTGTTTATATTAGAAGGTGAGTTTCCGCCCGCGCGGCGCTGCCATCGTGTTTGTTGTCGTTTCTATGGTAGTTGTTCGTTTTTCAATCCATTGTGAATGTGGGTGGGACAGTGGGAGGCGACAGTCTGGCCATGCAAGAGTGTAAAGTGTAAACAGTGTGACGCTACATCCGTGGTAGCATCCCACCGGATGGGCCGCACACACGACTCTGTCCCCAGTGCGTTGGCGGGGAAAAGTGTGAATAGACCGATTCCGTAGCGGGTCTCATGGTCGCAGCCTACGTATTTCCTGTAGGCGGACTCGACGTAGCTGCGGGGTTTAAACCCTCACCAGGCGCACCTCTTCCACTACAGTGAACGGCAGAGTGACTGATGTTAGTTTGCCTCAAACTTTACTCCTTTACCTGCTTTTTTACTAACACTAACATTACAAAGATGCCCAGAACATCGATATGAACCTGTGTATAGTTTATGGCTGCTCCAACAGTAGTGGCAACATAAAAAATAAAAAAACGGAATGTCTAATATCCACCGCGGTGGCTGAGACCAGAGCCATTGAGTAATGGTTGAGACGAAGCAGTGAAAGATACTGTACATAACGCCAGTCTTACCCAATACCAAATCTTTCTGTTTTATTAACACAAGGCTGCTGTACTTTATACCTCATACTTTAAATGCTTAGTATGAGGTATAAAATACAGCAGCCTTGTGTTCATAAAACAGAAAGATTGGGTATTGGGTAAGACTGAAATTATGTATCTTTCAGGACCTTTCACTGCTTTGTCTCAACCATTACTCAATGGCTCTGGTCTCAGCCACCGCGGTGGATATTTTGACATTCCGTATTTATTTATTTTTATGTTGCCACTACTGTTGGAGCAGCCATAAACTACACAGGTTCATCTCGATGTTCTGGACATCTTTGTAATGTTAGTGTTAGTAAAAAAGCAGGTAAAAGAGTAAAGTTTGAGGCAAACTAACATCAGTCACTCTGCCGTTCACTGTAGTGGAAGAGATGCGCCTGGTGAGGGTTTATCCCCGCAGCTACGTCGAGTCCGCCTACAGGAAATACGTAGGCTGCGACCATGAAACCGCTACGGAATCGGTCTATATAACAGCTCAATGCACATATATATCAGAGAGAGGAGGCAAGCATGTCAGAGGACACGATACGAGAGGATCCCGGGGATGAGGCACTCATTATGACTGTGAGCCAGTATCCAATAATTTATGACTCAAGTCATGAGGACTACAGAAAGTCACTAGAGAGCGAGCCTGGCGTCTAATAAGTCTCGCTACAGGCCTTCAACGTAAGTAAATCAAAATGTAATATGTACCAAAGCCTTTGGTCCATATTCCATACATAGATTATAGATTATGTAGATATTGTGGCTACACTTGTTGGTTGAATGTGCTATTCTTGTCTAACCTCCCAATCCCGGTCATGTAGGCAACTATATTGCTATTGTTTGGTAATTGTCATTGCTGCAATGTCAAGGAGTGAAACATGGAACAATATACTCAGCATTACAAAGTTGCAAGTACACAACTATCATGTACTGTCAATGTTCTTCCTACTCATTAAACCAGAATACACACATGACAATGACATGAAGACTTTTATTTTCAATACAGCAGCTGCATCACAACAGATGATGAATCCTAAATACCACCAGTTAATGTATACTGTATGTAGTCAAAGACTGACCAAAGATAATACATTATACAGACATAAAATATTGGACGAAATATTTGTGGCCACTATACACGTATTCCATAAAGAATACTGTCAACATACACTGCAGTGTAGCTTGAAAACAACAAACATGTGAAGTCAGGTAGACTTCATCCCGTCAAGATATGAAGCAGAGATGGTTGCTGTTGAAGGGTTCAGGTGTCCCAAAAAATCTAAGAATCTCCATGGTAGGCCTATTGCCATAGCCCATAAATGAACAGGACAGAAAACAAACCATTTCTACTTTTGGTGTCAACCACATGCAGTTCAAAAGTGCAAAGATCGGTGGAAGTCCATTCGGGACTACTACCGAAGGCTGAGGATTAAAGACAAATTGAAGCCAAGCGGGAGCTCAGGGGGACGCAAAACGAAGTGGCCTTACTGGGGGATCATGAAATTCATGGATCCATGGAGCCCAGGGCTACAACTTCAAATTTCCACCGGCTGACTTCAACTGCAGGTCAGCATGTGCTTACTGAAAGATAGATTGAATGACATTGTCATTGGCATTGTGGGGAACATTCAGTTGACATTGCTGTACCTAATAATTGTTTGAACTTTTATAGAGAGCAGCCAGGAGCAGGCTTTTGGTGAGGCTAGAGACCTCAGCCCTGCTGGAAGTGGTAAGAGATACATATCAGTCATGACAGTTTACAAATACAATCATAATTAAAGCTGTACACAATAAATTATCTTACTTTATAGAGAGCAGCCAGCAGTCCAGCTCCTTCCAGCCAAGCCAGGGTCTTTCTGCCCCATTTGGCACTGCTGCTGAAAGTGGTAAGAGATACATATCAGTCATGACAGTTTACAAATACAATCATAATTAAAGCTGTACACAATAAATTATCTTACTTTATAGAGAGTAGCCAGCAGTCCAGCTCCTTCCAGCCAAGCCAGGGTATTTTTGCCCCATTTGGCACTGCTGCTGAAAGTGGTAAGAGATACATATTAGTCAGACTGTTTACAAATACAACAGAAAACTCTAAAGATGTACACTAACACAATGTTTAAACTTTGCTTCATAGACCACACACAGCAGGCCATATACGGTACACAGGAGGACGTGGGACACAGGAGGCCAGGACTGTTTGCCCGACATATTGTAAAATATTCTGATGACTCACTCAAGCCAAATTACTCTTTGGTAGAGGTTTGTGTTTTGTAGTAATGCTGTAGTCATGATGCAACTCCAAACTTTTTTGAGATATGTTCAACAGTTGTGCTGTTGCTAGATAATCCAGAATAGTCTCCCCATTTACACAGCACAGAAAGAGGGGAAGGTAAACTACACAACCAAAACCTCTACTTAAGTCCTAGTTGTGCTTTAAAGTTTACAAATTTAACAATTGAACCCAATGTGAGACATGTTTGAATATTACCCAATAGTAATAGTGATGCCTAACCCTGCACTGCCGGTGGCATCCGGGGGTTGGATAATTACCCCACGCCCTTCCCCAACAACTTCCACAAGTGGTAAGATATTCAGATTTGACATGGAAGTTCTGAAATACAATACAAATCCAGTACAGCTCAATATAACACATAATCCAATCTTACTTCATAGTCCACCGCCAGGCCGAGGCCGACTCCAACATGGGGGTAACAGTGCAGGGACCCCGCGGTCCGCCACCACCACCTGCTCCTCCTGTCTCAGGACCTCCCTCTTCTGCAAATGGTACGATATTCAGATTTGACATGGAAGTTCTGAAATACAATCCAGTACAGCTCAATATAACACATAATTCAATCTTACTTCATAGCCAACCGCAACTCCAACATGGGGGTAACGGCGCGGGGACCCCGCGGTCCGCCACCACCACCTGCTCCTCCTGTGTCAGGACCTCCCTCTTCTACAAGTGGTAAGATATTCAGATTTTACATGAAAGTTATGTAATACCATACAAATATGTAATACAATACAAAATCCAGTGCAGCTCAATATAGCTCAATGTTCAATGCTTGAACCTTTCTAAATAGCATCCAGTCGAAGGAGGGCCAGGAACGTTGTGGAGGAACAGGAGGCTCCCCAGCCTGGTCAAGACGACGTATTTGAGCAGAGGGTGATTGCGGAGCTCCACAACAGACCTGATTAACTTATTTTTCTTTATTTGTGGCCAGCGAGCTCCGGGACATGGATCCCCAAACAAGGCTGGCATTGGAGATCGACATCATGAATCGAATCTTCCAGGTCAAATATCAGGCCAGAAACTAGTGGCTGTAACATTTTGTTTGTGACGATTGACCCTTTTTTGCATTTTTGTTTTTGGACTTCTAAATAAATGTTGAAGACTAGACTGTCAAATCAGTTCATTCAGTTGTGATTTGTTTGTGTGAAGATTGACAGAACAGATGGGTAATAGATCATTTTTAAAGGTTCTTTTGTATGCCTCAGGTCTTTACCGTTTGTCTGCTAACTAAAACCCAGAAGAACGCAGATTTGTTTCTAACAGAAATTTAGCCTTGAATAATATAGTGGGTGTCAACTATTTCAATACTCATGTCATGTTTGTTGCTCAACTTAGTGCTTAACCACTTAAACCCTAGTCTAGTCTTGGCAAAAAATAGCCGTTCTACAAGCCACAATGCGTTGCATTGCAAACTTGTAGACTTGTAGAAGAAAAAATAACTTTAAAAAATACTACTAAAGGAAAGGACTGTTATTCAAAGGCTAGGATAGGACCCGCCACAGTGGTGTCCGATTAGAACTTGAGCGACGTCATTGGAAAGATGGTCTAAGGAAGCTAGTTAACCCATTCCAGACGGGCACTCTACATTGTAACTATCCCTTTAAGAACGGGGACTCCATTTTGTATCTTACCCCTTCAGGCCGGGCACCCGAATTCGGGTTTTCCTGTAGTATTACCCTTTCCGGTCTCATGGCCAATGAAATGGATCATGAGTCGATGACGTATGCGTTCCTGGATATCGCAATGCATTGTGGGATTTTTTTTGGGCCGGTTTTTAGGCTAAGCAACTTTATTTGTCGGAGATTTCAGTGCTATTTTTTTTTCGACATAACATGGCAGAAGCAGCAGCAGCACAGCGTAGTGGCGAAACCGAGGATGCATTGAGCGATGGCAGTGATATATGTGACGACTACAGTAGCAGAGACGAGGACAATGATAACATTTCTAACGATCACGATTATTTGCCTCCGTCGGAACCATTAGACAGGGCTCAATGGATATGTTTAGCGACGACGACGATTCCGGCGACGAAGATGAGGCCTCTTTTCGTGGGTTCCATTCAGACTGGGTAGCAGACGAATCCTACTTCCAACCAACGGAAAAGAGAGATTTTATCCCCACACCAGGGGTGAAAATTGATATCGCACCAGATGCAACACCAGGACAAGTCTTTGGTCACATCTTCACGGACAAATTGTGGTCGCATCTCATTACAGAGACGAACACATTCGCTAGACAGTCCAGAGACGCCAGACCAGATCCATCACCCCAGTCCAAAATGGGCAAATGGAAGTCAGTTACTTTGACTGAAATGAGAACTTTCATCTGCCTTTGCATCGCTATGGGCATCATGCGGCTACCAGTCCGTAGAGATTACTGGCGACAAACAAAGCAATTGTTCCAGACCACCTTCTTCAAAGTGATGTCCCGGGACAGATTCAACGCGATTTGGAGGTAATAACAACACTAATACAAACTGAGTATGATGATAATTATAGGGCGCGTTCGGAAATAGCACTGTGCAATGCAAACTAATAGGCGAGTGCACTCCGGTGCGTTATTTCCGAACGTACCCATAATAAGACATTATGATAGTAATAGCAATTATAGTATGATAATACTATGGTCTGTAGACCACTGCTTGAACACCAACCAACAACAACAACCAAACTTTGTACACAGAAGTAAACACTACTAATTGTGCCATAGTAATAATATTGTATTATATAAATAAATAAACACATTTGCACTTTACACAATACACTATATTGAAATATACACGCTATATAATGTTGAGTGATACTGAGGGTAATAATTTATGTTGACGCTGTGAGGAAAAAGTACGCTCAAAATGGCGCCTATGCCTGTCCTTTAGTCCATTGGAACAATGGAAAGACCCCAACCTCCATCCGTCGCTTTAGAACGTACCTTTTCCATTTCAATAGTTTACTTTATTGAGATGGCTTTGATAAGAAGTGTTATTCAGTCATTGATACAAATAGTAGTAGTCTAAAGTAAAATATAAGCATAAGCAAAATAGAAAGTGTATGTCTTATGATGATAAATACATAACTAATGCATAATGAAAGTTGATAAGTATAATGGCAATTCACCTGGAATACTGCAGTGTATATTGTGAGATTCAATTTATTGTCAATGTATAGTACAAGTACAGCACAGCGAAAAGTATTGTTATTACTGAAAAATATGCATATAAAAAGTATAATAATACTGTAGTGTAAATTGTATGTTATTACTGAATAATATACATATAATACTGTAGTGTATATTGTATGTTATTACTGAATAATATACATTAAAAAGTATTATAATAAAGTATAAACATTACTATACAAAAAAAGCATAAACAATGTAAGTGACTAACATCTATGTGAATTTCCAGCTATCTACACCTCCAGGATAACGAGACAGTTGATCTGAATCGGGAGGACAAACTGTGGAAGCTGAGATGGTTCCTGGATTTCCTCATCGCTCGATTCCAAGCACTGTACGAAGTCAATGGATTTGTTACAGTGGACGAGAGCATGGTGAAGTTCAAGGGACGTCTGGGTTTCAGACAATATCTCCCCTTGAAACCTGTGAAATGGGGAGTGAAGGTCTGGGTCATGGCAGAGAGCTCCACAGGCTATTGCATCAACTTCCAGGTAAGAGAATAACGCACACCAAGTAGCTATCATTTGCAAATATTTATTGTAAGAGTTGAGTGAAATTTCAAACACCAAAGCTCTTCCTCAGACTTGTTTTTCTTGCAATCTTTCAGGTCTACACAGGGCATGAGGCAACAACGCATGAGAAGGGTCTCTCACAACGTGTGGTGATGGAGCTAGCCAAACCGTTCCAATTTTCCAACCTGGCTGTATTCATGGACAACTTCTACACTGGGGTGGACTTGTTGCTAGACATGAAGCTCCATGGACTCTACGGCTGCGGAACTGTTCGTGCCAACCGGAAAGGACTCCCAAAGGCCCAGACGCTGAGCAAGAAAGCCCCGATGAAGAAGCATGACTACAAAGTGGCTCAAAACAATGAGCTCATGTTCTGCGTTTGGAAGGACACCAAGGTGGTCATGGTGCTGTCCAACTACCACGACCCCAAGGCGACAGGGACGGTGAACAGGAGGAGGGAGGGCGCAGTCCGTCAATCGGAGGTGACGGTGCCAGCATGCCTCTCTGACTATACATGAAATACATGAACGGTTTGTTTGATTTTATTGACAAAGAAAACATATATATTATGATCATGTACAGTATCTGATGCAGTATATTTCAAAGCAAACAAAAGCTGGAGAGCTCATTTCCTTGTGGTCCTTTGAGTGTAAACAAGTGTGTAAACTTGAGTGTCATGTGTTTTTTTACCAGGTGTGGATCTGATGGACCAGATGACTGGCTACTACCAGTTCCATCATCGTTCCAAGAAGTGGTGGAGGAGGGTCTTCTTCTTCTTTCTGAGCACGTCCTGCCACAACGCGTTCATTGCTGCGAAGTCTGTTGGAGGAAGGGACTTCAAGAAGAAGTACCCTGGCTACAAAGAGTGGGTGGAGGACCTGGCACAGGAGCTGGTCAATCCAGTGACTGTTAGGGGTGATCCTCACACCCGCCCCAGACCGGCCCGTCAGACCCCACGATCCACACCGGCTTCTTCTCCTTCTCCTTCCACTTCTTCTCCTGCTCCTTCGTCTGCGTCTGCGTCTGCATCTGCGTCTCCTTCAGCAGTCAGATCTGAGCATGACCTTGTCCCCAAGCTCACTGAGAAGAGGAGGGGTTGCACAGTGTGCTTGGAGGAGAAGAGTGGCACTTCGACCCGTGCAAGAAGTGTCACTTCCGGCTGTCTACAGTGTCAGGTGAACGTGTGCACACAGTGCTTTGGCAAGCATATCCGCAGTTGTGAGTGACAGCTGAACGGTACAAACTGTGACTCATAAAGACTTTGCCAGCTACTAACTGTTTGTGCTGCTTGTGAACTGTTTCCACGGAGGAATGTTCACACTTTTTTATTGAACAATAACAGACACTTTATTTTTTATTCTCTTTTTTTATATATAATGCTGCTTGTGAACTGTTTCCACGGAGGAATGTTCACACTTTTTTATTGAACAATGACAGGCACTTTATCTTTTTTTATTGAACAATTGTTTTATATTTTATTATTATTTGAAATAGTGCTGCTTGTGACAGTTTCCACAGAGAAATGTTCACACTGTATTTTCTACATTTTTTGCACAAATAAAAGTTGTTTATAAAAGCCTATGGTGTAAGATCTCAAATACTTTTTTACATTTAGTTCCTATCTGCTATAGAGGCTGAAAAATTCATTTTTGGTAGACATTTTATTAGTTTTATGGCATTTTCAAAGTTTGTAGATTTTGTAATAAGACTTGGACCATGTTACGACTGTGGTCGTATTCTGTTAAACGGTTCTTCTTCTTCTTCTATTGGGATTTCCGGCAGTGTAGACGCTTTCGCGTATTACTGCCCTCCACAGTTCAGGGTGATATTTCGATATCTCCTTTGGTGCAAATAAATATGTGCCCACCCAGTGCTCCCAACCCGTTCAGTTTTAGTCCCCCTATGGCCCTGGCCCAGCGGCCTGGGTTGGCGTAAATCCTTCCCTCAGCAGCTTATCCAGATCCTCTCCACTTACGTCCTCTATCTTGAGGAATCTCCTGGCTGCGTCCAAAATCATCACGATCCGTTCCGTTTTTCCCTTCATCTCTACTGCGCAGTTTATCACCATGGCGATAAACGCCAAGAACTGCCTCCTGTCCATGCAAATGGTTTGTTCCTCTCTCTTCGTCTTTTCCTCCGTTTCTCTTTTTCCAATCGGCCCTTCATTTCCTTCTCCCTCCATTCTCTTCACTGCTTCCGCATAACTGATGCCCCTTTCGACTCTAACCTTATTCACAGTTTCTTCCCTTTTTCTTTTTGGACACTGTCTTGCCCCCGCGTAGTGGTTTCCTTTGCATTGAATGCACGTCGGTTCCCTCTCCTCACAAGTCCCATTGCACTTCTCTTCCCCACATCTCCTACATTTCATAGCTCCTCTGCAGACTGCCGCAACATGCCCATATGCATGGCAGCGGAAACACCTGAGGGGGCCTCTCTCAAATGGTCTCACTTTGTAGGTGACATACTCCACGTATATTCTCTCTGGTAGGTGGCCGTTGAACGTGATGCACACTGCTTGGCTATCCTCACTTTCCCCGTCTCTGAAACGTTTCAGTCTCCTGACTTGACTAACTCCCTCCAGCTCTAGAATTGGGTCCAGCTCCATTGAGAGTGGCACGCCAGCTATAACGCCCATCATCTTTGCTCTTTGCCCCAGCTCAAAACACTCCACCTCATAGCCATCATACCTCTTTATGCTTCTTATTGCTTTCTTCTTCTGATTCTCTGACATGCACTCTATCACTACTATCCCACTCCTTGCGACCCGGACCGATTTCACCTCCCCTATTTCCTTTCCAACAAACACAGCAACTGTATGCCGATTGTTAAATATCCCATCCACTTTCTCGACCACTCTGATTCCAACTGCATAGTTCTCTTCCACTCTTTCCTCGCTTGGTTCCACTCTTTCCTCGCTTGATTCACTGGTTTTGGAGCTTCTATTCCTCTTTTTCCTTTTCTTCTCTTTTCCTCTTGAGTCCTCCTCTTTTCGCATTTTGCGCATTGCCTCCTCGTCCGCCTTCGTCCACCTTGCCAGCTCACTCACTGGCTGGCTGCATGCTCCAGGACACCTCTGACTTGTACCTCGCCGCCATGCCGGACACCCACCTGTTAAACGGTTGTATTCTGTAATGTGGTCCTATACTGTGTATCTTTCTGCCCTGGTTTGAAGTGGTGCGCGCGCCCTGCGCAGCGCTCTGTGCATCGCCCAGACGGAGATGGCACCGTGAGCCATGGGCGTGACTGAGAGGATGCAGAGCGCGGTGGACAGCCGTGATTGGTGGAGAAGGCCTGAGTCCACCCAAGACATTTCAGTGGCTAACGAGGGTGGCCTTTCCCCTACTTAAGAGAGGAGCAGAGGAGAGTGCGGCACGCAGGGGACAGACCTGTCTTCCTCGGCTCCCAATCGGCCAACGCCCTTCCTTATGTTTTGTTACTATGAGTTTTGTTTGAGTTGTTGTCCCAGCCTGAATAGGGGACTTTGAGTTCCGTTGCCCGTTAAGGTTCTGTTTAAAGTTAAGGAGGTAAGCTCATGTGTTTTGTTTCGTTAGGGAAGATAATTTTGTTTCTAGTTCTTTTCTTATTTAAACTTATTTTCTTATTTACATTACCAGTTGCTTTAAACTCCTCTACCCCTTTTGTAAATATAATTTTCGTTAATAAATATATCTTTGCTTTTTCAACCCTTGTTTGAGTGGCTGCTTGGGAGTTGGGGAAGGCGGGAGCGTCATCTTTCGTGTTGTGTATCAGATGGTTTGGCTCGCCAAACCATTTTTTTCCGCGTGATGTTTGGTAAGGTATTTATTTTTTGTATCTGGTTGGCAGTTTTGACAGTTGTAAGTATGGAATTTAAAATTGATGATTTCGTGGCAAACCCTTCTTGGAGTAAAATTGAGAAATGTAAAAAATCTGAGCTGTTAGTGGTGGCAACTCGCTATGATTTAAGTGTGTCTATCTATGCCCCAAAGGCTGCGCTCCGACATGAGGTGTGCACAAAACTGACGGAGATGGACGTTCTACCTGCGGCTGGACACAGTGAGAAGGGAGAGGAGGCTCCGCCAGGAGACGTTGCTGGGGCGGAGGCTACAGATGCGCCCTCCACTAGTGCGGGCTCTTTCTCCCAATCACTACAGGCAGGTGAGATGAGTAAAACAAGTGATCTCCAGTTGACACTCCAAATAAGGGAGTTGGAGCTAAAAGCCCTGGAACTACGGCTGAAAACCATGACACTTGAGAACGAGAGAGCACAAAGGTCGGGTGCCTATAACACTGTTGGTGGCAGCAATACGGCAGGGTTGGACATTGGGAGAAATATAGCGTTGGTGCCACCCTTTCGAGAGTCTGAAGTTGATTCATATTTTGGTGCTTTTGAGCGTATTGCCATGGCGTTGAAATGGCCAAAGGAGTCATGGGCAATATTGGTACAGTGCAAATTAAGTGGAAAAGCCCAAGAAGTGTGCGCTACGTTATCGATTGATCAGGGTCTCGACTATGAGACGCTTAAACAGAGTGTTTTGCAAGTTTACGAGCTCGTACCCGAAGCATATCGACAACGGTTTCGAAGTAAAGAGAAAACTGCCAGCCAGAGTTATGTGGAGTTCGCACGCGAGAAGAGTGCCTTGTTTGACAAGTGGTGTCAGGCTTCGGGCATATGCACATTGGCTGAGATGCGAGAGTAAATTTTGTTGGAAGACTTTAAAAGGGGCCTACATGAAAGAATTGTGACATATCTTAATGAGCAAAAGGTGTTATCAGTAACCAAAGCTGCGATCCTGGCTGACGAGTTTATTTTAACTCATAAATCTGTATTCTCTGCCCCAACATATCATGGTTATGCGGCAACATCAGAAAGAAGGTCCCCTAAATTCAACCGTAAAACCACGACACCGGCAATGGGCGAGAATCGCGAGTGTTATTATTTCCTTGCGCCAGGCCATTTGATTGCGCAGTGTCCTCAGTGTCCAAACAACAAAAGAGGACAAGTTAATCACACTCCAGCAGGCATTGGCCTGATTAAAACTGTTTCTTCGCCTGATAACCAACCCGAGCATAAACCTCGGTCAGAGACGGAGGTGGATGCTACCTTTAATCCTTTTGTATTTGATGGTTTTGTTTCGGTGACCGGCGAGGAAAAAGACAAAGTGCCAGTAAAAATCTTACGGGATACAGGGGCTTATCATTCATTTTTGTTGGATTCTGTTCTACCACTTTCGAATGACACTTCGTGTAAAGCTGATCTGCTTGTGTGGGGCATCAAAATGAGCGTGGTTAAAGCCCCTTTGCATTTCGTACATTTCGGTTCACCCCTGGTGGCAGGGCGATTTAAAGTAGCTGTGCGGCCTCAGTTGCCGATCGCTGGTATTGATTTTATTCTCGGTAATGACATAGCGGGAGGAAAAGTTTTCCCTACGCCCGAAGTTGTCGAAAATCCTAATTTGGATTGCGAGTCCCCTGTGTCCACAATGCCAAGTGTGTTTCCTGTGTGCGCGGTCACACGCGCACAGGCCCGGAAGATGTGTAATGTGGTTGATTTGTCTGAGTCATTTCTGGCTGACGAAAATGAACTTACTCAGTCACTTGCTCCCCCTGAGAAATATGATGAAATTGTCAATGTGTCTGATGCACCTATGGTTGAACCTGAATTGAGTCTGAATGTGACAAAGGAAATGTTAATAACTGCTCAGAAAGACAACCCGTCATTGACTGTGTGTTTGTCCTCTGCCAAAATGTGTTTGGAAGCCAAAATCCTGTTTCTTTTTTTTTGGAGGGTGGAGTACTGATGAGGAGCTGGAGCCCTGATGGCAGCGAGGTGGTCACTGTTCATCAGGTAGTAGTGCCAACCGAATATAGACCACAGGTACTTAGCATAGCCCACGATTCCAGTTTAGCTGGACATCTGGGAATGAAAAAAACATATTATCGAGTGTTGCGTAATTTTTATTGGCCGGGGCTGAAAGCCGATGTAGCCAAATACTGCCGGTCTTGTCACACTTGTCAAATTGTAGGGAAACCCAACCAGCCTGTCCCACCCGCCCCTCTACATCCAATTCCTGTGATTGGGGAGCCGTTTGAGGAGGTGATTATAGATTGTGTGGGACCACTACTAAAAACAAAGTCTGGAAACCAATATTTGTTAACGGTGATGTGCGCTGCTACCCGATATCCGGAGGCCATCCCGTTGAAAAATATAAAAACCAAATCTGTATTGAAGGCCCTTATCATTTTTTTTTCCACTTTCGGGCTACCGATTTCGGCCCAGACAGACAGAGGAACGAATTTTATGTCTAAGGTGTTCTCGCAGGTTATGGCAGAACTGAAAATTAAACATAAAACGTCAAGTGCTTACCATCCAGAGTCTCAGGGTGCGCTGGAGAGGTTTCACCAGACATTAAAGTCCATGTTACGAAAATATTGCTTGGAATCCGATAAAGAGTGGGATGAGGGCGTCCCTCTTTTGTTATTTGCTGTGAGAGAAACCATTCAGGAGTCGTTAGGGTTTAGTCCCTGTGATCTGGTGTTTGGACACACTGTGCGCGGCCCGTTACAACTGCTTAAAGAGAAATGGTTGTCGGAGTCGCCAAAAATTGAACATAAGGTGCTTGATTATGTCAATGCTTTCCGTCAGTGCCTCCATCATGTGTGTGAGCTGGCTCGTGAAAACTTGAGCCAGGCTCAGTCTAAAATGAAGCGGCGCTACGACAAAAAGTCAGTGCTCAGAACGTTCCAATCCGGAGATAAAGTGCTATGACTGCTCCCCTTTGCCGGTTCAAGTCTTCACCCACAATTTTCAGGCCCGTATAGTGTGGAACGAAAAATGAGTGATACTAATTACGTGGTAAAAATGCCAGATAGAAAACAAAAGGCTCAGGTATGTCATATTAATATGATGAAGAAGTATGTTGCTAGAGATTGTGAAGTAGGCCTACAGACACCTCCTGCAGTATCAGTGGTCCCAATGTGTGTTGCTGCTTCCCCGAAGTATCATTTGGCGGAGGATGGATTAATTGAAAAGAGTGGATCGATGCCTGTGGCTCGTTTGGGCAACTCTGATGTACTGCGTAATTTACAGTCCTTTTTGGCTCATTTGTCTGGGTCTGCTCGGGCAGATACCATTCGGTCAATCGAAAACAATTTATTACTTTTTTCCGACCATCCTCGCCAGACTTCTGTTTTGTGCCACGACATCGATGTAGATGGGCATAACCCCATTAAGCAGCACGCATATCGGGTTAACCCCACAAAGAGAGAGCTGATGCAGCAGGAGGTAAAATACTTGGTGGAAAATAAATTGGCTGTTCCTAGTAACAGTGCATGGAGCAGTCCGTGCCTGTTGATTCCTAAATCTGACAACACAAAACGTTTTTGTACGGATTACCGAAAGGTTAATTCAGTTACCAAGCCGGACTCTTTTCCGCTCCCGTTGATGGTGGATTGTATTCGGGTCTGCAAAATTTGTAACAAAGTTGGACTTGTTAAAAGGTTTCTGGCAAATTCCATTAACCCTGCGAGCGTCGGAAATATCCGCATTTGTGACACCCGATAATTTTCTCAAATATACTGTTATGCCGTTTGGGTTGCGTAATGCGCCCGCCACGTTCCAGCGCCTGATGCGTAATGTCCTGGCTGGAGTGGAGTGTTGCGAGGCATACATGGACGATTTGGTGGCGTACTCAGATACATGGTCTGATCATATGAAAACGGTTGCTCTCATTTTCAGCCGCCTCCGGGACGCCAACCTAACTCTAAACCTCGCTAAGTGTGAATTTGGTAAAGGTACAGTAACATATTTGGGTAAACATGTGGGCCATATGTTAGGTGTAAGCTATCAAATAGTGTTGGAATTGTGTTTCTATCTGCCACAGAGGCTGAGAAATAAATGTTTTAGTAAACGTTGTTCCTTCTGTGAAAAATTCCAGAAAAAGTCAGGTTTTAGGGGTATTTTTCAAATCGGCCATAGGCTAATAAGCCTTTCGCCTTTTACTAAAGACTTCCGTGGAGAGGGACGTTGATGAGTTATGGCTATTTTTGGAAGGCCTTGCCCATCGGACAAGGCCAGCTCAGCTGTTGAAGAAAATGACAGGGAGCACAGTGGTGCGCTTGGTTGTCTGAGTGCAAATAGGTGTGAGCGCTTTAACTAATAGTATCGAAGGTTTTCAAAATGTGTCAAAGTGTTAAGATCTACAAGCTCACATACTGCCACTGTGTCTTGTTATGTGTGCTTAAGACATGGCTGTTGGGTACCGCAAAGAGGCCATTGTTACGCCCACGTGGAGGGGACTAGTCGTTGTCTGACCGGCAGGGGACTGGTATGTGGATGAGTGCTTTCCTCTATCGCCAGCATGTACAATTCATACTTACCTGGCAGGGGAGACACCATGATCACGAAGGTCGGTTCACCCTCGGCGAGGCTCAGCCATTGCACGCCGTGCTTTGCTGACCCGGGCGAATTCCCCAAATGTGGGAATCTCGACTGCACAATTTCTGGTAGTGGGGGACTGCGTTCGCGCTCTCCCCTGATTAAGTGTTGAAAACATGCGTATAGTGCTGGAGAGGAGCCCTACGGGCTGCTGCTTATGACCATACCACCCTGGAAACGACCGGTCTTGGAATATAAGCAGGGCAAGCGCAAAGGCCACGCCCACATGATCAAACCACAGCCCCAATTGCCCGGCTCTCCACTCGGACCCAGGAAGCCTCGGGCCCCCACCGGGGTGCCAGGCCCGACAGCCAGCTAAACCCACGACCCGGCTCTCCATCCGAACCCGGGTACCTTTTGCCCGGCTCTCCACTCGGACCCAGGAAGCCCTGGGCCCCCACCGGGGTGCCAGTCCCGAAGCCAGCTAAACCCACGACCCGGCTCTCCATCCGAACCCGGGCACCCACTCTTAAGCACCCCTCCCCCGGAACCTTCACAATGTAATACCAGGTGCTGTAAGCTTTTCATTAGCGCATTGGCTGCTGCCATCTGCTGTACATGGGCCGTACCGGCCACAGCTGCCTTTGCTTACGGCCATACCACCCTGAACACGCCCGATCTCGTCCGATCTCGGAAGCTAAGCAGGGTCGGGCCTGGTTAGTACTTGGATGGGAGACCGCCTGGGAATACCAGGTGCTGTATGCTTTTTCATGTCGGCATACTGAATGAGCAACGGTCATTCATGAATGGCGATGCAAAACACTGGATCATTGTGCACCACTAACTTTTTGCACCCCAAAGCGCATAGGCCACGCCTTCATCATTAAACCACACCCCCAATCCGACAGGCCCCGCTTTCGACCCGGACACCCGCTCTTAGCCACCCACCCAAGACGCCCTAAACCCAGCCGCGGGAGCACAGAGCCACCTCGGACTGTGAAATAACGCACATGCTGTGTCGCGGGGCTGCCCACGCCAAGTGTGTGCGTGCACGCGCGCCGTCAAGCGCTTGACCGGCGCGGCTAGAGGCTTCGCTGGCCGCCGTGGCAAGCGGGTAGAATTACTCGGGTCTCTCTTCATGACGAATAAGCCTTTCGCCTTTTACTAAAGACTTCCGTGGAGAGGGACGTTGATGAGTTATGGCTATTTTTGGAAGGCCTTGCCCATCGGACAAGGCCAGCTCAGCTGTTGAAGAAAATGTCAGGGAGCACAGTGGTGCGCTTGGTTGTCTGAGTGCAAATAGGTGTGAGCGCTTTAACTAATAGTATCGAAGGTTTTCAAAATGTGTCAAAGTGTTAAGATCTACAAGCTCACATACTGCCACAGTGTCTTGTTATGTGTGCTTAAGACATGGCTGTTGGGTACCGCAAAGAGGCCATTGTTACGCCCACGTGGAGGGGACTAGTCGTTGTCTGACCGGCAGGGGACTGGTATGTGGATGAGTGCTTTCCTCTATGGCCAGCATGTACAATTCATACTTACCTGGCAGGGGAGACACCATGATCACGAAGGTCGGTTCACCCTCGGCGAGGCTCAGCCATTGCACGCCGTGCTTTGCTGACCCGGGCGAATTCCCCAAATGTGGGAATCTCGACTGCACAATTTCTGGTAGTGGGGGACTGCGTTCGCGCTCTCCCCTGATTAAGTGTTGAAAACATGCGTATAGTGCTGGAGAGGAGCCCTACGGGCTGCTGCTTACGACCATACCACCCTGGAAACGACCGATCTTGGAATATAAGCAGGGCAAGCGCATAGGCCACGCCCACATGATCAAACCACAGCCCCAATTGCCCGGCTCTCCACTCGGACCCAGGAAGCCTCGGGCCCCCACCGGGGTGCCAGGCCCGACAGCCAGCTAAACCCACGACCCGGCTCTCCATCCGAACCCGGGTACCTTTTGCCCGGCTCTCCACTCGGACCCAGGAAGCCCTGGGCCCCCACCGGGGTGCCAGGCCCGAAGCCAGCTAAACCCACGACCCGGCTCTCCATCCGAACCCGGGCACCCACTCTTAAGCACCCCTCCCCCGGAACCTTCAAAATGTAATACCAGGTGCTGTAAGCTTTTCATTAGCGCATTGGCTGCTGCCATCTGCTGTACATGGGCCGTACCGACCACAGCTGCCTTTGCTTACGGCCATACCACCCTGAACACGCCCGATCTCGTCCGATCTCGGAAGCTAAGCAGGGTCGGGCCTGGTTAGTACTTGGATGGGAGACCGCCTGGGAATACCAGGTGCTGTAAGCTTTTTCATGTCGGCATACTGAATGAGCAACGGTCATTCATGAATGGCGATGCAAAACACTGGATCATTGTGCACCACTAACTTTTTGCACCCCAAAGCGCATAGGCCACGCCTTCATCATTAAACCACACCCCCAATCCGACAGGCCCCGCTTTCGACCCGGACACCCGCTCTTAGCCACCCACCCAAGACGCCCTAAACCCAGCCGCGGGAGCACAGAGCCACCTCGGACTGTGAAATAACGCACGTGCTGTGTCGCGGGGCTGCCCACGCCAAGTGTGTGCGTGCACGCGCGCCGTCAAGCGCTTGACCGGCGCGGCTAGAGGCTTCGCTGGCCGCCGTGGCGAGTGGGTAGAATTACTCGGGTCTCTCTTCATGACGAATAAGCCTTTCGCCTTTTACTAAAGACTTCCGTGGAGAGGGATGTTGATGAGTTATGGCTATTTTTGGAAGGCCTTGCCCATCGGACAAGGCCAGCTCAGCTGTTGAAGAAAATGACAGGGAGCACCGTGGTGCGCTTGGTTGTCTGAGTGCAAATAGGTGTGAGCGCTTTAACTAATAGTATCGAAGGTTTTCAAAATGTGTCAAAGTGTTAAGATCTACAAGCTCACATACTGCCACTGTGTCTTGTTATGTGTGCTTAAGACATGGCTGTTGGGTACCGCAAAGAGGCCATTGTTACGCCCACGTGGAGGGGACTAGTCGTTGTCTGACCGGCAGGGGACTGGTATGTGGATGAGTGCTTTCCTCTATGGCCAGCATGTACAATTCATACTTACCTGGCAGGGGAGACACCATGATCACGAAGGTCGGTTCACCCTCGGCGAGGCTCAGCCATTGCACGCCGTGCTTTGCTGACCCGGGCGAATTCCCCAAATGTGGGAATCTCGACTGCACAATTTCTGGTAGTGGGGGACTGCGTTCGCGCTCTCCCCTGATTAAGTGTTGAAAACATGCGTATAGTGCTGGAGAGGAGCCCTACGGGCTGCTGCTTACGACCATACCACCCTGGAAACGACCGATCTTGGAATATAAGCAGGGCAAGCGCATAGGCCACGCCCACATGATCAAACCACAGCCCCAATTGCCCGGCTCTCCACTCGGACCCAGGAAGCCTCGGGCCCCCACCGGGGTGCCAGGCCCGACAGCCAGCTAAACCCACGACCCGGCTCTCCATCCGAACCCGGGTACCTTTTGCCCGGCTCTCCACTCGGACCCAGGAAGCCCTGGGCCCCCACCGGGGTGCCAGTCCCGAAGCCAGCTAAACCCACGACCCGGCTCTCCATCCGAACCCGGGCACCCACTCTTAAGCACCCCTCCCCCGGAACCTTCACAATGTAATACCAGGTGCTGTAAGCTTTTCATTAGCGCATTGGCTGCTGCCATCTGCTGTACATGGGCCGTACCGGCCACAGCTGCCTTTGCTTACGGCCATACCACCCTGAACACGCCCGATCTCGTCCGATCTCGGAAGCTAAGCAGGGTCGGGCCTGGTTAGTACTTGGATGGGAGACCGCCTGGGAATACCAGGTGCTGTATGCTTTTTCATGTCGGCATACTGAATGAGCAACGGTCATTCATGAATGGCGATGCAAAACACTGGATCATTGTGCACCACTAACTTTTTGCACCCCAAAGCGCATAGGCCACGCCTTCATCATTAAACCACACCCCCAATCCGACAGGCCCCGCTTTCGACCCGGACACCCGCTCTTAGCCACCCACCCAAGACGCCCTAAACCCAGCCGCGGGAGCACAGAGCCACCTCGGACTGTGAAATAACGCACGTGCTGTGTCGCGGGGCTGCCCACGCCAAGTGTGTGCGTGCACGCGCGCCGTCAAGCGCTTGACCGGCGCGGCTAGAGGCTTCGCTGGCCGCCGTGGCAAGCGGGTAGAATTACTCGGGTCTCTCTTCATGACGAATAAGCCTTTCGCCTTTTACTAAAGACTTCCGTGGAGAGGGACGTTGATGAGTTATGGCTATTTTTGGAAGGCCTTGCCCATCGGACAAGGCCAGCTCAGCTGTTGAAGAAAATGTCAGGGAGCACAGTGGTGCGCTTGGTTGTCTGAGTGCAAATAGGTGTGAGCGCTTTAACTAATAGTATCGAAGGTTTTCAAAATGTGTCAAAGTGTTAAGATCTACAAGCTCACATACTGCCACAGTGTCTTGTTATGTGTGCTTAAGACATGGCTGTTGGGTACCGCAAAGAGGCCATTGTTACGCCCACGTGGAGGGGACTAGTCGTTGTCTGACCGGCAGGGGACTGGTATGTGGATGAGTGCTTTCCTCTATGGCCAGCATGTACAATTCATACTTACCTGGCAGGGGAGACACCATGATCACGAAGGTCGGTTCACCCTCGGCGAGGCTCAGCCATTGCACGCCGTGCTTTGCTGACCCGGGCGAATTCCCCAAATGTGGGAATCTCGACTGCACAATTTCTGGTAGTGGGGGACTGCGTTCGCGCTCTCTCCTGATTAAGTGTTGAAAACATGCGTATAGTGCTGGAGAGGAGCCCTACGGGCTGCTGCTTACGACCATACCACCCTGGAAACGACCGATCTTGGAATATAAGCAGGGCAAGCGCATAGGCCACGCCCACATGATCAAACCACAGCCCCAATTGCCCGGCTCTCCACTCGGACCCAGGAAGCCTCGGGCCCCCACCGGGGTGCCAGGCCCGACAGCCAGCTAAACCCACGACCCGGCTCTCCATCCGAACCCGGGCACCCACTCTTAAGCACCCCTCCCCCGGAACCTTCACAATGTAATACCAGGTGCTGTAAGCTTTTCATTAGCGCATTGGCTGCTGCCATCTGCTGTACATGGGCCGTACCGGCCACAGCTGCCTTTGCTTACGGCCATACCACCCTGAACACGCCCGATCTCGTCCGATCTCGGAAGCTAAGCAGGGTCGGGCCTGGTTAGTACTTGGATGGGAGACCGCCTGGGAATACCAGGTGCTGTAAGCTTTTTCATGTCGGCATACTGAATGAGCAACGGTCATTCATGAATGGCGATGCAAAACACTGGATCATTGTGCACCACTAACTTTTTGCACCCCAAAGCGCATAGGCCACGCCTTCATCATTAAACCACACCCCCAATCCGACAGGCCCCGCTTTCGACCCGGACACCCGCTCTTAGCCACCCACCCAAGACGCCCTAAACCCAGCCGCGGGAGCACAGAGCCACCTCGGACTGTGAAATAACGCACGTGCTGTGTCGCGGGGCTGCCCACGCCAAGTGTGTGCGTGCACGCGCGCCGTCAAGCGCTTGACCGGCGCGGCTAGAGGCTTCGCTGGCCGCCGTGGCGAGCGGGTAGAATTACTCGGGTCTCTCTTCATGACGAATAAGCCTTTCGCCTTTTACTAAAGACTTCCGTGGAGAGGGACGTTAATGAGTTATGGCTATTTTTGGAAGGCCTTGCCCATCGGACAAGGCCAGCTCAGCTGTTGAAGAAAATGACAGGGAGCACAGTGGTGCGCTTGGTTGTTTGAGTGCAAATAGGTGTGAGCGCTTTAACTAATAGTATCGAAGGTTTTCAAAATGTGTCAAAGTGTTAAGATCTACAAGCTCACATACTGCTACTGTGTCTTGTTATGTGTGCTTAAGACATGGCTGTTGGGTACCGCAAAGAGGCCATTGTTACGCCCACGTGGAGGGGACTAGTCGTTGTCTGACCGGCAGGCGACTGGTATGTGGATGAGTGCTTTCCTCTATGGCCAGCATGTACAATTCATACTTACCTGGCAGGGGAGACACCATGATCACGAAGGTCGGTTCACCCTCGGCGAGGCTCAGCCATTGCACGCCGTGCTTTGCTGACCCGGGCGAATTCCCCAAATGTGGGAATCTCGACTGCACAATTTCTGGTAGTGGGGGACTGCGTTCGCGCTCTCCCCTGATTAAGTGTTGAAAACATGCGTATAGTGCTGGAGAGGAGCCCTACGGGCTGCTGCTTACGACCATACCACCCTGGAAACGACCGATCTTGGAATATAAGCAGGGCAAGCGCATAGGCCACGCCCACATGATCAAACCACAGCCCCAATTGCCCGGCTCTCCACTCGGACCCAGGAAGCCTCGGGCCCCCACCGGGGTGCCAGGCCCGACAGCCAGCTAAACCCACGACCCGGCTCTCCATCCGAACCCGGGTACCTTTTGCCCGGCTCTCCACTCGGACCCAGGAAGCCAGCTAAACCCACGACCCGGCTCTCCATCCGAACCCGGGCACCCACTCTTAAGCACCCCTCCCCCGGAACCTTCACAATGTAATACCAGGTGCTGTAAGCTTTTCATTAGCGCATTGGCTGCTGCCATCTGCTGTACATGGGCCGTACCGGCCACAGCTGCCTTTGCTTACGGCCATACCACCCTGAACACGCCCGATCTCGTCCGATCTCGGAAGCTAAGCAGGGTCGGGCCTGGTTAGTACTTGGATGGGAGACCGCCTGGGAATACCAGGTGCTGTAAGCTTTTTCATGTCGGCATACTGAATGAGCAACGGTCATTCATGAATGGCGATGCAAAACACTGGATCATTGTGCACCACTAACTTTTTGCACCCCAAAGCGCATAGGCCACGCCTTCATCATTAAACCACACCCCCAATCCGACAGGCCCCGCTTTCGACCCGGACACCCGCTCTTATCCACCCACCCAAGACGCCCTAAACCCAGCCGCGGGAGCACAGAGCCACCTCGGACTGTGAAATAACGCACGTGCTGTGTCGCGGGGCTGCCCAAGCCAAGTGTGTG
Source organism: Protomyctophum bolini (assembly GCF_963924005.1). NCBI lineage: Eukaryota > Metazoa > Chordata > Actinopteri > Myctophiformes > Myctophidae > Protomyctophum > Protomyctophum bolini. Next base: position 1,376,779 of record NC_137883.1, on the reverse strand, counting down.
CGTGCACGCGCGCCGTCAAGCGCTTGACCGGCGCGGCTAGAGGCTTCGCTGGCCGCCTTGGCGAGCGGGTAGAATTACTCGGGTCTCTCTTCATGACGAATAAGCCTTTCGCCTTTTACTAAAGACTTCCGTGGAGAGGGACGTTGATGAGTTATGGCTATTTTTGGAAGGCCTTGCCCATCGGACAAGGCCAGCTCAGCTGTTGAAGAAAATGACAGGGAGCACAGTGGTGCGCTTGGTTGTCTGAGTGCAAATAGGTGTGAGCGCTTTAACTAATAGTATCGAAGGTTTTCAAAATGTGTCAAAGTGTTAAGATCTACAAGCTCACATACTGCCACTGTGTCTTGTTATGTGTGCTTAAGACATGGCTGTTGGGTACCGCAAAGAGGCCATTGTTACGCCCACGTGGAGGGGACTAGTCGTTGTCTGACCGGCAGGGAACTGGTATGTGGATGAGTGCTTTCCTCTATGGCCAGCATGTACAATTCATACTTACCTGGCAGGGGAGACACCATGATCACGAAGGTCGGTTCACCCTCGGCGAGGCTCAGCCATTGCACGCCGTGCTTTGCTGACCCGGGCGAATTCCCCAAATGTGGGAATCTCGACTGCACAATTTCTGGTAGTGGGGGACTGCGTTCGCGCTCTCCCCTGATTAAGTGTTGAAAACATGCGTATAGTGCTGGAGAGGAGCCCTACGGGCTGCTGCTTACGACCATACCACGCTGGAAACGACCGATCTTGGAATATAAGCAGGGCAAGCGCATAGGCCACGCCCACATGATCAAACCACAGCCCCAATTGCCCGGCTCTCCACTCGGACCCAGGAAGCCTCGGGCCCCCACCGGGGTGCCAGGCCCGACAGCCAGCTAAACCCACGACCCGGCTCTCCATCCGAACCCGGGTACCTTTTGCCCGGCTCTCCACTCGGACCCAGGAAGCCAGCTAAACCCACGACCCGGCTCTCCATCCGAACCCGGGCACCCACTCTTAAGCACCCCTCCCCCGGAACCTTCACAATGTAATACCAGGTGCTGTAAGCTTTTCATTAGCGCATTGGCTGCTGCCATCTGCTGTACATGGGCCGTACCGGCCACAGCTGCCTTTGCTTACGGCCATACCACCCTGAACACGCCCGATCTCGTCCGATCTCGGAAGCTAAGCAGGGTCGGGCCTGGTTAGTACTTGGATGGGAGACCGCCTGGGAATACCAGGTGCTGTAAGCTTTTTCATGTCGGCATACTGAATGAGCAACGGTCATTCATGAATGGCGATGCAAAACACTGGATCATTGTGCACCACTAACTTTTTGCACCCCAAAGCGCATAGGCCACGCCTTCATCATTAAACCACACCCCCAATCCGACAGGCCCCGCTTTCGACCCGGACACCCGCTCTTAGCCACCCACCCAAGACGCCCTAAACCCAGCCGCGGGAGCACAGAGCCACCTCGGACTGTGAAATAACGCACGTGCTGTGTCGCGGGGCTGCCCACGCCAAGTGTGTGCGTGCACGTGCGCCGTCAAGCTTGACCGGCGCGGCTAGAGGCTTCGCTGGCCGCCTTGGCGACCGGGTAGAATTACTCGGGTCTCTCTTCATGACGAATAAGCCTTTCGCCTTTTACTAAAGACTTCCGTGGAGAGGGACGTTGATGAGTTATGGCTATTTTTGGAAGGCCTTGCCCATCGGACAAGGCCAGCTCAGCTGTTGAAGAAAATGACAGGGAGCACAGTGGTGCGCTTGGTTGTCTGAGTGCAAATATGTGTGAGCGCTTTAACTAATAGTATCGAAGGTTTTCAAAATGTGTCAAAGTGTTAAGATCTACAAGCTCACATACTGCCACTGTGTCTTGTTATGTGTGCTTAAGACATGGCTGTTGGGTACCGCAAAGAGGCCATTGTTACGCCCACGTGGAGGGGACTAGTCGTTGTCTGACCGGCAGGGGACTGGTATGTGGATGAGTGCTTTCCTCTATGGCCAGCATGTACAATTCATACTTACCTGGCAGGGGAGACACCATGATCACGAAGGTCGGTTCACCCTCGGCGAGGCTCAGCCATTGCACGCCGTGCTTTGCTGACCCAGGCGAATTCCCCAAATGTGGGAATCTCGACTGCACAATTTCTGGTAGTGGGGGACTGCGTTCGCGCTCTCCCCTGATTAAGTGTTGAAAACATGCGTATAGTGCTGGAGAGGAGCCCTACGGGCTGCTGCTTACGACCATACCACCCTGGAAACGACCGATCTTGGAATATAAGCAGGGCAAGCGCATAGGCCACGCCCACATGATCAAACCACAGCCCCAATTGCCCGGCTCTCCACTCGGACCCAGGAAGCCTCGGGCCCCCACCGGGGTGCCAGGCCCGACAGCCAGCTAAACCCACGACCCGGCTCTCCATCCGAACCCGGGTACCTTTTACCCGGCTCTCCACTCGGACCCAGGAAGCCAGCTAAACCCACGACCCGGCTCTCCATCCGAACCCGGGCACCCACTCTTAAGCACCCCTCCCCCGGAACCTTCACAATGTAATACCAGGTGCTGTAAGCTTTTCATTAGCGCATTGGCTGCTGCCATCTGCTGTACATGGGCCGTACCGGCCACAGCTGCCTTTGCTTACGGCCATACCACCCTGAACACGCCCGATCTCGTCCGATCTCGGAATGGCGATGCAAAACACTGGATCATTGTGCACCACTAACTTTTTGCACCCCAAAGCGCATAGGCCACGCCTTCATCATTAAACCACACCCCCAATCCGACAGGCCCCGCTTTCGACCCGGACACCCGCTCTTAGCCACCCACCCAAGACGCCCTCAACCCAGCCGCGGGAGCACAGAGCCACCTCGGACTGTGAAATAACGCACGTGCTGTGTCGCGGGGCTGCCCACGCCAAGTGTGTGCGTGCACGCGCGCCGTCAAGCGCTTGACCGGCGCGGCTAGAGGCTTCGCTGGCCGCCGTGGCGAGCGGGTAGAATTACTCGGGTCTCTCTTCATGACGAATAAGCCTTTCGCCTTTTACTAAAGACTTCCGTAGAGAGGGACGTTGATGAGTTATGGCTATTTTTGGAAGGCCTTGCCCATCAGGCAAGGCCAGCTCAGCTGTTGAAGAAAATGACAGGGAGCACAGTGGTGCGCTTGGTTGTCTGAGTGCAAATAGGTGTGAGCGCTTTAACTAATAGTATCGAAGGTTTTCAAAATGTGTCAAAGTGTTAAGATCTACAAGCTCACATACTGCCACTGTGTCTTGTTATGTGTGCTTAAGACATGGCTGTTGGGTACCGCAAAGAGGCCATTGTTACGCCCACGTGGAGGGGACTAGTCGTTGTCTGACCGGCAGGGGACTGGTATGTGGATGAGTGCTTTCCTCTATGGCCAGCATGTACAATTCATACTTACCTGGCAGGGGAGACACCATGATCACGAAGGTCGGTTCACCCTCGGCGAGGCTCAGCCATTGCACGCCGTGCTTTGCTGACCCGGGCGAATTCCCCAAATGTGGGAATCTCGACTGCACAATTTCTGGTAGTGGGGGACTGCGTTCGCGCTCTCCCCTGATTAAGTGTTGAAAACATGCGTATAGTGCTGGAGAGGAGCCCTACGGGCTGCTGCTTACGACCATACCACCCTGGAAACGACCGATCTTGGAATATAAGCAGGGCAAGCGCATAGGCCACGCCCACATGATCAAACCACAGCCCCAATTGCCCGGCTCTCCACTCGGACCCAGGAAGCCTCGGGCCCCCACCGGGGTGCCAGGCCCGACAGCCAGCTAAACCCACGACCCGGCTCTCCATCCGAACCCGGGTACCTTTTGCCCGGCTCTCCACTCGGACCCAGGAAGCCAGCTAAACCCACGACCCGGCTCTCCATCCGAACCCGGGCACCCACTCTTAAGCACCCGTCCCCCGGAACCTTAACAATGTAATACCAGGTGCTGTAAGCTTTTCATTAGCGCATTGGCTGCTGCCATCTGCTGTACATGGGCCGTACCGGCCACAGCTGCCTTTGCTTACGGCCATACCACCCTGAACACGCCCGATCTCGGAAGCTAAGCAGGGTCGGGCCTGGTTAGTACTTGGATGGGAGACCGCCTGGGAATACCAGGTGCTGTAAGCTTTTTCATGTCGGCATACTGAATGAGCAACGGTCATTCATGAATGGCGATGCAAAACACTGGATCATTGTGCACCACTAACTTTTTGCACCCCAAAGCGCATAGGCCACGCCTTCATCATTAAACCACACCCCCAATCCGACAGGCCCCGCTTTCGACCCGGACACCCGCTCTTAGCCACCCACCCAAGACGCCCTAAACCCAGCCGCGGGAGCACAGAGCCACCTCGGACTGTGAAATAACGCACGTGCTGTGTCGCGGGGCTGCCCACGCCAAGTGTGTGCGTGCACGCGCGCCGTCAAGCGCTTGACCGGCGCGGCTAGAGGCTTCGCTGGCCGCCGCGGCGAGCGGGTAGAATTGCTCGGGTCTCTCTTCATGACGAATAAGCCTTTCGCCTTTTACTAAAGACTTCCGTGGAGAGGGACGTTGATGAGTTATGGCTATTTTTGGAAGGCCTTGCCCATCGGACAAGGCCAGCTCAGCTGTTGAAGAAAATGACAGGGAGCACAGTGGTGCGCTTGGTTGTCTGAGTGCAAATAGGTGTGAGCGCTTTAACTAATAGTATCGAAGGTTTTCAAAATGTGTCAAAGTGTTAAGATCTACAAGCTCACATACTGCCACTGTGTCTTGTTATGTGTGCTTAAGACATGGCTGTTGGGTACCGCAAAGAGGCCATTGTTACGCCCACGTGGAGGGGACTAGTCGTTGTCTGACCGGCAGGGGACTGGTATGTGGATGAGTGCTTTCCTCTATGGCCAGCATGTACAATTCATACTTACCTGGCAGGGGAGACACCATGATCACGAAGGTCGGTTCACCCTCGGCGAGGCTCAGCCATTGCACGCCGTGCTTTGCTGACCCGGGCGAATTCCCCAAATGTGGGAATCTCGACTGCACAATTTCTGGTAGTGGGGGACTGCGTTCGCGCTCTCCCCTGATTAAGTGTTGAAAACATGCGTATAGTGCTGGAGAGGAGCCCTACGGGCTGCTGCTTACGACCATACCACCCTGGAAACGACCGGTCTTGGAATATAAGCAGGGCAAGCGCATAGGCCACGCCCACATGATCAAACCACAGCCCCAATTGCCCGGCTCTCCACTCGGACCCAGGAAGCCTCGGGCCCCCACCGGGCTGCCAGGCCCGACAGCCAGCTAAACCCACGACCCGGCTCTCCATCCGAACCCGGGTACCTTTTGCCCGGCTCTCCACTCGGACCCAGGAAGCCCTGGGCCCCCACCGGGGTGCCAGGCCCGAAGCCAGCTAAACCCACGACCCGGCTCTCCATCCGAACCCGGGCACCCACTCTTAAGCACCCCTCCCCCGGAACCTTAACAATGTAATACCAGGTGCTGTAAGCTTTTCATTAGCGCATTGGCTGCTGCCATCTGCTGTACATGGGCCGTACCGGCCACAGCTGCCTTTGCTTACGGCCATACCACCCTGAACACGCCCGATCTCGTCCGATCTCGGAAGCTAAGCAGGGTAGGGCCTGGTTAGTACTTGGATGGGAGACCGCCTGGGAATACCAGGTGCTGTAAGCTTTTTCATGTCGGCATACTGAATGAGCAACGTTCATTCATGAATGGCGATGCAAAACACTGGATCATTGTGCACCACTAACTTTTTGCACCCCAAAGCGCATAGGCCACGCCTTCATCATTAAACCACACCCCCAATCCGACAGGCCCCGCTTTCGACCCGGACACCCGCTCTTAGCCACCCACCCAAGACGCCCTAAACCCAGCCGCGGGAGCACAGAGCCACCTCGGACTGTGAAATAACGCACGTGCTGTGTCACGGGGCTGCCCACGCCAAGTGTGTGCGTGCACGCGCGCCGTCAAGCGCTTGACCGGCGCGGCTAGAGGCTTCGCTGGCCGCCGTGGTGAGCGGGTAGAATTACTCGGGTCTCTCTTCATGACGAATAAGCCTTTCGCCTTTTACTAAAGACTTCCGTGGAGAGGGACGTTGATGAGTTATGGCTATTTTTGGAAGGCCTTGCCCATCGGACAAGGCCAGCTCAGCTGTTGAAGAAAATCACAGGGAGCACAGTGGTGCGCTTGGTTGTCTGAGTGCAAATAGGTGTGAGCGCTTTAACTAATAGTATCGAAGGTTTTCAAAATGTGTCAAAGTGTTAAGATATACAAGCTCACATACTGCCACTGTGTCTTGTTATGTGTGCTTAAGACATGGCTGTTGGGTACCGCAAAGAGGCCATTGTTACGCCCACGTGGAGGGGACTAGTCGTTGTCTGACCGGCAGGGGACTGGTATGTGGATGAGTGCTTTCCTCTATGGCCAGCATGTACAATTCATACTTACCTGGCAGGGGAGACACCATGATCACGAAGGTCGGTTCACCCTCGGCGAGGCTCAGCCATTGCACGCCGTGCTTTGCTGACCTGGGCGAATTCCCCAAATGTGGGAATCTCGACTGCACAATTTCTGGTAGTGGGGGACTGCGTTCGCGCTCTCCCCTGATTAAGTGTTGAAAACATGCGTATAGTGCTGGAGAGGAGCCCTACGGGCTGCTGCTTACGACCATACCACCCTGGAAACGACCGATCTTGGAATATAAGCAGGGCAAGCGCATAGGCCACGCCCACATGATCAAACCACAGCCCCAATTGCCCGGCTCTCCACTCGGACCCAGGAAGCCTCGGGCCCCCACCGGGGTGCCAGGCCCGACAGCCAGCTAAACCCACGACCCGGCTCTCCATCCGAACCCGGGTACCTTTTGCCCGGCTCTCCACTCGGACCCAGGAAGCCAGCTAAACCCACGACCCGGCTCTCCATCCGAACCCGGGCACCCACTCTTAAGCACCCCTCCCCCGGAACCTTCACAATGTAATACCAGGTGCTGTAAGCTTTTCATTAGCGCATTGGCTGCTGCCATCTGCTGTACATGGGCCGTACCGGCCACAGCTGCCTTTGCTTACGGCCATACCACCCTGAACACGCCTGATCTCGTCCGATCTCGGAAGCTAAGCAGGGTCGGGCCTGGTTAGTACTTGGATGGGAGACCGCCTGGGAATACCAGGTGCTGTAAGCTTTTTCATGTCGGCATACTGAATGAGCAACGGTCATTCATGAATGGCGATGCAAAACACTGGATCATTGTGCACCACTAACTTTTTGCACCCCAAAGCGCATAGGCCACGCCTTCATCATTAAACCACACCCACAATCCGACAGGCCCCGCTTTCGACCCGGACACCCGCTCTTAGCCACCCACCCAAGACGCCCTAAACCCAGCCGCGGGAGCACAGAGCCACCTCGGACTGTGAAATAACGCACGTGCTGTGTCGCGGGGCTGCCCACGCCAAGTGTGTGCGTGCACGCGCGACGTCAAGCGCTTGACCGGCGCGGCTAGAGGCTTCGCTGGCCGCCGTGGCGAGCGGGTAAAATTACTCGGGTCTCTCTTCATGACGAATAAGCCTTTCGCCTTTTACTAAAGACTTCCGTGGAGAGGGACGTTGATGAGTTATGGCTATTTTTGGAAGGCCTTGCCCATCGGACAAGGCCAGCTCAGCTGTTGAAGAAAATGACAGGGAGCACAGTGGTGCGCTTGGTTGTCTGAGTGCAAATAGGTGTGAGCGCTTTAACTAATAGTATCGAAGGTTTTCAAAATGTGTCAAAGTGTTAAGATCTACAAGCTCACATACTGCCACTGTGTCTTGTTATGTGTGCTTAAGACATGGCTGTTGGGTACCGCAAAGAGGCCATTGTTACGCCCACGTGGAGGGGACTAGTCGTTGTCTGACCGGCAGGGAACTGGTATGTGGATGAGTGCTTTCCTCTATGGCCAGCATGTACAATTCATACTTACCTGGCAGGGGAGACACCATGATCACGAAGGTCGGTTCACCCTCGGCGAGGCTCAGCCATTGCACGCCGTGCTTTGCTGACCCGGGCGAATTCCCCAAATGTGGGAATCTCGACTGCACAATTTCTGGTAGTGGGGGACTGCGTTCGCGCTCTCCCCTGATTAAGTGTTGAAAACATGTGTATAGTGCTGGAGAGGAGCCCTACGGGCTGCTGCTTACGACCATACCACCGTGGAAACGACCGATCTTGGAATATAAGCAGGGCAAGCGCATAGGCCACGCCCACATGATCAAACCACAGCCCCAATTGCCCGGCTCTCCACTCGCACCCAGGAAGCCTCGGGCCCCCACCGGGGTGCCAGGCCCGACAGCCAGCTAAACCCACGACACGGCTCTCCATCCGAACCCGGGTACCTTTTGCCCGGCTCTCCACTCGGACCCAGGAAGCCAGCTAAACCCACGACCCGGCTCTCCATCCGAACCCGGGCACCCACTCTTAAGCACCCCTCCCCCGGAACCTTCACAATGTAATACCAGGTGCTGTAAGCTTTTCATTAGCGCATTGGCTGCTGCCATCTGCTGTACATGGGCCGTACCGGCCACAGCTGCCTTTGCTTACGGCCATACCACCCTGAACACGCCTGATCTCGTCCGATCTCGGAAGCTAAGCAGGGTCGGGCCTGGTTAGTACTTGGATGGGAGACCGCCTGGGAATACCAGGTGCTGTAAGCTTTTTCATGTCGGCATACTGAATGAGCAACGGTCATTCATGAATGGCGATGCAAAACACTGGATCATTGTGCACCACTAACTTTTTGCACCCCAAAGCGCATAGGCCACGCCTTCATCATTAAACCACACCCACAATCCGACAGGCCCCGCTTTCGACCCGGACACCCGCTCTTAGCCACCCACCCAAGACGCCCTAAACCCAGCCGCGGGAGCACAGAGCCACCTCGGACTGTGAAATAACGCACGTGCTGTGTCGCGGGGCTGCCCACGCCAAGTGTGTGCGTGCACGCGCGACGTCAAGCGCTTGACCGGCGCGGCTAGAGGCTTCGCTGGCCGCCGTGGCGAGCGGGTAAAATTACTCGGGTCTCTCTTCATGACGAATAAGCCTTTCGCCTTTTACTAAAGACTTCCGTGGAGAGGGACGTTGATGAGTTATGGCTATTTTTGGAAGGCCTTGCCCATCGGACAAGGCCAGCTCAGCTGTTGAAGAAAATGACAGGGAGCACAGTGGTGCGCTTGGTTGTCTGAGTGCAAATAGGTGTGAGCGCTTTAACTAATAGTATCGAAGGTTTTCAAAATGTGTCAAAGTGTTAAGATCTACAAGCTCACATACTGCCACTGTGTCTTGTTATGTGTGCTTAAGACATGGCTGTTGGGTACCGCAAAGAGGCCATTGTTACGCCCACGTGGAGGGGACTAGTCGTTGTCTGACCGGCAGGGAACTGGTATGTGGATGAGTGCTTTCCTCTATGGCCAGCATGTACAATTCATACTTACCTGGCAGGGGAGACACCATGATCACGAAGGTCGGTTCACCCTCGGCGAGGCTCAGCCATTGCACGCCGTGCTTTGCTGACCCGGGCGAATTCCCCAAATGTGGGAATCTCGACTGCACAATTTCTGGTAGTGGGGGACTGCGTTCGCGCTCTCCCCTGATTAAGTGTTGAAAACATGTGTATAGTGCTGGAGAGGAGCCCTACGGGCTGCTGCTTACGACCATACCACCGTGGAAACGACCGATCTTGGAATATAAGCAGGGCAAGCGCATAGGCCACGCCCACATGATCAAACCACAGCCCCAATTGCCCGGCTCTCCACTCGCACCCAGGAAGCCTCGGGCCCCCACCGGGGTGCCAGGCCCGACAGCCAGCTAAACCCACGACACGGCTCTCCATCCGAACCCGGGTACCTTTTGCCCGGCTCTCCACTCGGACCCAGGAAGCCAGCTAAACCCACGACCCGGCTCTCCATCCGAACCCGGGCACCCACTCTTAAGCACCCCTCCCCCGGAACCTTCACAATGTAATACCAGGTGCTGTAAGCTTTTCATTAGCGCATTGGCTGCTGCCATCTGCTGTACATGGGCCGTACCGGCCACAGCTGACTTTGCTTACGGCCATACCACCCTGAACACGCCCGATCTCGTCCGATCTCGGAAGCTAAGCAGGGTCGGGCCTGTTTAGTACTTGGATGGGAGACCGCCTGGGAATACCGTGTGCTGTAAGCTTTTTCATGTCGGCATACAGAATGAGCAACGGTCATTCATGAATGGCGATGCAAAACACTGGATCATTGTGCACCACTAACTTTTTGCACCCCAAAGCGCATAGGCCACGCCTTCATCATTAAACCACACCCCCAATCCGACAGGCCCCGCTTTCGACCCGGACACCCGCTCTTAGCCACCCACCCAAGACGCCCTAAACCCAGCCGCGGGAGCACAGAGCCACCTCGGACTGTGAAATAACGCACGTGCTGTGTCGCGGGGCTGCCCACGCCAAGTGTGTGTGTGCACGCGCGCCGTCAAGCGCTTGACCGGCGCGGCTAGAGGCTTCGCTGGCCGCCATGGGGGTAGAATTACTCGGGTCTCTCTTCATGACGAATAATCCTTTCGCCTTTTACTAAAGACTTCCGTGGAGAGGGACGTTGATGAGTTATGGCTATTTTTGGAAGGCCTTGCCCATCGGACAAGGCCAGCTCAGCTGTTGAAGAAAATCACAGGGAGCACAGTGGTGCGCTTGGTTGTCTGAGTGCAAATAGGTGTGAGCGCTTTAACTAATAGTATCAAAGGTTTTCAAAATGTGTCAAAGTGTTAAGATCTACAAGCTCACATACTGCCACTGTGTCTTGTTATGTGTGCTTAAGACATGGCTGTTGGGTACCGCAAAGAGGCCATTGTTACGCCCACGTGGAGGGGACTAGTCGTTGTCTGACCGGCAGGGGACTGGTATGTGGATGAGTGCTTTCCTCTATGGCCAGCATGTACAATTCATACTTACCTGGCAGGGGAGACACCATGATCACGAAGGTCGGTTCACCCTCGGCGAGGCTCAGCCATTGCACGCCGTGCTTTGCTGACCCGGGCGAATTCCCCAAATGTGGGAATCTCGACGGCACAATTTCTGGTAGTGGGGGACTGCGTTCGCGCTCTCCCCTGATTAAGTGTTGAAAACATGCGTATAGTGCTGGAGAGGAGCTCTACGGGCTGCTGCTTACGACCATACCACCCTGGAAACGACCGATCTTGGAATATAAGCAGGGCAAGCGCATAGGCCACGCCCACATGATCAAACCACAGCCCCAATTGCCCGGCTCTCCACTCGGACCCAGGAAGCCTCGGGCCCCCACCGGGGTGCCAGGCCCGACAGCCAGCTAAACCCACGACCCGGCTCTCCATCCGAACCCGGGTACCTTTTGCCCGGCTCTCCACTCGGACCCAGGAAGCCAGCTAAACCCACGACCCGGCTCTCCATCCGAACCCGGGCACCCACTCTTAAGCACCCCTCCCCCGGAACCTTCACAATGTAATACCAGGTGCTGTAAGCTTTTCATTAGCGCATTGGCTGCTGCCATCTGCTGTACATGGGCCGTACCGGCCACAGCTGCCTTTGCTTACGGCCATACCACCCTGAACACGCCCGATCTCGTCCGATCTCGGAAGCTAAGCAGGGTCGGGCCTGGTTAGTACTTGGATAAGAGACCGCCTGGGAATACCAGGTGCTGTAAGCTTTTTCATGTCGGCATACTGAATGAGCAACGGTCATTCATGAATGGCGATGCAAAACACTGGATCATTGTGCACCACTAACTTTTTGCACCCCAAAGCGCATAGGCCACGCCTTCATCATTAAACCACACCCCCAATCCGACAGGCCCCGCTTTCGACCCGGACACCCGCTCTTAGCCACCCACCCAAGACGCCCTCAACCCAGCCGCGGGAGCACAGAGCCACCTCGGACTGTGAAATAACGCACGTGCTGTGTCGCGGGGCTGCCCACGCCAAGTGTGTGCGTGCACGCGCGACGTCAAGCGCTTGACCGGCGCGGCTAGAGGCTTCGCTGGCCGCCGTGGCGAGCGGGTAGAATTACTCGGGTCTCTCTTCATGACGAATAAGCCTTTCGCCTTTTACTAAAGACTTCCGTGGAGAGGGACGTTGATGAGTTATGGCTATTTTTGGAAGGCCTTGCCCATCGGACAAGGCCAGCTCAGCTGTTGAAGAAAATCACAGGGAGCACAGTGGTGCGCTTGGTTGTCTGAGTGCAAATAGGTGTGAGCGATTTAACTAATAGTATCGAAGGTTTTCAAAATGTGTCAAAGTGTTAAGATCTACAAGCTCACATACTGCCACTGTGTCTTGTTATGTGTGCTTAAGACATGGCTGTTGGGTACCGCAAAGAGGCCATTGTTACGCCCACGTGGAGGGGACTAGTCGTTGTCTGACCGGCAGGGGACTGGTATGTGGATGAGTGCTTTCCTCTATGGCCAGCATGTACAATTCATACTTACCTGGCAGGGGAGACACCATGATCACGAAGGTCGGTTCACCCTCGGTGAGGCTCAGCCATTGCACGCCGTGCTTTGCTGACCCGGGCGAATTCCCCAAATGTGGGAATCTCGACTGCACAATTTCTGGTAGTGGGGGACTGCGTTCGCGCTCTCCCCTGATTAAGTGTTGAAAACATGCGTATAGTGCTGGAGAGGAGCCCTACGGGCTGCTGCTTACGACCATACCACCCTGGAAACGACCGATCTTGGAATATAAGCAGGGCAAGCGCATAGGCCACGCCCACATGATCAAACCACAGCCCCAATTGCCCGGCTCTCCACTCGGACCCAGGAAGCCTCGGGCCCCCACCGGGGTGCCAGGCCCGACAGCCAGCTAAACCCACGACCCGGCTCTCCATCCGAACCCGGGTACCTTTTGCCCGGCTCTCCACTCGGACCCAGGAAGCCAGCTAAACCCACGACCCGGCTCTCCATCCGAACCCGGGCACCCACTCTTAAGCACCCCTCCCCCGGAACCTTCACAATGTAATACCAGGTGCTGTAAGCTTTTCATTAGCGCATTGGCTGCTGCCATCTGCTGTACATGGGCCGTACCGGCCACAGCTGCCTTTGCTTACGGCCATACCACCCTGAACACGCCCGATCTCGTCCGATCTCGGAAGCTAAGCAGGGTCGGGCCTGGTTAGTACTTGGATGGGAGGCCGCCTGGGAATACCAGGTGCTGTAAGCTTTTTCATGTCGGCATACTGAATGAGCAACGGTCATTCATGAATGGCGATGCAAAACACTGGATCATTGTGCACCACTAACTTTTTGCACCCCAAAGCGCATAGGCCACGCCTTCATCATTAAACCACACCCCCAATCCGACAGGCCCCGCTTTCGACCCGGACACCCGCTCTTAGCCACCCACCCAAGACGCCCTAAACCCAGCCGCGGGAGCACAGAGCCACCTCGGACTGTGAAATAACGCACGTGCTGTGTCGCGGGGCTGCCCACGCCAAGGGTGTGCGTGCACGCGCGCCGTCAAGCGCTTGACCGGCGCGGCTAGAGGCTTCGCTGGCCGCCGTGGCGAGCGGGTAGAATTACTCGGGTCTCTCTTCATGACGAATAAGCCTTTCGCCTTTTACTAAAGACTTCCGTGGAGAGGGACGTTGATGAGTTATGGCTATTTTTGGAAGGCCTTGCCCATCGGACAAGGCCAGCTCAGCTGTTGAAGAAAATGACAGGGAGCACAGTGGTGCGCTTGGTTGTCTGAGTGCAAATAGGTGTGAGCGCTTTAACTAATAGTATCGAAGGTTTTCAAAATGTGTCAAAGTGTTAAGATCTACAAGCTCACATACTGCCACTGTGTCTTGTTATGTGTGCTTTAGACATGGCTGTTGGGTACCGCAAAGAGGCCATTGTTACGCCCACGTGGAGGGGACTAGTCGTTGTCTGACCGGCAGGGGACTGGTATGTGGATGAGTGCTTTCCTCTATGGCCAGCATGTACAATTCATACTTACCTGGCAGGGGAGACACCATGATCATGAAGGTCGGTTCACCCTCGGCGAGGCTCAGCCATTGCACGCCGTGCTTTGCTGACCCGGGCGAATTCCCCAAATGTGGGAATCTCGACTGCACAATTTCTGGTAGTGGGGGACTGCGTTCGCGCTCTCCCCTGGGCTGCTGCTTACGACCATACCACCCTGGAAACGACTGATCTTGGAATATAAGCAGGGCAAGCGCATAGGCCACGCCCACATGATCAAACCACAGCCCCAATTGCCCGGCTCTCCACTCGGACCCAGGAAGCCTCGGGCCCCCACCGGGGTGCCAGGCCCGACAGCCAGCTAAACCCACGACCCGGCTCTCCATCCGAACCCGGTTACCTTTTGCCCGGCTCTCCACTCGGACCCAGGAAGCCAGCTTAACCCACGACCCGGCTCTCCATCCGAACCCGGGCACCCACTCTTAAGCACCCCTCCCCCGGAACCTTCACAATGTAATACCAGGTGCTGTAAGCTTTTCATTTGCGCATTGGCTGCTGCCATCTGCTGTACATGGGCCGTACCGGCCACAGCTGCCTTTGCTTACGGCCAAGCCGTAAGCTAAGCAGGGTCGGGCCTGGTTAGTACTTGGATGGGAGACCGCCTGGGAATACCAGGTGCTGTAAGCTTTTTCATGTCGGCATACTGAATGAGCAACGGTCATTCATGAATGGCGATGCAAAACACTGGATCATTGTGCACCACTATCTTTTTGCACCCCAAAGCGCATAGGCCACGCCTTCATCATTAAACCACACCCCCAATCCGACAGGCCCCGCTTTCGACCCGGACACCCGCTCTTAGCCACCCATCCAAGACGCCCTAAACCCAGCCGCGGGAGCACAGAGCCACCTCGGACTGTGAAATAACGCACGTGCTGTGTCGCGGGGCTGCCCACGCCAAGTGTGTGCGTGCACGCGCGACGTCAAGCGCTTGACCGGCGCGGCTAGAGGCTTCGCTGGCCGCCGTGGCGAACGGGTAGAATTACTCGGGTCTCTCTTCATGACGAATAAGCCTTTCGCCTTTTACTAAAGACTTCCGTGGAGAGGGACGTTGATGAGTTATGGCTATTTTTAGGAGGGCCATGCAAGCCTCAAGCGGAGCCTGCGGCACCACCAAGGGCGAGGTGGAGCCTGCGGAACCGTTGTGGCTTGAGAAACACCATTCCTGAATAAAGTGCCTGGTGCTGGGAGTCTGGTGCAACGCACAGGGCCTGACCTGGTGAGAGCAGGAGTGGACCTGGTGAGACGTAGGAGGGGCCCGGACAGGTGTCAACCCACAGAGCCTAGTCCTTCCATGTGCCAGAATGGTACCTCCCAGTCCCGGCAGAGTAGTTCAGGAGGAATGGATTGTGTGGCCCTGGTTTTTCCCTAATGGGACTTATCGAGGGTAGCTACTGGGACGTAAGATGACCTTGGGATACATCACTGAGGATACGTCCCAGGCACATCCATTTATGTATGTATTTTGTTATATAGGACCCAGACATGGGTGACCAGTTCTAACCCATGCCCACTAACCCCATAAATAACATATATAGGACCCAGAAATGGGTGACCAGTTCTAACCCATGCACACTTAGCCCATATATATCCCACAAGAGGCCCATATATGGATGACCAGTTCTAACCCATGCCCACTTAGCCCATATATATCCCACAAGGGACCCATACATGGGTGACCAGTTCTAACCCTTGCCCACTAAGCCCATAAATAACATATATAGGACCAAGAAATGGGTGACCAGTTCTAACCCATGCACACTTAGCCCATATATATCCCACAAGAGGCCCATATATGGATGACCAGTTCTAACCCATGCCCACTTAGCCCATATATATCCCACAAGGGACCCATACATGGTGACCAGTTCTAACCCATGCCCACTTGGCCCATTTGTAACCCATATCGAACCCACAATATTTTCCCAGTCCAAGCCCATGCCCACTTAGCCCACATAGAACCTACCTGGAACCCAGTATAATTTCCCAGTTCTAGCCCATGCCCACTTGGTACCCATAAACACACATACACCCCATATGGTGCCCACATGGACATGTTGGTGCCTGTTCTGTGTGCTGCCTAATAGACTTAACCACTTGAACCCCAGCATCCATATTCTGAGGGGTAAATATAAGCTAAAATACTTGTATTGTAGACTAGAGCCACCATGTTTACTAGAGTTTAAGTGGTTAATGAAATAAGCTAGTTCACATAGAATCCTAAAAGAAAATGCATCGGAGGTCAGTGTTAAGAAAATAAAAAACTCCCATGGATATAACAAAATACTGTAAGAACATCAGCCTTTTGGCAACTTTCTTTCTTCTTCGAAAGATGAAAACGGCACTTACGGCAGGACCTATGTTCAATTCTTACAAGCCAAACATTAGTATCTAACTTATTGAAGCCAGAGCTCTACTTCAGAGCTCAACACTCACTCACAACAGTGCATATAGCAAACTAGTTCACATGGCATAGGGCATAGGCCTATAGTTATTAAAGACCACTTAAAGAACACTTAAGCTGCAAAACATTTACACAATCTCAGTCAAATACTGTAAGAACCGCAGCATGTTTTCAAAGGTCTGCACTCTGCAGACCCCTTTTTCCCCCTGTGCAGATAAAAACGGCTGGACCTTGTTCAATTAGTCAGCCAGAGCTCAACACTCACCCACTGTCTCACTCACTCAATGTTGTTAAAATAAAAATAAATCCCTTGCATAGATATAACAAAAGTGCTGTCTCTAGCAAACTAGTTCACATGGCAAGTGAAACAAGGCAGAGCTTGCTAAGAAAATGATAAAGCGTGTCTATTGTTTTGTAAATTAAAACAAATTTGCAAATAAACTTAAATTATTTTATTTTCGTCCAGAATGATGAAAACAGCAGGACCTATGTTCAATAATACAAGTCAAACATTCAAATTAATTAAAGTGCCTAAATTATTGGAGCCAGAGCTCTACTTCAGAGCTCAACACTCACTCACTGTGTCTCACTCACAAAAAAGTGCATATAGCAAATATAGTTCACATGGCATGTAGTTATTAAAGATGAAACAAGGCAGAGCTTGCTAGAACTAAGACAATGGATGGGAAAAAAGTGTATTTTTTTTATCTTTCAAATGAAAACTGATACCAGGGTGGATTTTGAATCACATTTGTACATGGTTTAAACACTTAAACTGCAAAAATGTAACACAATCTCAGTCAAATACTGTACGAACTGCAACAATTCTGCAAACCCCTTTCCCCCCCCTGTGCAGATGAAAACGGTTGGACCTACAGTAAGTTCAATTAGTCGAGTCAAACATTCAAATACATTCAAGTATGATCCAACTTGAGTTGGAGCCAGTCAGCCAGAGTTCTACTTCATCAGAACTCAACACTCACCCACTGTCTGTCTGTCTCATTCTCTGTCCGTCTGTCAGTGTCAGCCTGTCTCATTCTCTGTCTGTCGGTCTGTCTCATTCTCTGCCTGTCGGTCTGTCTCATTCTCTGTCTGTCGGTCTGTCTCATTCTCTGTCTCTCCACTCAAAGTTGCTCTGACATGTAGAAGTTCACATTTGTACACAGTACTGCTCTACCTTTTAAACTGTTAACTGCAGCATACAAAATACAGTTTAATCAGTCTAAACAATACCTAAAATCAACGTTTTGTATTTGTTACGCACCTTCGTCTAGGGTGAAGGTAAACAACATAATGTGCGAGGAGACAGGAAAGAACTTCAATGTATTTGTAGTCGTTCTTTTTAGTCAACAGTAGAGACAATTTGTACATTTCTTGTTCACAATTCACACCTTTGGCTTCAGAGTGAGGTGCTATGCTAACAAAACGAACCTATCTAGAAAACAAAAGTTTACCCCTAACTAAAGGCCCTAACAGAAGATTTAAACAAAGTGATAATTCTAATTCCCCAACTACCCTAACTAACCAAAATTACAATAAACGGACAAAAGAAAAATACCTGGCACTCCTACATGGTGGAAGTAGGGACCGGGCTTCTTATTTAACAATGGTAAATAAATAGGTTACAGGTTCAAAAACAAAACAAAGATTAACTGTTGCACTAGGCACTGGGCTAAACAACACAAAGGAACTTACGGCATAATGAACAAGAACAAACGGAAAACAATAATAAGGCAGGCACGAGAGAGGACTAGAGGGATCGAGTCTCTGCTGCTGAATGCTGTCGTCCCCTGCTGAAGGCCAAGTTCAACTGAGCTTTTATACAGAGACAGGAAGAGTGCCCAGCCAACAGGAAGCTGGTGTTGTCGGGAAGAACCAATAAGGAACAGAGGGGCAGGTCCAATCAGGGACCTGTTGTTTGTCTGTCAATTCACTTGAGTACTGCAGTAGGAGAGATACAATTTGTTACATGCCATAAAACATAATAACAAATACCAACTTATAATTATTATCCTAATTAATTAGCCACCATAAATAATAATTATACTATAACAAATAACAAATAATCAAAAGGACCGTGGTCCGTAACAGTATTGTTAAAGGAATCCAAGTAAAGCAAGTAAAGAAAGTGGTAGCCATCAGTCCCATGACATTATATTTAGACCTTGTTTAGCTTGAGAAAGGCACTTCTTTCCAATGTGGTTCTTGCGCTATTGCGGCGACCAGTTGAGAGTTCACCGGTTACACTGAAGACGCGCTCTGCAAAGGCTTGCGACGCTGGTATTGCCAGAAGATCCAAGGCCAAAGGTTTCAGGCGCACAAACAAAGTGTCACTCTGAGAAACCCAAAACTCTATCCCAGGTACGCCAGCAGCTTGGGACAGGTACTAGCTGGGGGGGGGGGGGGGGTCCTGGAACAACATATTTTCAGATGGGGGTCTAAATGGGTTAAGAGCAATGTAAAGTGTGATGCATCCACAATTAAGGACATTTGAATACAATCAAAACTATTGATTTAGAATAGAAAAATAAGAAAATAAAAAGCAAACTGAATACAGACCCATAAACCTCAGAAAAAAGCCTTGTATATGTATAAGTGTTGTATGTGACAGGAGTTGGGTTAGGTAGAGGTTCAGCCAGACTGTTGAACACTCACCATTGTTTTACTTACTTTATTTTTTAATTCAAGACATTTTTCATTCAGGTATTTTATCAATCGGTGTGGGCCGATGTTGGCCTTAAAATACAATATTGGTATTAGCCGATGATTTAAAATAAAAATACTACATCGAAGCTGTTTATATTCGGACATGGGCTAACATTTCAATAACTGTGAATCCCTATAGTATTTGGAATAAAATCCACTGTTTTCCAGAATGTCAGTTTCCCTCTTGACATTCAATAGATCCTGTGATCTTTTGTGGCCAGATGCAATTTCCTGGGGTCTAGTAGGACTATAGAAAACAATAATTAAGAAATCGCTGTGCAATTTGGTAAAACAAAAACATTTACCCTCTTGTTCGAATGCCCCCGCCCCCTGCCAAAAAACGCTAAACGTGTTTAAACTAAATAAAGCAGCAAATGGAAAAAAATATATAACACTCATCTTTTACTTTCTCTAATAACCTAAAACATGAACCTTGGTTGAAAAACCCAAAGTTGTCCTTTAAGGTTTTAACATGAGGAGAAAAACTAAAGATCAGGAGAATGGAGGCCTCTATTGACAGGATTGATTGAATAGTTTATTAGACATAAATGTAAAACAGCAACAGAGTTCAGTCAAACACTGATTCCAAAAGGGAGAACACAAAAACAGTCCTTGCGGTCTTGTTTCCATTCAGGTCCTATGCAATCAATTCATAATAGCAGAACAACAAAATCACACTTTGCGTGAATTGAGGGGTGCTCTTATCACATCATACATCACATTCCATGCTCTGCCAATGAATCAAATCACAAATGTCATTCCGGTCAATCACTTTTGGCGTCTTCACTTCTTCTGCCCTGACAATTTTACCCTCAATATGTACATCAGCCAATCAAATAATCGCTATGGGATGATGATCAGCCAATCAAATCATCGTGTTTGTGTTCACACAAAGACAAAGCCCAGTAGGAGGAGCTAGCGCCCCTCAACAAAAAATCAGGCCTGTTTTAAAAGATGTAAGTGATCTGCATTTTTTGAGGGAAGGTGTCAGGGCATTCCATGTCTGGGTGGCCATGCTGTAGAAGGATAATTTACCCATATTTGTTTTGAAATATAGGAGCAGTATAATAATCCATAACATTGTCCTTGTCTATCGACCTCCCTACGAACATACAGCTGTTTAATTTGATCCTCCCAGTGAGCTCATTTTCATTCATTCAAGTTTTGTTTATTCTCGAAATTACACAGAGTAATCAAACTCATTTTCAGTGTCGTCGAGTAATACAATATCATATAGAAAAATCATCACAATACATCAGAAGATCAGGAAAAGAAAAACAAAAGATATACATGAGAATTACATATAGGTTTACAAATAAAAAGCCAAGACAAAATTCGAAACAGTTTCATATTGTGGAGATCTGTATGCTCACCAAGGTTTTAAAACGACTTAACACTTACTAATTCACACCAGCATTTTCCCATTGAACTCTTATTTTGAAAAGCCACATTTCCAGACTACCGGTACTGAACATAAACTAGGAAGTCAAACGGGTGGGTGATTATGGCCACAATGATTTTAATGCTGCGATCCTGTGTTATTGAGAGCACCAGCAGAAACCAGATCTATGCTAACTATGCCTTGATCGATCGAAAGCGCTATAAAAGTGCAATTGCCATTGATCTACGGCAACAGTGTTGAGGGTTTTATTAAATAATGAGCATTAATTGACGTAGATCTTGGCCAATGGGGTTTTAAGTGTTAAGGGTACCAATGTCAGTTTCAATGTCGTTTGCAGGTCCCATGTATTAGGGCCACAGAAGCCAAAAGCAAGTTCAGAGCTAACTTTTGGTACCTTGAATTTGGGGAAACTACTTGACCGGGTGCCGGTGTACTTCAGAAAAGATTATATGTATTTAGGACAATCTCCAAGCATGGCTTTATACAATATTAGGTGCCAATGCAGTTTTCGTCTCCATCCAACCTTTTTATATAAGATGCATTGGCGAGTACCATAGCTATCACCCGTAATAAATCTAATCGATGCTAATTTCTTTTGCTGCATGTCTGTATAAATTATGTCTCCATAATCCAAGACAGACAGGAACACATAGTGGAAACTTTATTTTTGTTACCCCATGGTGTGAATGCAATGGTGTCTTAGCAAGTGACCCGAGTTATTTAAACTTAGCTCACACCGTTTAAAGTGGACATCTATTTATTGTCCTGTGAGAACTGTGGACACGAATGTGTCTCTTCAGATAACTTGAGCAAATGAAACTCTTGTCACAATGTCTACATTGGAAAGGTTTTTCTCCAGTGTGGAAACGAATGTGTCTCTTCAGATTACTTGACATGTTGAAAGCCTTGTCACAATGTTTACATTGGAAAGGTTTTTCTCCAGTACTGATACGCTGGTGTGACTTTAGATGACTTGATTGACTGAAACTATTGTCACAATGTTTACATTGGAAAGGTTTTTCTCCAGTGTGGACTTTCTGGTGTTTCTTCAGTTCATCTGACCAACTGAAACTCTTGTCACAATGTTTACATTGGAAAGGTCCACTGTGGACATGAAGGTGTGTTTTCAGGGAAGATGAGGTAAAACTCTTGTCACAATATTTACATTGGAAAGGTTTATCTCCACTGTGGACACGAAGGTGTGTTTTCAGGGAAGATGATGCAGTAAAACCCTTGTCACAATGTTTACATTGGAAAGGTTTTTCTCCAGTATGGATACGCTGGTGTTGCTTTAGGTTACATGACTGACTGAAACTCTTGTCACAATGTTTACATTGGAAAGGTTTTTCTCTAGTGTGGAAACGATGGTGTGTCTTTAGGGAAGTTGATTGACTGAAACTCTTGTCACAATGTTTACATTGGAAAGGTTTTTCTCCAGTGTGGACACTCTGGTGTGTCTTCAGTTGAGATGACCATCTGAAACTCTTGTCACAATGTTTACATTGGAAAGGCTTTTATACAGTGTGTACACGAATGTGTGACTTATAATTGGATAACTGAATGAAACTCTTGTCACAATGTTTACATTGGAAAGGTTTTTCTCCAGTGTGGACACGAATGTGTGACTTATAATTGGATAACTGATTGAAACTCTTGTCACATTGTTTACATTGGAAAGGTTTTTCTCCAGTGTGTACACGAATGTGTGTCTTCAAATTGGATAACTGATTGAAACTCTTGTCACAATGTTTACATTGGAAAGGTTTTTCTCCAGTGTGTACACGGATGTGTGACTTAAAATTGGTTAAGTGATTGAAACTCTTGTCACAATGTTTACATTGGAAAGGTTTTTCTTCAGGGTGGACACGAAGGTGTGTTTTCAGTGAAGATGATGCAGTAAAACTCTTGTCACAATGTTTGCATTGGAAAGTTTTTTCTTCAGTGTGGACACGCTGGTGTCTATTCAGGTCAGGTGACCATTTGAAACTCTTGTCACAATATTGACAGTGGAAAGGTTTTTCTCCAAAGTGTACACGCTGGTGTTTCTTCAGGTAACGTGACAAACTGAAACACTTGTCACAATGTTTACATTGGAAAGGTTTTTCTCCAGTGTGGACACTCTGGTGTGTCTTCAGTTGAGATGACCATCTGAAACTCTTGTCACAATGTTTACATTGGAAAGGCTTTTCTCCAGTGTGGACATACTGGTGTATGTTCATGTCATCTAAACGACTAAGTGTGTGTACACGCTGGTGTTTCTTCAGGTAACGTGACAAACTGAAACACTTGTCACAATGTTTACATTGGAAAGGTTTTTGTCCAGTGTGGAGATGAAGGTGTTGCTTTAGGTTACCTGACCTACTGAAACTCTTGACACAATGTTTACATTGGAAAGGTTTTTCTCCAGTGTGGACACAAAAGAGTATTTTCAGGTTAGATAACTGTTCCTCTTTAAGATCCTCCTGTTCCTCTTTAATGTATGGAGGCTCTGGTTCCTCCTGGAGAAGACTGGGGCTCCTCTCCTGTTCAGGAGAAACCTCCTCCTCACACACAACCATGTGCAGGATGTCTAGGAGCAGAAACATAACATGATGGTCAACACTGGATTACTACAATGTAAATCCATTCTTCCATGTTCCATGTACAAAATGAGCTATTACCTACCAAGATAAGATTGACTAAACCGTTATTACCTACATATTATTACTGTTCTGGAAAGGAGTGAAGGAGTTCAAGTATCTCGGGGTCTTGTTCACGAGGGAGGGGAGAACGGAGAAGGAGATCAGCCAGAGAATCGGAGCGGCAGGGGCGGTATTGCAGTCGCTGTACTGCACTGTTGTGGCGAAAAGAGAGTTGAGCCAGAAGGCAGAGCTCTCTGTCTACAGAGCAATCTTCGTTCCTACTCTCATCTATGGTCATGAAGTGAGGCGAAACATATTACCCCATGGCTAATGTAAGGTTAGACACGTGGCTAATTGTTATCATTATGTTTTTAGGTGCATGAGATAAATCTGGATGGTTCATCTGCCGGTTCCAGCACGACTCAAACCACATTGGCGAGGACATGTACAGAACGCAGGAAGGGTGCCTTAACCGCTGGAATTGTCTCAATGATTTCCATGGACATGAGACCAATAAACATTATTGAAGGAAAAGGGTTTAAACGTTTAATGAAAATTGCAGAGCCAGACTATACTGTGCCTAAGAGAGAGTATGTCTCAAGTGAACTTACTGCAAAACACAAAGTGATAAAGAATCACATTTGTAGTGAAATTGATGCAGTTAGTTTCACAACGGATATATGGTCCAGTATAAAAATGGAAGGATACATGACGGTGACAGCTCACATGATAAACAGCGACTGGGAAATGAAAAATTACGTGCTAGAGACCAAGATAATGGAGGAGTCTCACACAGGCGTAAACATTGCAGCCAGACTTGGAGAAGTAGCCGACGCATATGGTATACCTGCAGAGAAGAGGGTCGCTGTCGTTAGCGATAATGCATCTAATATAGTTGTGTGCCTCACTACACTGCAAGGAGAAGAGAGTTGGGCGAATGTCAAGGGGGTCCGTTGCGCGGGGCACACACTGCAGCTTTGCATTAATGCAGCACTAAAACACCACGACCCAGTAACCCGTACCGTGGGATTTGGAAGGCGACTAGTGTCCGCCTTTAAAAAAAGTTGTACCAAAACTGCGGCCTTAACAGAGAAACAGCGCACTCAGAATGTCGTGGAACATTCCCTCATTCAAGATGTCGCAACACGCTGGAACTCCACATATTCTATGCTAGAGCGTCTCTGTGAACAAAGGTGGCCAATATCCGCTGTCCTGTCTGATCCAAATATCACCAGAAGAGAGGACCGGAGTCTCAACCTGACCACGGAGCAGTGGGCGATCGCAGAGGATACCCCTGCCGTCCTGGGGCCCTTTCTCACTCTGACTGAACTGCTGTCTAAAGAAGAAAATGTGTCCATATCAGGAGTAGTGCCAATGCTGTCAAAGATTAAAAGCGAATTTCTCACAGTGGGAGCTGACGACAGTCCCGCCAAAAAAGCTCTGAAACTTAAACTGACGGAGGAAATTAATAGGAGGTGGGAATTCTCAGACCCGACTGATGCTGCTGTTCTGGGCGCAGCCATCGACCCCCGCTTCAAGAGGTTAAAGTGGCTATCTGACGAGGAAAAGGAAGCCGTGCGCACGGAAATAACTATGTTGGCTGAGGGCCTGAGAGTGAGACCAGCGGTCAGGGTCCGGGAGGAAGCCGGGAGTGACGCCGACAGCCAGGGCAGTGGCAGTGGCAGTGACACGGCTTCACCGGCTAAGAGGCCTAGAATAACGGACCGAGAGAGAACACGTCAACTGACTCAACTCCTCTTAATGGAAGACGATGATGATGATGATTTATTGTCAACAAAAATAGAAGTTGCCTGTTGCCAAAGAATGTAGACACATTGGTTTTTTTTGGCACACAACGAAATTCGGATGCAAACCGACAGCAGTGAGTAGAGTGAGTCGTCATTGTGTCAATCAAGGCCTATTGCTAAAGGCAAGCTCAGTAGCCTATATTAAGCCTATACTTTTTTTTGTTTTTAATTATACTTTGTCTTTTTATTTGTGTTTGCCATTTGTTTTATTTAGTTATAGGCCTACGGTATTTAGCCTCAAATGAAGGCACAGTGAGCACACAGGCCTGCACTTGGTTTTATTTTATGTAAAAAAAGAAAAGAAGAATTAATTGCACTTTGTTTTCGTTTACTTTATACTTATGTTAAGAGAAGTAATGCCTCTGTTCATATTGCACATTTTCTTTATGATAACTATATTGCACTGATCTGATACTATATTGTGTTTTGTTTAATTCCTCCTTTGCTCCTCCGCGAGCCATGCTTGCGCCTCGCAATTGCGGCTGTGAGTTTGATACAAATAATAATAATAATGCTGCACTTTGTTTTCGTTTATATATACTTATGTTAATAGAAGTAATGTCTCTGTTCATATTGTCTGTATAGTGATAACTTACTGATAACTTAGTGATAACTATATTGCACTGCTACTACTATATTGTTTATTGTTTAATTCCTCCTTTGCTCCGCGAGCCTGCATGTCTCGCAATTGCTGCTGTGAGTTTGTCGTTTGATTGATTGATTGAAATGTATTAACAGTTTGCAGAATTACAGTACATTACATTTCAAGCACAAACTGAAATACAAAGACTGTTAACTGTGAGTGGACGACCCAATTAAGCATTACACTCGTTTACAAGAGGGTCCACCATGTGTTCAATTCATCAAAAGTGAAAAAGTCAGAAGGCCTCGATTAAATGTCGCTTTATTTCAGGTAATGTTACGGCAAGAGGAGAAGAAATAAATGTCCACTTCGTTTACACTTGACAGCGTGTACTGTTTTGAATGGTAGCTAAAGAGAAGGTAAATCCCTACATTTTCTGGATTATATATTTTTTTTATTTGAGAGGTAATGCCTGTGTCAGGCAGTTGACTTGTTACGGTCGGATGTTTTATTAAGCCTAATTATTTGTGCGTCACTGCTTTCATGAAGGCTGCAACTGTTGTTGCTTATTGTTTAAAATAAATGAGACCAATACAAGCATGCCTTTCTCTCCGCTATATCGTTGTTTAAGCCAAAGAGTCACTGCTCGCATTGCGCGCCTCACGACTCGCACCCCCCCGTTGACGTTTCGAAGCATCGACGTTCGAAACGCGGGAATCAATCTTGAATCGATCATCAAATACGGAATCGAAGGTCAGCCCTAGCAGCCAGCCCACATTTCTTCAGGAACATGCCATTGTTATTGTACAGTGAAAATAAGACATTGTGGCAGCCCCACAGAACAGAACATATTAAAGAAAGGAAACTTACTGAAGTGTGGCTGGTCTTCAGCTTCCTGTTTAATAGAAACGTCTTCAGCTTCCTGTTTAATAGAAACGTCTTCAGCTTCCTGTTTAATAGAAACGTCTCCAGCTTCCTGTTTAATAGAAATGTCTTCAGCTTCCTGTTTAATAGAAATGCCCCTGGCTGAGTCTGGAGAGTTCATCTTCACCTGGGAGTGATGCATCATGGGTATTGTAGTTCTTATGAGTCTGGAGAGTTTGTCTTCACCTGCAGTCTGGACTCCGGTCTGAAATCAAGTGAATAAGGAAGGACTTTAATAACTGGAGATCTATAGTCCGGCAGCCAGGGGTGTGGAGTGGGAAATGTGTTTTTATTGGCCTAAAAGATTGCCTATAGTATTAAAAATACTTAAATTAATGAGTCCACTTGCTGACCGGGTGTCGGTATTGGGCAATGTATTTTATAAGGTTTTATATGTGACCATACCATTACCTATATACGGCAAGATGTCCCAAACAAAACTGGTCAGGCCACCACTTGACATCACTCCCAGAACCCACCTCACCCCTGCCCATTTCCATATCCTGCTGCTGGAATGGCCTACAAGATTCACTACACCTTAACCCATTTACTGCTACCATTTATTGAGAAATTAGGACCTAATTCACGCCAGCATTTTTTTAAGTTGAGCTCTTATTTTGAAAAGCCACATTTTGCCTCAACCGGAAGTGGGCTTATCCCGGCCAGCTTTACGTTGCCAAGACAACCTTTGTTTACATGATCGGATCCATGCCGGTACAATATAGACCTCCACAACATCGGCTCGTGCCGTCAAAGAAATGCTGTTTTGACCAAAAATGCCATCTGGGACAAGGAATAGGAGATACAGGCGATTGAAAGAAACGGATAGAATGGATTCGTATGGCGACGACGATCTAAGATGAACGATCCAGTGCTGTGCTAACAACACAGCTAGCTAACCGGCTAACGTAAGTAGCATTATGGCTCGATCGATCAAATGCACTATAAAAGCGCAATTGCCGAAGGGCTACGGCAATAGAGCGCCAAAGTCCCTCCCCCTTTCAGAAAAACGAGTGGCCCAGGAAATGAAAGCCCAATGCATTCTCCCATCGGCACTTCTAATATAATTTATTTAAAGACGGTTACGCCGCGGACAAAGCCAACTCGGATCGTGACAAATCATGACAATGAACACAATGTTTTGGGCCGATCAAATCATTGGAAAGAAGAAAAGAAAGTCAGTGTTTTTCGTCTTATAAATTATTTCCCCCCACTCTTGCAATTTCTGAAAATAATGTATGCCAGGGACAAGATTTGTATTGTTAAATGCTTGTAGATCGGCTATTTTCGCTTATTTTGGGTTTTCATATACCGGGTTGCTTATTTCTCTCGCAGAACCTGGCAACCCCGCGACGATAGCTTTTAGCAACATTTAGCATTATATTGTTATCAATCCTGTAGCTAAAACAAGTACACATCGCGCTATATTACATATCGATGTGATCTGCGTTATTATGACCTTAATTTTCATGGCAGGTACATTCCAAAGTAACTAATAATAACCACGTTATGGTGACAATGTTACAATGTTTACATTACATTTATTCAAGGCTTCTTCTTCTGCTATTGGAAACAGGAAGCCATTTCAGCATGTTCCTTTGTTGTGATTCACCAGTGCCCCCATCTGGAACATTAGCTTTAGGCGGACCGAAAATAAACACACTTTTTACAAAATACGATGGTTAATACTTATTTTTCTGCTATTTCTGTTAGCCAGTTAGTAAAAGACTAGTATTATCTTCAAAAACGATTGTGTACAAAAAGCGGATTTTAGCGGAATTTGCATACTTTGAAAGGAAAGCTGATTTTCTGATTAGCATTGGTTAGCATTGCTTAACCCAATGGTTAAAACATTAGACATAGTGACTTGTTTAAGCAATTACAACGACTTAATGACACTAAAACGACTTTCTGATGGAATAAAAACATTCTTTAACATTCCAACTGTGTTAATGTGGCTAAAAACGAAAACCACCAAAAAAATAAATAAATCGTATTTTCAACTATAACTGTATATCAACTCTGCCGACTTGTGGGTGAAATCACTGGCACTGGTCACTGGTTAGAAGTGCCGATGGGAGAATGCATTGGGGTCTCATTTCCTGGGCCACTCGTTTTTCTGAAAGGGGGGCGGGACTGCGGCGCTCTATGGTGGCAAGTGTTAATATCAAAATTAGGCTTAATTGCCAAAGGGCTTCGGCAATGGCGGCAAGACGGTTAAGCTACCATGTACCTGTCTAAATACTTCCTTAATGTAAATGAAGTCCACAATCTCAACACCAGAGGGAGTTCAACAAACCACATGCAACCCAGATTCGGCTCAAACAATGGATTAAATTAATTTTGCTCCTATGCCACTAAAATGTGGAACGCCCTACCAACAGCAATTAAGAAATGTGAATCTCAAATTCCTTCGAAACCCTATGGGCGGCTGCAGTTCAAAACTGTCCCGCATTTCAATGACTTTTCATGCCTCCCGCAAATTGAGATGTTGTCCCGCATTATGATAGTTTTCAAATGTGCGCTTTATCTGTGGGTCTGTGGGAGAGCAGCGGAGCTGCAGAGGCTGTCATGACAGGGCCAGGGGGCGGGCCGTGACTGTGTATGTGTAGGTAGGTAGGATTGGCTGTCTATCAAACAGCCGGGCAGTGAGGGGGAAATCAAATCAATGTGGTGTGGATACATGTGGAGAACACCAACACACGAAACACAGTACCACGAGTTAGTGTCTTAGCTAAAACATGGAGGACAAAGGGGAAGAAAATTAAGTGCAGTTAAAACAACTTGCAAGCACAGGGAAACTATTTATCCGTGGGTGAAGAAGCCATGCAGTGCAAGGCATATTGAAAGAGTCTTCTGTGACATTTGTAATTAGAGTCGTTTCTCAGTGACACACGGAGGAGGTGAATAACGACGTGAAGCAACTTGTTGATCAAAAGGAGGCTTCACGGAGCATGGACACGTTTGTTCTAAAAAAAAAAAACAAGAACAAAAGGTAACAGCAGCTGAAATAACTAGTGTTTACCACACAGTACAACTGAGAGACTTTCAGACTTGTAATGGCCAACATAAACACCTAAAAGGTGTATATCCTGGCTGTGCTGCTAATGGTAGAGATACTAGAGAAGTGTGTTTACAGTTTAATTTATTATGAGTTGGCTCCAATGCTGACCATTTGGTTTAATTTATTTTATCTGTATAATTTCAGAATAATTTGCAGTAGTTGGCTTTGTTAGGAGGAGGATACTTTGATAAAGTAAACATTTATTTATTGGTTTTATTGGTTGTTGTAAGGGCCAAATGAGTACAAATATCAAGTGAATTTAATGTGACCATGGGGTGGCGCTGTTATCTTTATAAGCGTCAGGTTCACTGGCATCTGTAGGCAGGATTGACCCGGAAGGGCAATGGTTTTTGACCGCAGGTACGTCACTGTGGTGTTCAAACACTGGAGCGAAATGTTTGTGGGTCTGAAATGTTTATTTTGTTTTTCTATGCTGATTATTGTTTATTCTGATCACGCAGATACTGATGCCATACTCACCTCTTGGAAATAAACATGTCAAAGGCAAGAGCTGCCTGCCTGTGTGTTTATTATGCATTGTGGGGCTGACACACAGAACAAATAGTATGACACTTAAACAGCGCGTCAACCAGGTCCATCCACGGGATCAACTCCTCGAGAGCTAAGACGGGGCTCTTATAGTTGTAATTCATGCCTTCACAATCAAATCAAAGCCCCTTGGTTCGTTGGTTGGTATAGTTGTATTGGTTGGTCTAGTTGTATTGGTTGGTTGGTTGGTTGGTGAATTTGTCCAGTTGTATTGGTTGGTTGGTCTATTGTCCTGTTTGTCCAATAATAGTTCATTTAAATGGATTTCTGTTATTTTATTTGCATAGTAGTTCTATTATAGTTATTATCATCATAGTCCTATTATGTGCTACTGCATCAACCAGATGACAAAGCATAGATATGCTATGTGAGGGGCAGAATAGAAATGTCTATTGAGGCATAGAAATGTTATTATTGCTTTTTTATTACTGCTGCTAGTACCCAGCTAACATTTCCCCGCTAGCTACCGCCTCCCGCTGTCGCCTTCACAGTGTAGCACGCCCGGGCTGGCTTGGACTTCCCCCCGCTGTCCTCGCGTCAAACGATCGCGACTCAGTTAGATTTCCATTCCTCTGCGCAACAGTGTGCATTTACAGCCCTCGTGACGCTGTCCTGAGGCTTGCCCCCCCGCTCCTCTCTTCCTCTCTCTCTTCCTCTCTCTCTCTCTCTCTCTCTCTCTCTCTCTCTCTCAATAATAATAAAATTATATTTTGTAGGATTATTATTATTATTATGATTTTTTTCTTCTTTTTTTTAACTATTATTGAATATAATTAAGTGGATTCTTCTTCTACTTCTTCTTGCAGCTATATTTATTTTTCATTTTTATTAATAATATGTACCTGCAGACTATAGTAATTGTAACACTTTGATTCACCCGTGAAGCCCCCCCCCCCCCCCCTCTATGGTGGGTTCTGCATGGGACCGAGGCTTCACCCGGCATGCATTGCAGGCTTCTCCGTCTTCCTCCGTCTGTTGTTGTTATGAGCTAGGAAGACAAGACTCCACAACAAAGGCTTATATTTTTCGCCGTTTTTCTCTGGAGAAATTCAGTTGAAAGGTCAGTGTATTTTTATATCTGATATATACTGTGTGTAGTGTAATTGCACGTGTTAGAATCGTTTCGATCTATATCTGTGCACGACTGCACGTAACCCTATAACGCTAGCAGAGGGAATAGATTAGCTATAGCTAGCTAGCTAGCTAATCTATTGTTTGGACGGGGGTTTGCAAACGTATAATTCATGCTATTTTAACAGGCTTAAAAACATCTAGCTCCGTTGGAAAGAAAGAGAAAGCTACTGCAGCTTAAGCGTTATGGACGGTGTTTTATATTATTTCATTTTACAGACAAACAAGATGACGTTCCGAGACCCAGACGGTGGGGGCTGGGGGAAACAGAGCAACCTCATTTCAGAAGTAGGCTAAGTAAAATGGTTTAGTAGCGAACAATAATAATGTATCATGATGTTCTTTTCTAACGTCTTCTTATGTTGATAAAAGTCCACAATTATTCGAATTAGATAAGATTTGATACGTTGCTTGTTTAGACTACATAAACAGCATTTTTGCTGTAAATCACATTATTTTGTCATTCTTTGTTCCAGAACTTGCACCATGAAAGGCATTTTCTAAAGTAAGTATAGGCCTGGCTACTGTGATGACTTTGCAAACAATCACAAGCAGACATTGTGTCACTGAATTATTATTTTGTTCAATGTTTGCCTGTCAATCCAATACATGGAAATGTGGGGTCTGCAAGGCTACATCTTCGTCAAATGGTGGTCCGTAATTACTTTTTGAAACAACTGAACGTTTTTTTACGTTGTATCTTTGTCTTTTCCTGTCTCTAAACTTCTCAGGACTGGAACCCTGCGTTCTCTACCACCCTGACCTGGTTTCTACTCCAGTTACATCATGACAACAGCAGCTACATAACAAGGTAAGGGTTAAGCCATATATTTTGTGTAACTTCTGTATATATTGGCCTTTGGATCCTGCTGAAAATAGCCGATCTACAAGCTCTCTTGCCTCAAGTTTGCAATGTGTAACTGTGTACCATTGTTAATTTGTTACCATCATGACATTTTAAATGACCGAGGTGTAGAAGGGAGATGAGCTTGTAGATCTGCTATTTTTCAACAGCTAACAGCTTTTAAAATAATGTTTAAAACCTATGAGGCGACACAGATGCGTCCTCAGGTCTAAATGGGTTAAGGCAGTGGTTCTCACAGCCATCAAAACGTTATCCCACATTTCACAGCAGTGATGGTAGGTAGGCCTATTTCAGAATGCCTGAATTTACACTTGGTTGCATGGTGAAAATAGTCGATCTACAAGCTCACGTGTTGTGAGCCCTATACAAATGCAATCCATATCAATTTTGTATTTGATTTTGTTCAAATTACAGATGAGGAGGTCACATGGAGGAAGTGGAGATGATGGTGATGGATAAATAAAATGGATAAATGGTAAGAACATTTTCACATTTTAGCACAGGAATAGAAATTAGAAAATGGCTGGGTTTTACCCACAGGGCAACTGTTAAGTCATGTATCACAAGCCAGAGAAATGATTAAGGTGAAAATAATTTATTTAATTAATTCTGTGATTTCAGACGAACTTTCGCTGGAGGAAGACCTATCGACTTCAAATGCAACCTCTGCTGGAAAGGCTACCACCAGTCGGGTTTCCCTGACCCTCTACTATACGCAACATCCAGACCTCAAGGAACGCACCCAGCTTTCCGTGCTCGGACATACAGACACGGGGACATACACACATTGCTACGCTCAGAAACTCCTGACTCCACTCGGAAGAGAATTGGTGTTTTAAAGACTTAAGCACTTAAACTTGAGAACTGATATGTCTTCTAAATCCTCACAGATTTTAGTTAAAACGTTTGCGGCAAAAGAATATATATTTACAGATTTGTGCCACATTTTCACGATGTTTCAAAATGAGCAAATCTACAAACTCGTTTTCAACAGCTTACAGCTTTTTAAATAATGGTTAAAGTGGCTAAAACCAGGGGATCTTGGACTTCAGTGACAGGGACCTGGGGTCTGAGAGCCGGAGACGTTGGACAGGGTGCATTTTGGAACTTCTGCTGGCGGCCACCACCAGTCAGGCTTCATAAAGGAAGGAAACGAACAGGCACGGCAGGCAGCTAGCTCATCAAATGGTGGTCCGTGGCTCAAATGCTGAATAACTTTGGCATGAAAAGGGTTCAAACCCACCGCTATAGGGGTTTCCAAATGGACTCTTGAATGTATGCTGCACGATTTCTTGCTCAAAAGGTGAATCTCGATTGTGTGTTCTGTTTATTGCTGTGTAACTGTTATTGCAACATTACTGGGCCTACATAACTAACTCCACACAGAATAGACTTGGTGTTTTATAGAAATTAAACTTGAGAACTGATTCCACAAAATGTCTTCTAAATCCTCACAGATTTTAGTTAAAACGTTCACTGTGTTTGGGCCACATTTTCACGATTTTTCAAAAATAGCAAATCTACAAGCTCGTGAGCTTGTAAATCTGCCAACAATCTAACAGCTTTTAAAATTATGGTTAAAGTGTTTGAATGGTATGACTGTTTTCTGAAAAGCCTAGATGTTTCTGTATCATTGGTGTTCAAACGATTTACTCCAATCTGAAAATATGTTGTTCCAGGGACCGCGCTACGAGCTTGTAGGTCTGCTATTTAGTTTTATCCTGAAAATGTGCAAATCTTTGAATATATATTGTTTCAGAGCAAACGTTTTTAACTCATCTTTGCTTCTGGGTAGTCCCTGGAACAACATATTTTCAGATACTCTAGGTGTCTGCGGCCAATTTCATAATATTTCTGGGGTCCTTGACATAACATAATTTGAGAACCACTAATATAGAAACATAGGTTTTTCAGAAAACTGTGGAAATGTGGACACAATCTTATCCAACGTGTTCTGGTGGTTTCAGGAAAGTTGGTGTTTTATAGATTTTAGAAGCCAGTGGTTCTCAAAGAGTGGTCTTAAAGTGCATTCTCAGCAAAATGACATAAAAATCAACCACTTGTATTCTAAACTTGGTTGTTTACATATTTTTTCTATGTGGCTAAATGATTTCATTGTAAACTTTTTTTTTTCCTAATAAAGAAACAAAATTAAGTATACATTTGCTGCTTTATTATGTTTCTATAAATATGTGGGAGGGAGGTGAGCATGGGGGAGGAGGGGTGCGGGGTCGCAATATATATGGAGGGGGGGGGGTGTCATAAGACAGCTGCACGCTGTCCTGCTGCTGCCGTCGTAGCTGACGTTCGAGTCGCGGCAGAGAAGCGGGGCGCCGGCTACACGCGCGTCGGCGCGCACGGCACACGCTGATCAAGAACGACGCGGCCACATCGCAGGCGGCGCGCCATGACTTGCTAGCTGGGTATTAGTGAGGGGAAAAGGGGGCCAGTTTAGGTGCTCTTAAAATAAGTTACAATATTATTACTGCTGCTAGTATTAACTACTGCTTGTTTATAACAAGTTACAATAGTATTACTGCTGCTAGTATTAACTACTGCTTGTTTTTAACAAGTTACAATAGTATTACTGCTGCTAGTATTAACTACTGCTTGTTTAGGATCATTTATAAGTAACAAGCAGATATGAGAGAAATACTCGTCGTGTTCCATGTTAAAAGAGAAGTCAATAATATAAAAGATAAATGTAGTAAAAACAAGGTGAATCAGTTCATCTTACCTGCTGTGTTTCAGCGTTGAGCTGCTTAACGACCACCTGTTTTCAAACCTTTTAGTATTATTATTAAAGTGTTTTTTAACGACACTGCTAACAGCTAGCGGTGTGTGAACGCGCATAGGACTACTGTGCAAGGTCTGTGCGCATGCGCACTAGCCTAGCCCTGCTGCCGAGCTATATAAAGTGAGACAGAGTTACGATATCTCTGTTTACGTCACGGGGCTTCAGTCCAATGGCGGCTGTTCTACATAGACTTCTATTGAAAAGGGACAAGGGTCTATGGGCTCGCGCGAGAACATGAACCACGTGACCAGGCTGTTTTCTGCGCCCTCAATGTCGTAACTCTCTCTGTGGCTCTGCCCTGCTAGAGCGTGTACGGTGCACGTCAGTGGCGGAAACTCCGTGGGTTCAGAGGCGCGATTGAACCCCCTGGCATTTTGGCAAAGGCGCGACTGAACCCACTGCATTTTGGCAAAATATATCTATATGCACTGCAGTAAATTATGCACCCACTGACTGTCCACTGAAATTTCCCCTCCCCAGTGGTCATGTTGTCATGCACGTAGTCACATACCTTTACGAGGGGTTACAAGATACTGGTGTTGGGCCAGTGGCGGAACAACATTGGGCCGGGCCGGGGGGTGAGACAGCACGACCGGGCCTCACCGAACCTGACTCCCAACAGCGTCCGCCCCCCCCCCCCCCCCCGCCCCGAACGGGGAAAAAAATAATTTACGCTAACAGTTGCTGCTAATTTGAGCAGGCTTGCATGAACGAGAGAGGAGTTATGTGTGTGAGGAGCTGATCACAGTCACAGATAGAGAGGGAAAGTGTTATATTTTGCCTATTATTTCTGCTATATATTATTGATCGCGTCTGTGTCTGTGACATTGCGCAGCAGTGCACACACACGAGAGAGAGAGAGAGAGAGAGAGAGAGAGGTGCTGCGTGTTAAAAAAATAAATAGGCTACTACTCATCTTTGTGTTCTGTTTCACCTTATTGCTGAGTGATCGCACACAGGGAAAAGCAACAAGAAGGAGTTTAGAATCGAAACAGTCCGTTGTGGAGAAAAGGAAGTCCACACATATGCACTCCTAAGTCCTCACACAGAGTGATTAGCCTACTAATGAGTGACAGGTGCTGCCACTTTTGTAGCCCTGACTGGACCGCTTACAGCGACTCTCTCTCGGCAGCGCAGTACATTCTCATCAGACAGACATGATATTTTGTTAAAGTGTAGGCTATTATAGGCTATATAAGTTGCAAAAAAACGAAATAGCGATGTGCTGAGTGAGTGCACGGGCCGCAGAAGCATGGGTCGCGCAGCTCGCGCTGCCACAAACTTCTCTTTACATCAGAGAAAAAAAGAAAAAGAAGAAAGCGAGTAAGCGACCGGCGACTTCTTCAGAAGCAAGAGGAGTTAGTTAGTTAATTGCGGGAGCCTATGCGGGACTCGCGGGGGCCCGCTGGTTTTATCAGTCGTGAGTGACTGTGTAAAAAATCGTCCATCGATCATCTGACAGCCCGGGCCCCCAGGAGGTCCGGGCCGGGGTGTGACCACCCCCCTACCCCCCCGGTAGCTCCGCCGCTGTGTTGGGCCGCCGCGCATGCCGCATTCAAATGCTAATAAGGTGGCTTTTGTTCGAAAAAACAAAACTCGTTTTTTTCCACCGCTGGGGGGGGGGGGGGCGTGGCTGCTTGAACCCCCTGCCGTTATAAGAACTTTCCGCCTCTGGTGCACGTACCATAAACGGTCACTAGCGGGAGCCATAGTACAGTGTAACACAGTGGGGAGCAGCTATGGAACAGCTATGGAGCTCCCCAGCTAACATTTCCCCGCTAGCTACCGCCTCCCGCTGTCGCCTTCACAGCGTAGCACGCCCGGGCTGGCTTGGACTTCCCCCCGCTGTCCCCGCGACAAACGATCGCGCATCAGTTAGATTTTCATTCCTCTGCGCAACAGTGTGCATTTACAGCCCTCGTGGCGCTGTCCTGAGGCTTGCCCCCCCCGCCCCTCTCTTTCTCTCTCTCTCTCTCTCTCTCTCTCTCTCTCTCTCTCTCTCTCCCCCTCTCTCTCTCTCTCTCTCTCTCTCAATAATAATAATAATATTATATTTTGTAGGATTATTATGATTTTTTTCTTCTTTTTTAACTATTATTGAATATAATTAAGTGGATTCTTCTTCTACTTCTTCTTGCAGCTATATTTATTTTTCATTTTTATTAATAATGTGTACCTGCAGACTATAGTAATTGTAACGCTTTACTATGTGGTACCCGTGAAGCCCCCCCCCCCTCTATGGTGGGTTCTGCATGGGACCGAGGTTTCACCCGGCATGCATTGCAGAATTGCAGGCTTCTCCGTCTTCTCCGTCTGTTGTTATGAGGTAGGAAGACAAGACTCCACAGTCCACAACAAAGGCTTATATTTCGCCGTTTTCTCCGGAGAAATTCAGTTGAAAGGTCAGTGTACTTTTATATCTGATATATACTATGTGTAGTGTAATTGCACGTGTTAGAATCGTTTCGATCTATTCTATATCTGTGCACGACTGCACGTAACCCTATAACGCTAGCAGAGGGAATAGATTAGCACTAGCTAGCTAGCTAATCTATTGTTTGGACGGGGATTTGCAAACGTATAATTCATGCTATTTTAACAGGCTTAAAAACATCTAGCTCCGTTGGAAAGAAAGAGAAAGCTACTGCAGCTTAAGCGTTATGGACGGTGTTTTATATTATTTAATTTTACAGACAAACAAGATGACGTTCCAAGACCCAGACGGTGGAGGCTGGGGGTACGTTCTGAGCCATTTATTTTACTCTTCTCTCTGTTCTTGTCTCACAAAAACTGCCCTGTCTCTGCTCTGTCTGAACAGTTATTTGGTGGGAACCACTGAATTAAGTAATTACTTTTTGAAACAACTGAACGTTTTTTTACTGAAAACAAATTTCAATTTTGTATCTTTGTCTTTGTCTAAACTTCTCAGGACTGGAACCCTGCGTTCTCTACCACCCTGACCTGGTTTCTACTCCAGTTACATCATGGCAACAACAACAGCAGCTACATAACAAGGTTAAGCCATATATTTTGTGTAACTTCTGTATATATTGGCCTTTGGATCCTGCTGAAAATAGCCGATCTACAAGCTCTCTTGCCTCAAGTTTGCAATGTGTAACTGTGTACCATTATTCATTTGTTACCATCATGACATTTTAAATGACCGAGGTGTAGAAGGGAGATGAGCTTGTAGATCTGCTATTTTTCAACAGCTAACGGCTTTTAAAATAATGTTTAAACCCTATGAGGCGACACAGATGCGTCCTCAGGTCTAAATGGGTTAAGGCAGTGGTTCTCACAGCCATCAAAACGTTATCCCACATTTCACAGCAGTGATGGTAGGTAGGCCTATTTCAGAATGCCTGAAATTACACTTGGTTGCATGGTGAAAATAGTCGATCTACAAGCTCACGTGTTGTGAGCCCTATACAAATGCAATCCATATCAATTTTGTATTTGATTTTGTTCAAATTACAGATGAGGAGCTCACATGGAGGAAGTGGAGATGATGGTGATGGATAAATAAAGTGGATAATAAAAATGGTAAGAACATTTTCACATTTTAGCACAGGAATAGAAAATGGCTGGGTTTTACCCACAGGGCAACTGTTAAGTCATGGATCACAAGCCAGAGAAATTATTAAGGTGAAAATAATTTATTTAATTAATTCTGTGATTTCAGACGAACTGTCGCTGGAGGAAGACCTATCGACTTCAAATGCAACCTCTGCTGGAAAGGCTACCACCAGTCGGGTTTCCCTGACCCTCTACTATACGCAACATCCAGACCTCAAGGAACGCACCCAGCTTTCCGTGCTCGGACATACAGACACGGGGACATACACACATTGCTACGCTCAGAAACTCCTGACTCCACTCAGAAGAGAATTGGTGTTTTAAAGACATAAGCACTTAAACTTGAGAACTGATATGTCTTCTAAATCCTCACAGATTTTAGTTAAAACATTTGCTGCAAAAGAATATATATTTACAGATTTGTGCCACATTTTCACGATGTTTCAAAATTAGCAAATCTACAAACTCGTTTTCAACAGCTTACAGCTTTTTAAATAATGGTTAAAGTGGCTAAAACCAGGGGATCTTGGACTTCAGTGACAGGGACCTGGGGTCTGAGAGCCGGAGACGTTGGACAGGGTGCATTTTGGAACTTCTGCTGGCGGCCACCACCAGTCAGGCTTCATAAAGGAAGGAAACGGACAGGCACGGCAGGCAGCTCATCAAATGGTGGTCCGTGGCTCAAATGCTGAGTAACTTTGGCATGAAAAGGGTTCAAACCCACCGCTATAGGGGTTTCCAAATGGACTCTTGAATGTATGCTGCACGATTTCTTGCTCAAAAGGTGAATCTCGATTGTGTGTTCTGTTTATTGCTGTGTAACTGTTATTGCAACAATACTGGGCCTACATAACTAACTCCACACAGAATAGACTTGGTGTTTTATAGAAATTAAACTTGAGAACTGATTCCACAAAATGTCTTCTAAATCCTCGCAGATTTTAGTTAAAACGTTCACTGTGTTTGGGCCACATTTTCACGATTTTTCAAAAATAGCAAATCTACAAGCTCGTGAGCTTGTAAATCTGCCAACAATCCAACAGCTTTTAAAATTATGGTTAAAGTGTTTGAATGGTATGACTGTTTTCTGAAAAGCCTAGATGTTTCTGTATCATTGGTGTTCAAACGATTTACTCCAATCTGAAAATATGTTGTTCCAGGGACCGTGCTACGAGCTTGTAGGTCTGCTATTTAGTTTTATCCTGAAAATGTGCAAATCTTTGAATATATATTGTTTCAGAGCAAACGTTTTTAAACTCATCTTTGCTTCTGGGTAGTCCCTGGAACAACATATTTTCAGATACTGTAGGTGTCTGCGGCCAATTTCATAATATTTCTGGGGTCCTTGACATAACATAATTTGAGAACCACTAATACAGAAACATAGGTCTCTCAGAAAACTGTGGAAATGTGGACACAATCTTATCCAACATGTTCTGGTGGTTTCAGGAAAGTTGGTGTTTTATAGATTTTAGAAGCCAGTGGTTCTCAAAGAGTGGTCTTAAAGTGCATTCTCAGCAAAATGACATAAAAATCAACCACTTGTATTCTAAACTTGGTTGTTTACATATTTTGTCTATGTGCCTAAATGATTTCATTGTAACCTTTTTTTTTTCCTAATAAAGAAACAAAATTAAGTATACATTTGCTGCTTTATTTTGTTTCTATAAATATGTGGGAGGGAGGTGAGCATGGGGGAGGAGGGGTGCGGGGTCGCAATATATATGGGGGGGGGGGGGGTGTCATAAGACAGCTCCACGCTGTCCTGGTGCTGCCTTCGGTAGCTGACGTTCGAGGCGCGCCAGAGTAGTGGGGCGCCGGCTACACGCGCGTCGGCGCGCACGGCACACGCTGATCAAGAACGACGCGGCCACATCGTGCGACGCGCCCGGCGGAGGACACGATCGGCGGCGCGCGGCGACCGCCTCCCGCAGGCGGCGCGCCATGACTTGCTAGCTGGGTCAGGCCCCTCTATCCTTTTAATACTCTATGGCTCATCAACTCCGGGGGTGCGTGGTAACAAGAAGATAATAGTTATAAGAAGATAATAATAGAGCTGATTACTCTCCCATAGAGATCTATTAAAATAATATTTTAATATATCTCTATGGGAGATAAATATTATTTATATAAATTATTCTAAGCCTAGAATCAATCCATCCAAATGACCACAACACCTCTGATTCTGAGAAAACAAACAAACAAGATTGCATATTTAATTATATGATTTACTACATTTAATAAATGCTCTTTGTTTAGCGTTTTTCATTTTAATTTATTCACTGATCTATTATTCACAGAATCAGATGTTTTATGGTCATGATTCTGGAAGGATCCTGGAAGGCTTGATTCTAGGCTTAAAATAATTGATATAAATATGTGAATGCATTTAAATATACACGTTTTAAATAAATGTATAAAAAAAATTGGAAAAAAATGAATGGTCGATTTTTTTTCAGTGAGTCCAGAAAACCACGCCCACTTCTATGTTCTATAGTATAGAACATAGAAGTGGGCTAGGGTACACAGCAGAATGTCGTACGCAAAAAAGAGCAGATCTACAAGCTAACAACGTGTAGAGGCTCGATGCATTTTAGCTTGAAGATCTGTTCCCCTTGCTTCCACCGCACCGCCCTCGGCCCTCCCCCTTTTAGCACTATGTGCTCATGTGCTGCTGTGTCCTGTGTGTCTGTTGTTCCCTCGCAGTCGCAGGCAGCACACAGCGTCAAAGTGAACGCAGTATGATAGCGTCCCCGACACGTTGAATACTAAACTTATTTGTAAAGTTCGAACGCCAACTTTTAACCAAACGTGGGAGAAACACTGTGCACGGCTGCATGCACAAATAAAGAGTGCACTCGCGCACGCACATGACGGATTATTATCGATCAAAACAATCCTTAGCGTCGCTTACAAAAACATGTGTTGCACAGCATGAATGATACGTAATCAGTTTAATCACCGACCTGGCTGGATAAATATCACTATGACAAAGTGTCAAAATGTTTAGTGCCGCTGTCAAAACATGACACAAAAAGCCACAGTTTTGAAGGAAGTGGGTCCTAGACAGGGCTTTGACGCTTAGCTCATGGATGCATGGATGATAGACAGACTTTTTTATCCTGCTGTTCTATCATGGGATATTCGATGCAGGGCAAGATGCTCGATTGTGAATTAAATTGTAACATTCTCCTTGGCTTTGACTACTTCAGACAGAACATCTGACACACAGCTACAGTAGACTATTAATTTACCAAGCTGGTAACTTACTCGGCTGCCTACCATTGCTCGTTAAGCAGGTCACACAATGGATATGGACCACTGATATTTATCCAGCCAGGTCGGTGATTACTTATCATTCATGATGTGCAACCGTGTGCAACACATGCTTTTGTAAGCGACGCAAAGGATTGTTTTGATCGATAATAATCCGTCATGTGCGTGCGCGAGTGCACTCTTTATTTGTGCGTGCAGCCGTGCAGTGTTTCTCCCACGTTTGGTTAAAAGTTGGCGTTCGAACTTTACAAATAAGTTTAGTATTCAACGTGTCTGGGACGCTATCATGAAGAACTCGTATGACTGACTCGCATCTTAATGACACCCTCAGACTGGCAATCACTAAATATGAACCAGATTTCAAAACGCTTGCAGATAAAGTGCAGTCACTGAGTCACAGCAGTCTCATTAAAGGTGGGCTGACCCTGAGAGTATGTCACCATATCTGTGCAAATATATATGGTCATGTTATGCTTATGTCATTTGAACATCTGCCAATGTGAATATTCATTGAAATGAGAAACAAAATATTGTGCTGTAAAAGCAATTCATGTCCTTTGCATTTTGTTTTATTAAAAAAAACTCAACAAATAAGTTTATTTGTATTTTTGTCCTAATAATTTTTATTTCTAATACATTTGTCTTAATATTATTTGACATTGATAATATAACTTACTATAACTATTTATTCTAATTTAAGCTTTAGTCTTTGTGTGGATGTGTGTATGTACATGCATTGAGCCTGTCAGAAATAGCAAAAAAACAAGTGTTTTAGTG
The DNA here is from genome assembly GCF_963924005.1 of Protomyctophum bolini. NCBI lineage: Eukaryota > Metazoa > Chordata > Actinopteri > Myctophiformes > Myctophidae > Protomyctophum > Protomyctophum bolini. The sequence goes on along the minus strand of NC_137883.1, from coordinate 1,334,306 downwards.
GTAGATCTTGGCTTACAATTGGGAATAAAATGGGCTCTTGGGCTTGAAAAGGTTGGTTACCACTGTTCTATACTGTGAAGTCATCAAAGTCTATCTTCACTAAATCATTTTAATATAAACTATAATATAAACCATTTGATGAATCACATTAACAAATCTCACCTGCACAATATGTTGTTGTTCCTAAGGTGTTGTTTTTAAACGTGCAAATTAAAAATAAATTAATCCTATGCATCATAGGAATTTTATTCTTTTTATTCTAAATCCAGCTAATCCAGCTTTTTTCCATTCCCTCCTTTCTTCTTTATACTTCCTGCAGTACAGAAATATATAGATGTATTGATGAATTGAAAATGCAGGACCGGAGGACGCTGATGTAAACAAGTCTTGGTTTACAACACTGATGATGTTTCCAAGTTCATGATGTTTAATTAACTGAAGAACTCTGGAAGTGTTGCAGTACCAGTGACAACCAGGAACAGACTGTAGAACTCTGGGAGTTGTAGTAACCTACCAGTGACAACCAGGAACAGCCTGGGTGACGACCACCAAGAGGGTGGTGACATTTGGAGAGACAGAGGACGGCCGGAGAGGGTGGAGAGGGTTGGCAGCCCAAAACACTTCTTCTGTGAGGAGGAACCCAAAGCGCTTAAAATTAGCCTCGGTGCAGCTTGAGAGGCTGGCTGTATAGCTGGAGTTGTACCGAAGCTGATGCCACTTGGACACAGGACAGAGACAGTGGAGCAATGGCAGCGCCTCGGAAATTAAATGCCATTGACAACAAATGGAGAACTTATGTCATATATGTAGTCAAGCAAATTGGCCATTTTGTCCTAACACAAAACAAAATTAATGAATCTGAAAATGAATCATGTCTCTGAGCAAATCAGTATTTATTTGTTAAATTACCATTGACAATGAATGGATAATGTACATCGTGCCCTGTTCTGATGCTTTCAATGACATGATGATGGAGAAGGTGACACAGATCACAGATAGTTGTCACAGTGGAACACACAAAGCACTAGTCTAGCACTAACATACTTTGTAGTAAGTAGAACTAAATGTTCTATTCCTCTATATTTTTAATTTGCTATAACCAGTGTTGACCGCTGATGTCAACACTGTGAACAGTCGTTGTGTTGTTCAATTGATTAGACTTGATTGTTTTTGTCCAAAATCAATAGCTGAATGAGTTGACTTGAAATGTTCTGCTGAACTTAATAAACATTTGTCGATTAGGATATATTCCTGTCTGTTGTTATTTAATTGGGCCTACTTAGTCAAACTTACTTACACTTATTTTTTTGTAATAGTATTTGGCTGCCAGCATTATAAATGCAATGTGAATATACCCCTACACACTGAGGCTACATAACAGCCTGCATTCCATGTGAGGAGAGTAACAGCTCTGACGCTGTCAATGACATGATGGAGAAGGGAAAACTAAGGCCGCAGTCACACCTTTGAGACAGCCGTCTTATCAATGTTTTATGGTTTCAGCTGTCTTGTCGTTTGCCGCATCAATGTACCACAATGCTTTGCGTAATCTGGGCGGTGCGTGCCTGCGTGGGCGGTGCGAGGACATGCGGAAACAGATCCACGTGTTGCGTTGTTGTTGCTGCTGTTAGCTGCCGGAGACAGTAGCTTGTTGGTTGTGTGTGGTGAAAAAATGTTTTTTTGGAGAAGAAAGAGGGCTCTTGTCCTGGCGATGTTGGTGGCGAGGAGAAAGAGGGAGAGGGAGACGCGCCAGAGAGAGCTTGTGGCTAGGAGATTGAGGCAGGAGGAGGAGGAGGAGAGAATACGAGCGAGGGAGATTCAAATGGCCCCTCCGGTCCGTAGAAGGAGGCGAGTGTGGGTCGATCCGATCTTCCGAGTTCGGAAACAACTCGGGGACGGTCACCAACTTTATTGGGAGCTACGGAGGGATGAAACCCGTTTCCACCAGGAATTCAGGATGTCTATCCAACAGTTCGATTTCCTGCTGGCGAGGGTGACTCCAGAAATCCAGAAGCAAGACACTTTCTTCAGGGAAGCTATACCTCCCGCTGAACGTCTTGCTATCTGTTTACGGTAACTACTACAGTAACTATGTTACGTTCATTTTGTTGATTACCCACCTAGTAAATGCATCGTTAGCTCGAAAACTCGCCAATCAGCTAACGTGTGCAGCAAGGAATGCCATGTTGACTTAAATATGTTACTGTAAGCTGGAAATCATAACAGCACCAGGAATGTAAATGGATGTGAGGATGAAAGATAAGATAATATATAGGCCAGGGGTCCCCAAACTTTTTCCTGTGAGGGCCACTACAGAGCTGCATAGTGCTTGTACTGTACATACTGTACAAAAATGAGCAGCTGCGTACGTCCGTGCTCTCATCCAGTGCTAATGAAAAATAAAAATAAAATCCTATATTTTGGCTATTTGGCTATTGCTTGAGGCAGGCGGGCAACATAAAAATTTCCAGCTCTGTTCAAATGGCTTTTTATAGCTTATATAGTTACCTACTGTAAAGCAGCAGGTCTTACACTTTAACATGTCAAACTCCATATTAATTAATATGATTTTCTGCCGAGGATCCCCATGTGAAAAGATGTGTTGGGAACCCCCTGGTCCAGTGCGTCATGACGCACTGGACCAGGGCTAGGGAACCCCCATGCAAGTAGCCCAAGTTTAGACTCGTAGCGTTTTTTCCCCCGATCCGGACGATATCACAATCATGGGCTACCATGCAAGATTTGTGTTACAAAAATGAAAACAAAAAGCAAATCGCTGGGTTAAAGGCGTTCAAGTGATTCTGATGCTATATTAACACATTTTGCAACACACTTCTCACTTTGAGAACCACCACTGTAAAAGCAATCATACAGATCATAATCCAATTCCAATTCAAAGGAGATTCATTGGCATGAGAAAACAAATGTTTACATTGCCAAAGCAAGTGTCACAATACACTAAAAAAAGGTGAAAATGGGGGAAGTATTTTGCAAACAGAGCTATGTCATTTGCATCGTTATGCTAGAACATGGTATAAAGCTTTTTGAAACAAACTGTCACTTTGGGACAAATGACATTTATTCTCAGGACATGCCATTGTTCTCCAGAGCCACTATTAAAGCAATGCCATTATGATTATAGATCCGGTATATATGGATGCTGAGGTTCTGTAATATTAATAATGCAGAGCTAACATTATCTTATCAACATCACTTGTAACATGTCAGTTCAGATTGTGTGTTAACGTTGTGATTATTGTCTCTACCTATTTTACAGGTATCTTACCACTGGTCACAACTACCTGGCCATCTCCAACAGTTTCCGTGTTGGCCGCTCCACTGTGGTTGGCATTGTGCCCACTGTGGCAGCTGCCATCTGGAACACCATGGCTGAGGACTTCATGCCTGTGCCAAAGAAGGATGATTGGAAGGCTATATCCGATGTATTTGGTGAGAAGTGGCACTTTCCTCACTGTGTGGGTGCCATAGATGGCAAACACATTGCCATCAAGGCACCCGACAGATCAGGATCGCTCTTCCACAACTACAAAGGGCACTTTTCAATTGTCCTGCTGGCTGTGGTGGATGCTCTTGGCTTGTTCCGTGTGGTCGACGTAGGTGCGTATGGGGGTGGCAGTGACGGTGGAGTACTTGCAGTGTCTCATTTTGGGCGGGCTCTGACGAGGGGTACACTGGACCTTCCCGATGATGCCCCGCTCCAAAATGCTGAGCACCTGGGGCCACTTCCGTACGCCTTTGTGGCGGATTTGGCTTTCCCTCTGCGCCAGAACCTGCTTCGCCCATACACACGTCAGTCGCTCCGCACGGACACCCACCGTGTTTACAATTACCGGCTGTCCCGCGCACGGCATGTTGTGGAGAGTGCCTTTGGTGTGCTGGTGACGAAGTTCAGAGTGTTCCACGGAGTCATCGAGCTCAACCCTGACCACGCTGAGAAGGTTGTGAAGGCTACCACCGTCCTCCACAACTTCATCAAATGGGGCCAGCAGGACGCAGCCCACATGCCTCCAGTGGAGCCGTCGCTTGCTGCAGGGGGAGCAGTCAGGAGGAACTTTGATGGTCTCCAAGTGCAAAACACTTTCAGGGAGTACTTTAACTCTCCAGCCGGTGCGGTGCCGTGGCAAGAGCGCCATTTGTAATCCCCTGTGTCTTTATTATTATTTTTTTAGTTTGAAGATTATGGCCTGTATTTTGCGTGTCTTACCAGTGTAGTACCAGGTCTTATTCCCTAACTTGAGTAAACTAAAGACCTGGAGGCGTGATCAATGCCATTTGGCTATTCAGAGTGGCCAGAGAGCATTGATCACGCCTCCAGGTCTTTAGTTTACTCAAGTTAGGGAATAAGACCTGGTACTTAAGACACGCAAAATACTGTCAAGTCAAACTCTCTTTCCACTCCAAATGACATTAAAGGAATCAACTCCAAGATTTTCCAACTCAAACAACTTTTATTTTCCAAACTTTTGCATGATGTGCAGTTGGCTTCACTTGTTGATTTGGTTGGTTTTGTATGGGTTAGGTTGAAAACCTTTGAACACAGAGAAACAAAGGATTAACAACAATGTCAAACAACAAATGATAACTATTTTTAAACACTTTTCCAATCAAGTTATTTTTAACCAGTCTTGTTTTTAAGCAATAAAGTAAATTTAAACAAGCAAAGCATTTTAAGCAATTCAATGCCTCATTTAAAGGACTTTTAAACTAATTTAGCAAAGTCAATTTAAGAAAAACATTCTTAATTAAATATATCAAATTAATCATTTCAAATTAACCATTTAAACACTTGGAATAAAGAAATTAGATAAATAGCTGATCCTAGAGCTTGTAGATCAGCTCTATTCTAAACAGACATTTTAAACCTTCATCATATGAACCATGAACTGTTCACATTTTAGTTGGTATTTTAAATTCTTAAAGTAAATAATTTCTAACTTAGTCTTATTTTGTAAAGTTATACTTTTGAAACACAAATGAATGCTTCCAAACATAACATGAGATACTGCAATGTGGTCCTTCTCCAATCCAAATTATAGCAGTTACTAAATACATTTAGCCCATTAAAGCCAGATTTTAAACACATTAAGCAGTATTTACAAATAAGTAAACAAATAAGACAAAATATTTCACCGACCATTGGCGTCTTTGGACTTGGAACATCCTGAGTAGATCTTGCTTCTTGTTTGTGGTGTATAGATTGTTTGACTGCTCACTCCACCTTATCAGGTGTTCCAGCTCAGCCAAACGAGCAGCCATCTTGCTGCTGCACTCTGGGAGATGTAGTTGTCTGAGATTCATGCTCCATTTATGAGTTTATGCTCTACTTATGAGATTTAACTCAACACCTCCCACTTGAGCTCCTGGGTTCTTAACCACAGAGAGGTCACTCACACCTCTGTTGTTCTTCAGTAGGAAGTAGAATGACCAGCCGTCTGACATCTCGATGCAGAATTGTGGCCGGGATTTTGGTTTTTTCACTGTTTGATTTTGTGGGCTTTCCTTTGTCGTTTGCTTTTGTGATGGGAACAGGATAGCTGGGAAAGGTCCTCACAAGCACATCTCTTACGATGCCTTTGCTGTCAGCGTTGACACTGACTACTCTAGCCAGCTTGTACTGTCCTCTCAGGGCATTTTGGTCAGCCAACCAGACCACATCTCCAACAGCAACATTTCTCTCTTTGGTGTGCCATTTGTTCCTTATGAACAAATTAGGACCGGCCATTTGGCTCCATTTCTTCCAGAACTTGCTGACTTCTGCCTGAATATTCTGAAGTCTTTTGTATGGGTAGCCATCAAACTGAAAGTCTCCAGGGTCACCTTTAGGATGGGCTCGTCCTAAAAGCAGAGAGTTTGGAGTGATGTACTCTATGCAGTCTTCCCTGCTTTGAGTTCTTGCATCGATGGGTCTCTCATTAGCAAGGTTGGCTGCCATGAAGAGAAACGTTTGGAATTCTCCCCATGTGAAAACACCTTCTCCACCAAGGTTGCTTAAGGCCCGCTTCACTATTCTGACAGCTGCCTCTGCTGCACCGTTCCTGTGGGGAGAGTCTGCGGGGTGGATCTTCCACGACCATTCTGTGCCATGTTTGGCAGCTTTTTCTTCAAGTTCAGACCTGTTCAGTTGGTCAAGGAATTTGTAAAGTTCTTCCAGAGCAGGCTTGGCTCCCACAAAGTTAGAGCCAGGGTCTGACCAGAGTTTCCTGGGGTGTCCTCTCAGCGAAGTGAACCTTTGATAGGCGAGCAGGAATCCTTCGGATGACTGGTCACTCACCACTTCAGTGTGCATGGCTCGGGAAGCCATGCAGCAGAAGACGATTCCCCATACTTTGAGTCTGGTTCTCTTCTTGACCTCATCCTTCACTTCATAGGGGCCGAACAGGTCCATGGTGGTGAATTCAAAGGGTGCAGCTGGGCCTGTTCGCTCTGGAGGCAGGTCAGCCATGATTTGTTGACACTGTTTTACATTGTTCTTTCTGCAAACAACACAGCTGTCAACCACCCTCTTGGCAAGTCTCCGGCCTTTTATCACCCACGCCTTTTTCCTCATGCGAAGAAGGGTTCCTGCTACTCCCTCATGGTTTGCTTTGTGGGATTCTTGTGCCAGCAATGTGGACACCCACGATTCAAATGGTAAAATTGGCACTGCAGTCTTCACTTCGTTGAACATCTGGATTCTGCCTCCACAAACTAGGAGTCCAGAGTTCACGTCTTTGTACACTGCCAATCTGCTTAGAGTCGTCTCTGGGAAGGCTATAGCTTCTTGAGCAGCGAGGAAAAGGTCTTTAGATGCATTGTCAAGTTCCTTTACAGTCAGCCCAGCTTGATTGGGTGATGCCTCCCACTTTGACTGCCCTGGCACCTGGCACTTCCTCTCTAGCCACTGCTTGACAGCTCGACAGACCCAGGCGATGACTCTAACCAGTTTGGATAGGTTGCTGAATCTTTTTATTTCCACAAGATCTTTGACCCAGCCAGTGGGCTTCTTTCTTAGAAGAGTTGGTATTTCCTCTTGACATTCCTGTGTGGTCAGAGGGTCGTCTGCTTGCGGACTGATTTTAGCTTGAGCTCGTGTGATTGCAGCTGAAAATGCCTTCCTTTGGAGTGTGTTTACGCTCTCCCTGGCCTGGGCAGCTACCTCTCCAGCTGATTTAATGGGCCACTCCTCCACTGGCCACTTCAGGAAATCTGGTCCATTTTGCCAGGTGGAATCCTCTCTTAAATCTTCAGGAGTGCCTCCTCTTGTAATGACGTCAGCTATGTTCAGATCTCCACGGATCCACCACCAGTCCTGCACTGGTGCAGTCTTTTGGATTTCACCCACTCTGTTGGCAAAGAAGCTTTGGTACCCATAACTGTCTCTCTGGATTGCCCCAAGGACCGTCTGACTGTCCAGCAGATGGAACCATTTCTCGATGGTCATTCGAGCATGCTTTTCCACATACTTTCTGATTCTGGCTGCGAAGACTGCTCCACAGATCTCAGCTTTTACAGCTTCTCCCTTTTGATCCAGAGGTGTCAGTTTGGCTTTTGATTCCACAAACCGAACTTCAATGCCATGACTTGTTTCCCACCTTAAGTACATCACAGCTCCAAAGGTTTTGTCACTTCCATCAGAGAATGTGATGCCCCAAGGGTTTCCTTTCCAGTCAGCTGGTGTGAGGCTTCTGTAGAATTTCACCTGACCAAGCTGTACATATTCTTCAAAGAGCTGTATGGCTTCTTCTCTGATGCTTTCCGAGAGTGGTTTGTCCCAGGTTTCTTGGGTCAGCTTCCCACCTCCACCCTCTTGGAATGCCTTTCTGACAAGAATTGCTCCCTTCTGCTTGACCGGTGCTACTAGGCCAATAGGGTCGTACAGCCCGGCTACTTGGCTTAAGAGAGCCCTTCTAGTCAGTGGGTTTGGTGTTTCGGTTCTCACCTCTTCTTTGAGAAGATCTTTGCCAACTCTCATCTTCTTCTTTCTTTTGGAGAAGTTAACTGAGGTTAACATGTAGAGTTTGTCTTCATCCACTTGGTAGCCGATGCCCAGGGCTTTGTTGTCTTCTTCCCTCATTTGATTTGGGAGAATGAAGGTTTTCCCTTGTTCCTCCTTTAGGACTTCCTTGTCTGTTCCTTTCCTCCCACTTTGCCCAGACCGGACCCATGGTTTGAGGAAGAATCCTCCAGCTTCCAAAATCTCTTCAACTTTTGCAGTGATTTTGTCGAGTTGATCCAGGTTATTGTGGGAGGTCAAGAGGTCGTCCACATAACTGTCCTTTTCAATGACTCTGCGTTCATCTTCCAAGTGAACAAAGCTGGGCAGGCTCGCAGTTTCCCTCATAGCCAACTGAGCGATGCAACCAGCAGGTTTGTCCCCAATGTTGACTCTGGTGATTGCATATTCACTGATCTCCTCTTCTGGGCTGTCTCTCCAGAGGAATCTGTGTAGATGCATCTCACGCTGCTCCAGCCACACAGAGTTGTACATCTTCTTTATGTCTCCTAGAGCTGCATGCACACCTTCTCTGAACCGTAGCAGTACAGCTCGAATAGGGTTGAGTACATCTGGTCCCTTAAGAAGAATGTCATTCATGCTCACGCCTTTGTATTTCTGGCTGCTGTTCCATACAATACGAACAGGTGTTGTCACTGAATGGGGGTTTGGCGCCACCAGGTGGCTCACATACCACACTGGTCCAGTCCACTTGTCAATGATGTCATCGGTGAGTTTTAAGGCTGCTTTTCGTTCGACCATTTCATGGATCTGGGTTGTGTATGCGACTTTCCAGTCTGGTTCTTTGCTCAGTTGCTTTTCCATCCTTAAGAAGCAGGCCTGGACTGCACTTTTGTTGTTGGGGAGAGAGACAGGATCTACGGTCCAAGGATATTTTGCGTCCCAGTGTGGAGATGGGGTGTGAGCATCCTCCTCTTTGTAGGTGAGGCCTCCTTTAATGATCTCATACTCCCTCTCCTCTGCCAGGGTCATTTCTTTTCCTCCTGGTGGACAGTTTCCACATCGACATCCTCCACATCTTGGTTCACATGCAGCTCCGATGCTGTCCCAGTGCCACCACTCAAGGAACTCATGGTTACTGGCAACTGTGAATGTCTCTTCATATTTGACTGCTGCTGTTCTCATGGAGCGAGCAAAGTGCGTTCTTGATTCATATGCTTCCACGTCCACCTCTTCATGCAGATCAGGATGTGCTCCGCCCACCGTCTTCCCCAGTGGACTCTCCCACAAGACGAGGTCTCCAATTACTTTTACTCTTTGGGGAGCGAGTCTTCCCTCTCGGTGGCTTATGAGTAGCTCAACCTCTTCTGGCCTTTCCAGCTCTTCAAGCTTGACCTCCGGGAAAAATCTTTGCAACTTCTCTGGTTGAATCACTTGATGGACCTTGGCTATTTCATCTAGGCCGTAGCAGACCAGTTCGTGGGCTCTTTCAGTGCCTTTAGGAGTCTTCACTCTAACTTTGAGGAGGTATCTCTGAGTGTCCACCTTCATGGCCATTCCTCCAACCCCATGCACAATCAAGTTTATCTCCTCTCTTCTCAACCCAAGTCTTTCAGCAGCCTTATGGGTGATGTAGTTTGTATCAGACGCCAAGTCAATCAATGTCCCAATTTTCTGACCAGCGTTTGCAGTGACCTTCATCAGCATCATGATGACAGGAAGCTCGGCGAGACCATTTCTTCGCAGTAGTTCAGACTGGCCTGAGGTTTTGAGTGCCACTGTAGTTTTGTTGGTGAAAGCCCTTCTGCCTCGATCTGCCATTTCCGAGGAGAGTTCAGACAAGAACGACTCTTGTTCCTCTGTGAGTTTGCCTTTGTTGCCGTCTCTTCCACCTCTTCCCTCTTCCCCTCGAGGCTTGAATTCTCCTTTTGGGCAGAGGATATAATGGTGGTCTGCGGCATTTCCTCCCTTCTTACAGTCTGCATTTCTGCATAGGAATGTCTCTCTGCAGTATGCAGTTCCGTCATGGCATCCGAGACATTTCCTGCATGCTCCCAGCTTCTTCAAGGCAGCCGTCTTCTCCGATAGCTTCAGTCCCTTGAATTTCCGGCAAAAGAACAGTTTGTGGTTAAGTCCACTGTCGCCACAGACAACACATCCGTCAAGCTCTTGTCTCTTTGTGTTCTTTGTCGAGGCAAACTTTCTTTCATTCTTTTTGTCGGGGCGATCTGGCTTGTCCGTCTTCTCCACAATCCTTAGTTGATCAAGCCTCTCCAGTACGTCTTCCTGGTTCTTCAAATATTTCAAGAGCATGTCAAAATGGTTCTCTGCTGTGACATTGCTGCTGGGATCTACCATGAACATCAACCAGTCTCTCTTGATAAAGTCAGGTAACTTGCTTTCGATTGATTTGATCACAAGTGGGTTGTTTATGGCCCCAGAGTTGCCCAATTCAGTGAGATCTGACAGAGCCTTCTCCACAGTTTGTATAAGGTCGATGACCTTTCTTGGCTGGTTTCCTTTTACATATGGTATCCTGTCGAGCTCTTCAAGGATTTCGACAGTGATACTTGATTTATTTCCATGCCTGTTCTCTAAGACTCTGAAAATGTCTTTGGCTGTAGTGTAGGTAGAAAGTCTGAGTTCTTTGGAGATTTTCTCCTCCACGCTATCTAAGAGCTGGATCTTTTTCACCTCAGGGGATCCGGATGGCTCTCCCTGCCTTTGCAGGCTTTCCCAATCCTTCCTCCATCGGTGATATTCTCTCTTACTTCCAGAGAAGGTAGGTAGGGTGGTTGGCTTTATCCTCACCAACGGTGTCGTCGGATGGTGTGGTGCAACTCCTGTGTCTTGCTCAGCAATCCTCAGGCTGCGTGCAGATGCAAACTGAGGTTTCCTCATCTTCAGCCTGAGAAGGGCGACTCCTAGGCCCTTGAGCCTCGCATTCAGTCCATCACTGGATTCGACAGGTATCCATTGGTCCCACGTAGACATTATAGAGATGGCCTTGTCTCCCATTTCTTCTGAGAGCGTTAGGTGCTGTTCATAGCACTCTAAAGATTCACTCGTCACTGGCACAGCTCCTGCTGCTTCACTTACTTTCTCAGCTCCATCAATAGCCGTTTCCAGCTCATGTTTTCCATATTTGGACCACAGGATTAGCTGCACAATGTCTTTGATCTCTGCCATCTTTGTTTCGGCTTCTTTTGAAGTATGTTTGAGGTCGTCCTCTTGCTTCTCGTCAAGCCCTTCCTCTTCATCAGGTTTGACTTCATCCTCAAGCCCAAACCTGAAATCATCATTAGCCTCAAGCACAGCTCTATAACAGAGTGAGAGTGTGCTGAACTCGTCCATCAGCTCGGATCGCAGCATGGCGTCTGCTCCCCTGGCAATGTGGTTGGCCTGTTTGGTGAAGCGGCGTTTTGCTGTGGTCCTCTCCTTCTTTAGTTCTTTGACCTTCTCCGCCATATCTTCAGCCATCTTTTCCTTATGCGTCAGCAGTATTGGGTCGAAGCAGTTTTCTCCTCGTCTTCCACTGCTAGCACTTGGTTTTCAACTGTCAAGTCAAACTCTCTTTCCACTCCAAATGACATTAAAGGAATCAACTCCAAGATTTTCCAACTCAAACAACTTTTATTTTCCAAACTTTTGCATGATGTGCAGTTGGCTTCACTTGTTGATTTGGTTGGTTTTGTATGGGTTAGGTTGAAAACCTTTGAACACAGAGAAACAAAGGATTAACAACAATGTCAAACAACAAATGATAACTATTTTTAAACACTTTTCCAATCAAGTTATTTTTAACCAGTCTTGTTTTTAAGCAATAAAGTAAATTTAAACAAGCAAAGCATTTTAAGCAATTCAATGCCTCATTTAAAGGACTTTTAAACTAATTTAGCAAAGTCAATTTAAGAAAAACATTCTTAATTAAATATATCAAATTAATCATTTCAAATTAACCATTTAAACACTTGGAATAAAGAAATTAGATAAATAGCTGATCCTAGAGCTTGTAGATCAGCTCTATTCTAAACAGACATTTTAAACCTTCATCATATGAACCATGAACTGTTCACATTTTAGTTGGTATTTTAAATTCTTAAAGTAAATAATTTCTAACTTAGTCTTATTTTGTAAAGTTATACTTTTGAAACACAAATGAATGCTTCCAAACATAACATGAGATACTGCAATGTGGTCCTTCTCCAATCCAAATTATAGCAGTTACTAAATACATTTAGCCCATTAAAGCCAGATTTTAAACACATTAAGCAGTATTTACAAATAAGTAAACAAATAAGACAAAATATTTCACCGACCATTGGCGTCTTTGGACTTGGAACATCCTGAGTAGATCTTGCTTCTTGTTTGTGGTGTATAGATTGTTTGACTGCTCACTCCACCTTATCAGGTGTTCCAGCTCAGCCAAACGAGCAGCCATCTTGCTGCTGCACTCTGGGAGATGTAGTTGTCTGAGATTCATGCTCCATTTATGAGTTTATGCTCTACTTATGAGATTTAACTCAACAAATACAGCTCTGTGAGTTCCAATGAACCTGAGAGCGATGCCGTCCAGGGTCACCCATGGCGGTAAGGTCAAAGGGGAGGTTCCATTTTCTTCTTTTTTGTCCTTTTTAGTTAGAAGATTGTGAGTTCCAATGAACCTGAGAGCGATGCCGTCCAGGGTCACCCATGGCGGTAAGGTCAAAGGGGAGGTTCCATTTTCTTCTTTTTTGTCCTTTTTAGTTTGAAGATTGTGAGTTCCAATGAACCTGAGAGCGATGCCGTCCAGGGTCACCCATGGCGGTAAGGTCAAAGGGGAGGTTCCATTTTCTTCTCCATTTAATTTGTCTTCTCCTTGGATCGTCACCTTGTAGTGGTGGAGAAGCTTGTGAGTTCCAATGAACCTGAGAGCTATGCCGTCGGGAGCTTTGCTCCTGGTAGGGTCACCCATGGCGGACAGCTCAAGGGGGAGGTTCCAGACGAAGTGCGATCCAACACCTCTACGGAGGACCAGACACATGCTGCCATTCCAGGAGCATCACAACAGCTGGGAATGAGGATCTGAAGGCTGCAGCAGGAATTTGAGCCCCTACTATTCTTGAACTCTATGCGACTGGATCCTGACCCACATCTGTTAATGACTGCTTAATGGCTGTCTGTGTGCCCGTCTCCCCATGTGATGCAAACGCAAAGGTATCCTCCCGAAATTGAATGTACACATGACATCCCTTATTTCACCTGACAGTGGATGACCACCACAAATGAGCTGGACATCCTGCAGTCAAAATAGACCAAATAGACCAAAATGACCAAAATCTCCATCCGGCCCGGTCAGAAGCTAACAGCACTGTTACAAGCAACTGTCTACAAGCTACAGGTCCACAGTGTCATGGAGTACGCCTCACTCCATGATGAGTGCTCCACCTACAAATCTCAGTCTACTTGAAAATATTCAGAGGAATAATAAAAATAATTTGAGTTGACCAGGAGGACACTGCCAGTACAACACTCAACATCGACAGCCATAGCCACAGAAGACACATTTCTGCTGCTACAGTCCTTTACAAAATGCCCCCCCCACTGCCCTAGGGACCTCCAGGACATGCTCCCTCCACCACAAATCAGATGGCGAAACACCCACCTTATATGGCACAGCTCCAACACCCCCCCCCTCCCCCCTAGGCTCCAATACACGCACATTGGACAGAACCTTTCTCCACACAGCTGTCTGTGGGTGGAACAGCCTACCAGAGCATGTAGTTGACTCCATCACAGCCAATGGCCTTCAAGCCTTTAAACGTGGAGTTCATAGACACCTCCTGACCACCCCCTCACACTGACTGTTGTGCTGCAGTGAACCGTAGGATTGGCCAATGGAAATATATATGCAGTGACAGATGACACTATGATCCCAGGTAAATGTCCCTGTGAAGCAGTAGTAACATGTTGTAATATGCATTATCAATCTCCCCACTGACATTATTGAACACACTGAGCTTGGACATATACTGTCTTATCACTGAAATCAGTATACACATGCTTTTTAAGTTTATATATACCTGAACTAAGTTGTTACATGTCATTTCTGATTGTGTGTTAACATTGCGATTGATTTTTCTCTTCCTCTTATCCAGACACCATGCCACTGGTAAATAATATCACTACATTTGCAAAAGCGTCCTCATACCAAAGTCCCTCATCACAGCTGAGTTGACACGAGAAGTTGATGATCAGTCTACAGTGAGCAGTGTCCCCATGAGCTACACACTATTCCTCCTACTTCCACAGCTGACCTACGTCACGCTGACAAACCAAAGGATTCCTAGTGCAGCTACAAAATAAACTACCATCCGAGGTAACGTCCCTGTTAAAGCATTAGTAACATGTAATAATCTGTATTCTCCCATTCCCCACTGTCATTGCTCAGTGCAAACATGTACATCTGCTGTCTTTGATTCATGTCCACCTATCTCTGCAGAATGTGCCAAGTGGATAAGATCTAGGCCAAGCTGCTCAAAGAGGAGGCCTTCCTGGAGGGACCAGACCACCTGATCTCTAGAGCAAAGGTCAGGAAATGATGTGTCTGCCTGTGTAACTCTGTTAGTAAGATTGGATATACTGCTGTGGTTGGATACCACCTCCCCAGCCACTGCAGATATGCTACTGTATGTCCAGAGATTATAAAAATACGTGTGAACATGTGTGCAGGTACTCTGACCTGGACCAGTGGATCTCCCAGTACCAGACGGCCTTCTCCAGGCTCTCTGACCTTGACCAGTGGATCTCCCAGTACCAGACAGCCTTCTCCAGCCTGCAGGCTATAAAGCTGCCCATGCCTCGGTGAGATACAGTGACACTGTGCTGTCATAATGTGCACTCCTTGCAAATGAACCCATTAAGACTTCAGCTCCATTCTACAAAACAGCAGATTCTTCAATAGCTAAAGTATAACAACGCTTAAAACACCAAAAGGGGTTTCCGTCCTGAATTTGTTAACAAGATCAACCTGGAATGGCACTGTGGATTGAACTATTGGTGCACAGGCCTTCGTCTGGCTGGCAGAATGTAGAACAGCAGGAATACTATTTAGGATACTAAAACATTTATCATTGTGAATATTGTTCATTGTGTAGGAAACACCACTAGCATATGGGACGCTCCTTTCAACACTATTTCACTGGCATTATATTTTTGCTCTAATCCATCCATGTACACCTGAACTATAATTATCAACCATGCTTGTTAACATTGATGATTGTGTACCTCTATTACAGATATCTTTGCACTGGAATTGTCCATCACTCCATTTCCAAAAGCTTCCTCATACCATAGCCCCTCACCGCTGCTGTCACGTAGTGAGTACGTTCATCAGAGAAAGGTGACAAGAGGATGGAACGGGGAACCTTCCAATTCCAAGACGGCCACTCCACCTCCTGAGTCACTTGGTAATCATGATATTGTAACACTTGGTGCAAATGGTCTCCCATAGTGAAGTACGTAGACAATGCTCACTTTCATGTGACCCAAAACATTAACAAATAGCCATTGAAAAACATGTCATAATCATTCATGCGAAGTCATTTAGGACGAATGGATCAGCAATGGATCAGTCGTCTACTGTGTAACCCTTTAAAAGTTTTGAAATGCGACACATTTGGAATTACTTAACTGCAGTGTATCCTGCAACCTACTCCGCAGGACTTATTTAGTTATTAATTTGTTTCAAAGTGTGACTTTAATATAGTGTAAGCTGAGCTTAGGTTGCTACCAACCGAATTTACTTTTAGACATGGTTCAAACGAAATTTGCTGGAGAGGGACCAAATGCTTAATTGTTGCTTATTTCTTTTGGTCCGGATAGCGTTCCCCACAGGACATTGTAAACGTAACCAAATATGCAAATGAGACATGGTCAGGCCATGGATCTATTGACAGAATAGGCTATTCCTGTGGAAGATTATTTAACTGACAAACTACAACAGAAGGTTGTTTTGTTTTTGGATATTATCAAATATCTGTGAAGAAAAACAGTGAGTACATTTAATAGTCACTTATAGGCTCATTAAAAAAAGGAAAAGGCATGCATTTCAGGCTACGGACAGAGGGCGTAACCCCACACACACACACACACACACACACACACACACACATACATGTCTAGCCACCCCTCTGCCGTTTTTTAATTCATGACAAAAAAGTCAAATAAGGGTTACATTAACATAGGAATTGATTCTGAAAAAAACAAAAACATGGTAATACATACAAAAATAAATAAAAAATGGGCGGGAAATCTATCTAGACGCAAATGGGCGTGGCCTATATGGGGAGAGCTTCCTCCAGTGCAGCCGCCTACCCAACCTGTCCCACAAATCAGAACTATACAAACTATACAGCCTCTGTACAGGCTGAACAAACCATATAGGCTGCACAAACAAAAACAAAAGGAAATAGGAGCTGTACATACAAACTTGATACAAATCAAAACCAATACAGTTGTACCACAAAATACAAATATCAAATGTGGATTTCTAAATATTAGATCTCTACGCAAAAAAGGAACATTAGTAAATGAAATCATATCAGACAATTGTCTTGATCTATTTTTTCTGACTGAAACTTGGCTGGGTGAGCAAGAATATGTTAGTTTAAATACAGCCACCCCACCAAGTCACACCAATGCACATATACCTAGAGACAATGGGAAAACTGGAGGTGGAGTGGCTGCCATCTTCAATGCAAGCCTAACAATTAGAGCTAGAGCTACATACAAATCATTTGAAAGCTTGATTCTCAACCTTTCACACCCAAGCTGGAAATCAATACAGCCGCTGATAGTCATTACAGTGTACCGCCCCCCCCGGCGCTTACACACAATTTTTATCCGAGTTTTCAGAATTTCTATCAAGTCTAGTTCTCGAGTCTAATAAAATCATCATAATTGGTGACCTAAATATTCACGCGGACATAGGAACTGATAGCCTGAATAGAGCGTTCATCTCATTGATTGATTCAATCGGTTTCTCTCAATGTGTAGACAAACCTACACACATTCACAACCATACCCTTGACCTCATTCTGGTCTATGGTATTACAATAGAGCACCTCACAGTTTTTCCAGAAAACCGTGATCTCTCTGATCATTATCTGATCACCTTCGATTTTACATTGATCGATTATACACCACTGGACAAAAATGTCCTTGGCAGAAGTATATCCGAGAGCGCTGTAAGCAAATTCAAGGAAATAGTTCCATCAGCCATCAACTCAGTATATTTCAACAAAATAGAGGACCTTCACACATATAGTTCTCATCAACTCGATCAACTTGTTGATAGTGTCACATGCTCATTTCAAACTACGCTAGACTCTGTTGCTCCCCTGAAAAGGAAGGTAATAAAGCAACAAAGGCTAGCCCCGTGGTACAACTCGGAAACTAGAAACCTCAAGCGAACGTCTCGCAAACTCGAAAAGAAATGGCGTTCAACCAAACAGAAAGAATCATGTATAGACTGGCAGAATAGCCTCAAAATATACAAAAAGGCTCTCGACACGGCCAGAGCCACTTATTATTCATCCCTAATAGAGGGAAACAAAAGTAACCCAAAGTTTCTTTTTGATACTTTGGCAAAACTGACAAAGTTTTTCATGTCAAGGACCCCAAAAATATATGTAATTGGCCGCCGACCCCCATCTGAAAATATGTTGTTCCAGGGACCCCCCATGAAGCAAAGATTGAGTTAAAAACGATCGCTCTGACAGAATATATATTCAAAGATTTGCAACACATTTTCACGATTTTTCAAAAAAATAATACGAGGCACCGAGTGCCACGCTATGAGCTTGTAGGTCTGCTACTTTTCAATAGCTAAAGTATAACATACTTCTGGGGGAGGAGTAGTGCGGCAAAGTATAATTGTCATAAAAAAAAAAATATGGCCGTGGCTCAGTGGTCCAGGCACCTTGGCTGGTAATCCAGTCTGGCAGTGTGCCGCGGCCTCGACTCCCGATCCTGACGGCCTTTACTGCGTGTCTGGGACCCCATCTCTCTCCCCATTTCCTGCAATTGTGTTGCGTTGGTCGCAGTTTTGGGCGTCCGCCAGTGCCATGTGAATGGCCAGCCGTAGTTTATTTTTGGAGCTCTGACTCAGCTTGTCCATTTCATGGCCAATGAAATAAAGGAAGTGGTGTGTGTCGGGTTGCAGGTCATGGTCATCTCGGAGCTGGTGCAGGACATCCCGCTCAAAGGCACTGGGCTGCCGCTCTGACCCTGCAGGGCCTGTTCCCTGCCCAGACCCAGAGGCCGTCTGCTGCTGCTGACTGGATCCTGTTCAACAAAGGTTCAACCATGTTTATTGCATTGACCTGAAATTGATTTTTTTATTGTATTACACAATGACCAATGTCAAATCTGACTATAGTCACACAAAGTTTAAATCAAATATTACATTGGGGTTGAGTTGTTTTTGTCTTTGCTTTGTACACATGTTTATGGCTTTTCTGTATCTTACCACTTTCACCATGTGATGGCTGACCAACAGAGGCGGGTGGTCTGGCCTGATGGTTCCTGGTGGCAGGGTTCCACTCCCTGTAGGTGTGACTGCCTGATATGAAGTAAGATTTAATAGCATTATATAGAGCTTGTATTTTTTGGCGTTTGACTTGCAAATCCCAATGAGTAGTCTAAAGATCTTACCATTTCCACTAGCCGATGGCAGCACAGGCCTCTGCTCAACCACAGCAGAGGCCAGTGGTCCAGTCATCTGACTGGCTGACCCTGCAGAAGCCTGTGGTCCAGTCAGATGACTGGACTGGACTGGACTGGACCACTGCTGGTTGGCCGACCCTCCTCTGCCTCTGCCTCTGGCTCTGCCTCTGCCTCTGGCTCTGCCTCTGGCTGTGGCTGTTACTATGAAGTAAGTTTTAATCACAATATGAACCTTCAATTGCTTTTGGGTAAGATTCTTAAATGGAAATGGTTTCATTTGGAATGTCTTACCACTTTCAGCCATCACTGGCTGGTGACCTGCCTGGTACCCAGGTACCGTTGTTGGCAGTCTGTGGCCTGGTGACTGACTGGACCCCCTCCCTCGTCGTCTTGTGTAACAAACTGCTAGGAAGTAAAGTTTAATCATAATATGATATTGAGCTTGAATTGTTTTTGTTGCATTTGTAAATGTCAATGACTGTCTTTTACACCTTACCACTTTCACCAGCTGGGGACTGCATATACCCGGGTCCAGGGGTTGTGGGTCTGTGGTCTGCTGCTGACCAACTCGGCCCTGCTGCTTGGCTGGTGCGAGCAGGTGTGCTGTGACTGGCAACTATGAAGAAGTTTAATCATATGATATTGAGCTTGATTTTCTTTTGTCGCATTTCTAATTGTCAATGTCTTGTCTGTACATCTTACCACGTTCAGCAGGCTGTGGACCTCTCTCCCAGGCTGGCGCTGCCAGCAGAGACTGGGACTGTCTGGGTTCGTCCTCTATTAGGTAATGTTGCAAACATGTCAGTAGACCTTTCTATTGGAATTGTAAGCCCTAAAACCTAAAACTCTAGCAAAGTGTAATTTAGTTTGGATAACTATCACAACATGTCACCTGGTACATTCAGGAACCCCAAATCAAGTGTGTATTCTGGGTCCTCCTCCACAGCCGCTGGTGACCACGTGTCAGTTGGCTCTGAAATTGTATAAAGTCTAAAGTAAGGTTTCATGTCTTAACATTTAGAGCAACGAAGGAATAAGAAAGCTTCTGCTGGCTCCCTTCTATGAAGTAAGGTTCAAACATTTATTGAATTTGTTGTTCTTGTAAACATTTGTTCTGATTAATATGCATGTCTTATTTTTACCCCTTTCAACAGCAAACAGGTCCTGCCTGGAAATCTGAGTGGCATCTGTAAAGTAAGGGTTAACATGTTATTGAATACAGCTTTATGGCTTGATGTTGAATTTGAAATTAGTCGTCTTATTACTAATATACATAATTCTCTTACCACTGTCATCAATGTAGGGTTGGCGCACTTGGTGAAGCTGCACACTTCTTTCTATAAAGTTAGAATCAAACATACATATATTGTGTACACCTGTATGGTTTGGATTGGTGTTGTTTGTAAACGGTTATGATTAACATGCATATAATTACCTCTTTCAGCAGGAAACGGCGAGCTGGGAACCTGATACGGAGGGAGACTTCTGTCTATTAACAAATGGGAAAGAAAATAGAGGTTCAGCATTCCCAAGATTCAAAAGAAAAACAAATACATGAAATACAACACATTTCCAGAAATGTCATCATAGATAAGGTAAAATCAGCACTATTAAAAGTGTACAGATGCTTTGAACTAGAATCATCCTAGGATTCTCTCATGACTTTACAAAGGTCTTCAGGAAATGCAAGTTCACAATACATTGCAAGTTAACGAAAGGTGTGCGACAAATTTGATAAACATCTTGGGAGACAATCTTTAAATTCTCCAGCTCAGAAAAGAAAAAACAAGGCTCTGGATGTTAGAGATGAGGGGATGCTAATGTTTTTGATAGAACTGTGTTCAGTCAAATTCACAACCACATGGTGAATGTCTGTGTAGAGCACCACCTCAAAATAATTATCTATATTATATATACAGATATATTAGAGAAGTTATACATAATTTATATTATATAAATATCCCCACAATAGTATATAACTATATCAATAATTTAGTTTTAACATTTTACATGAGGGGTTTCTGGAATAGCGATGCTGGCATTACAAGTAGACCAGGGGTTCCCAGTAGATCACAAGGGCTGTGCAGGTAGATCACATGACATGCCCCTAAAAAGTATTACAAAAAGTTCAAAAATATTTCTGGAATCTGCCACTTGAATTAAGGGGACTTGATTGATTGACATCAAAAAGGGCCTGTCAGCTCAAACCCACTATTTTGTTTTCAAGAGTGTATTGTATTATTATTATTTTGTATACAACTTTGTAATGCTACTGTTTGTGTGCAACAGCAACACTCTTGAAAACAGAGTTTTGATGTAAATCAATCAAGACACCTTCAAGTAGCAGATGCCAAAACATCTATTTCTCCATATTTAAATTACATATTTTTAGGAGCATGCCATGTCGTCTACCTGAACAGCCTTTGTGATCTGCTGGGACATTGCGATCTACCTTTTTTGCAGCCCTGGTGTAGAGTGTTATTTCATTTTATTTTTTGGCAGTGCATTTGATACTTTATCGTATGTACAAGGATGTAGACAATGTGTACAATGTGCTACAATGTACAATGTAGCAGAGTCTCTTCGGCACAAAGACTGAATAGAAAAGCAAAACACTGTAATGTGACAAGCATTTATCTGTTCTTTTCCCAAATAAAAGTAAATTACAAAAAGGAAAAAGGCTCTAAATGTGTGTTCTTGCATTTGTTAACAGTCATGAGTAATATGCGCCTCACCACTGTCCGGGAAGAGGTGGCGGCTGTGACCTGCTGGGTGCTGCTGCATTCCATCTGAGAAAAGTTCCAAACATATTTATTGTGTACAATTCTTTAAGGGTTGGTGTTGAATTTGGAAACAGTCATGAGTGATATATGCTTCTTACCACCGTCGGCAAATAAGTGGCTGGGACCTGCTGCATAGTGCTGCTGATGCTGATGCTGAGTTTCATCTGAGAAAGGTTCCAAACATATTTATTGTGTACAATTATTTAAGGGTTGGTGTTGAATTTGGAAACCGTCACGAGTCATGTGTATTATTATTACCTGCATTTCCAGCATAGAATAACTCCTGGGAGTCCTGGCTGCCGTGCTGCTGATTGCTGTCTATAAAGGTTGAAAGATATATTGTAAAACTTTGGCCTGTTGTGTGCTGCCTCAAAACGGTCATAACAAATATTTCTCTTACCATTTGGAGGTGGGAAATTGGAGGACGTTTCTCTCTCCGTGACATGGGGCTCCAGAAACGACATAATGTCGTAAAGTGGCCATTTGTGGGTGTCGATCCTCCCTTCACTGCCGCTTTTGGGGGTTCTCAGCGCTCTCCTTGTCCTCGTATACTGATTCCTCAGTCCTGTCCACCTATCAAAGCACTTTTGTGCTGAGTATGCAAGACACGGAAATGAAGCATAGCACAAATCCAAAGGGACACCTGTCCATTTGGTAGATATACGTACTATAGGCCTATCAAAACGTTAAAGAATGATTCACTCAATCAACATGGTTTGTATTCTGTCCTATTCAAATTGTTGCCCAAGGCAATACATTGCAGAGGTCTGGGTTTACTCTACTCATCATACAGTGGAGTCTACTGTATGATGCCTGATCCCTACAACAAGTATCTCTCCTTCATATCGTGTGTGCAGTGTATAATCACAGTATGATACACGTATCGACAGGAATACAAGCAGAGTGGGCACCTCGATCATAAATAGGCTATTTTGTCCAAAATGTAGAAGTATTTGGAAAATGACATTAAGTACCGGTAATATGTCCAAATCAGGACGTATATTACTTAATGTCATTTTCCAAATTGAGACTATATTATAGTCTCAATGCTGCATCATCTTACATCCTTCAAGGTATTGTTTATTGGGAAAATGAATTTATATAGAGGATTTGTAGCAATTACGCCCGAACTTTACGCAGAGCTCGCGTTTGCGCGCACACGCGAGCCCTATACGCGCACAGCACATATTAACTGGATGCGTGGGGCACGTGTACACGCGCGCGCTTTGAAAAGCCGTGTGTGGCTCGACCGACCGTATAGGGAATGCACTTGAATACGGTTTTAATTTCCTTCTGAATATATTTGAGACGACGAACACATTTGAGACCCGGCCTCTTTATTAGCGAGAGGCCGAGAGCCTATATATACGTGAGGCATGAAGATGTCCACAAAATACGTGAAGCCTATAGAATAATCAAAAAGTCAGATCAAATGAAGAATAAATCACAAACATTGCATCTGTGCACAGTTACACGCGTTCGGAAATAGCGCACTGAGGAGAGCGCACGGTGCAATGCAAACTAGCCTAATAGGCTAGTGCGCTCCTCCCGGTGCGCATTTCCGAAGCACACATGTAGCAAAATGTTAGCATTACTAGACCTTATAGTCTTATTTAAGCATGTTCAAATCATTTAAACACATTTTGATGTCCTTTTTTACATTTTACATTTGGAACAAATTGCCTATATTTAATAGAGGTGCTGCAGACCCTTCCTTGCATGGTGCCAACCTATGCTGTTACCCATCCCATGCCATCTTATCCTACGTTAGGCTATATCTCGCCTACTTACCATCTTCGTTTATCTCACGGCCAATACCCACAAAGGTTGCCCACCGCATGTCCTTCCTGAAGTGGAAAGGATGGCTTTTGGTGTAAATAATGGGGAAATTGGAAACACAACAAATAAGGCGTTCATCAAACGACGCCATGATGTCTGCGTGACTGCGTCCCTGGGGGTTACCTGCACACAATCGGTACCAGATAGAATCGACAAATCTGGTACTGATTGTTGAACGAACTTAGTACCAGACTGGAGACAGCTGCGCGTAACTTGGAGACTCCAAGTTGCGTCCGGGCGCACGGCTGTCTCCACTTTATCAGTACCTCACAGTAGGTGCCAAGTCTGGCACTGATTCCGTGTGTATGGGCATAGCCAACACGGCACATCATTATCAGATCTACATTTATCCTTCAACATTTCATGCCCAAAATGATTGTTTGGGAGCAGTACCATTTCCAGAAATATAAGTCATGGCTACGACTCTTCAATCTCCAGTCCAATGCGCACTGCCCATGCGAACTGAAAACATGTTCATTCATATTTAACAGTTTTATTTTATTTTAACAACCAAATCATATGGAATGGTTTGAAGTAGGCCTTCATTTATAATATCGCATCCTCTGTGTAAAGCACTGATGTCCTTTTATATCGTTGGTCCGTGCAGTCAGACGGATAACTATTGATTATGGGTCGGGTGGAATAACAAACTGATACGAGGTGGAACGAGAGATCTGAAACTTCACGGAGTCGACGTGACACCTGAATTATTTGATAGCTTGCATGCAATCTCTTTTGATATGCTACTGTACTGTTTCTGCAGTTTATAAGTAGCTCCGGTCCATTCTGTCAATGCAGGGTGTTGTGTTTCTCTAGGTACTGGACCCTCGTCCGGTTCTGGCAGACCGGTAGTGTGCGTGTGCGTGTGTGTGCAGGCTGGGTGGTGTGTGATAATCTCTCTGAATTATTCCTTTGGTACGACCCGGGAGAACGATAATAACGGGACAGTCAGACAGTATCGCCAAGGGTTCACAATTTATTATACACATACAGAATTATACTGTATATACATTGGATCCTCATGTGACGTCTCCAGTGGCTAACAAGAAGTCTGTTACAGTTCAGTTCAGGCAGTACACGATACATATCTAGTACATTTGTATATTCACGTACAGTCGTACAAGTAGGCTACACAGCTAGGTTAGGAGTGAATGATAAAATGCATGCAACTTGAATTATAACGTTTGTTTAAATTTTCTGTTCGGCCACGACGGGCAGGGATTATATTTTCCTGTTGAATTGCTTACTGGAACAGACCAAACTACTTTACTTAACAATAATAAAAAAAAACAACAACAGTGTGAAAAGACCGCCCAGTGCAGCGTAACAAACGGACCTTCTCTCCTATTGGTTGGCGGGTAAACCCAACCCTTTTTGTCTTGTGTCTGGTGCCGCCCTGTTCTCCAGTTTGTCGCCTACAAAATGTTTTATCAATGTTTTATGCCTCGTGTCTTGCCCCCCCCCCCCATGAAACACGTTTGTCTCATCAAACCACGTGACTCCCATTAGAAATGCATTGGGAGCTGTCTTGTCTGATGCTTTTCATCAGACAACCATAAGACGGCTGTCTCAAAGGTGTGACTGCGGCCTAAAGAAACCTGTTCATTGTTGCATGCTAAATGCAACAGTTTCATTGCAACAGGACTTTCTGATCTGCATAATAAACAACACTCACAGTAACGAGACATTATAGCAGATTGTTCTTCCATAGTATTATTTGCATTGGAATGCAGCCATTGCTATGCAGTGTGAGTGTCTGATTGCATGTGATCACCGCTCAGATGGAGGCTCAGGTCTTAACCATTGTTCTTAGTGAATGTGCGAAGCACCATTCATTCAGGTTCATCAGGTTACGTTTAGACCGAAACGTGCGCAAGCAGAGCGCGCAAGTACTTTCGACCGCTACAAACTGTCAAATCTCACTAATGACTACTTGTGCCTGATACGGCAGTGGTGCCAGAATGAAACAATGGTAATTGTTTTTATACACTTCAGAAACATAATGTTGTAATGAATACGTAAGTGACGACTTTGGATGGTGACGTATATGTCAATCAGTGCCTCCCAAGACTAAAACATATCGTCATTACGTCACCATTGAAAACCAATTACATTCTGGCATTGGGTCCTTTAATCCACATAATTATTTCTTATGTCATCATTGAGGGCTATACATATATACTATGTATATAATGTAATTTGTAAATTGATTAGCGGCATGCTGTGGTTACTTTGCGCCGTACGCAGTCCCAGCCAACCCGCCACGTTTGATGCGTATGCACCGTCCCAGCAAACTGTGCCTGATACGGCAGTGGTGCCAGATTGCATACATGTATACACAGGAGCATTACCTTTAATCCTCCCAACACTAAACATATCGTCATTACGTCACCATCGAAAACCAATTACACTCTGGCATTGGGTCCTTTAATTACATATTTCTTACGTCATCATTGAGAGCTATACATATATCACTCATTCTTGAGATGAGGGACAAAAGTGGAAAAAACATGTCCCACACATAAGAGCCTTATTTATGTTAAAAATAAATGAATTCATAAAAATAAAAGCACTTGCAAAGTTAAGTGTAATACAGTTGTGTATTATTATGCCATTCATTTAATTATAATTGTTTTCATATGCCATCTGAATTAGTTAAAAGCAGGCCCTGTACCCAAAAAGCCAGGCCTGTATTTAGCCTGTCCCCAGCAAGTGGCCACAATTTCAAACTGCCAAAAAAGTGTCTAATACTGTCACAATCACATAAATATACATACTAAATTAAAGTATATAAGTAGCAAACAATAGCAATAGCAACATAGCAAACAATATACACAGTTAATTTCTATTAAATATCTCATATCAAATGTGTGTCCCACGTCTCCGTCAACTCCGTCAGTTTTTTTAAAAGTCTTAAATTAATCAGAAAATATTGTCGACAGATTTAGCCTGAAGACTTCTTTTCCAAGTCCTGTTTATATTTGTTGCAACAGTGGAGCACCTGGTCTGACAAGCATTCAATTGTTTGATATGTTAAACAAACAATGTTGATATCAATGTGGTCACAGCTTTTACATGTCAACTCCGTCAGCACATTATTATGATCTTTGTTAAGAATTCCAAAATAATGTTTATTATTTTAGTTTAGGGGTTAGGTTTAGCTAACAAATTAAGCAAAAACAAAATGGCTACATTGTACTACAGAGGGTTAAGATGAAAACAAATGCCATTTTGTCAACTCCGTCAGACGTCAACTCCGTCAGGTTTTGTGTCTGACGGAGTTGACGTGTATCTGATGGAGTTGACAAAAGTGTTCCTTTATTGAGGTGTTTTTTTCTGAATTTAAAGAGAGACTTTGCAAAAATAGTGTAACCTGGGCGCATTCCTGTGGTTCTGGAAGTTTCCGGGACCCACCGGGGACCCCCACACGGAGTTCACACAGGTGTGATTTATTTTTATTTTAGCGTGATCAAAAGCGTGATTAAGAAGCTTATATTAATGCCTATTATTTAAAAGTTCGTTGTTCATGTGACATTGCTGACCACCCAAAATGTTCAAATTAAAGACCATTGACATTGACTTGTGACTTGTTGCATTTTATTTCTCCATAATTCCAGAAACCATGGTTCTGACATGAAAAAGACAGAAAAAAGGGAGCATCTCAGTATATAGCATTTAGCAGTGTAGATCAGACGAATGCAATAATCAATTAGCTCAAAACATCAAAGCATACATCAAGCAAGAAACAAATAATACTGTAAACAGGAGCTTACATTTTGTCATGGACGCATGGGTCTGGAGTGGAGAGCTGTGTGAGTGAACTGTGTGTGGAGTGAGTGTGAGTGTTTGTAGGGGAGCACACCTGAGCTGAGAATGGCAGTCAGCCCAGAGTGCTGATGGCAGACACCTGTGGGTGATTGGTGCAGTGGTGCTGTGGAAGGGGAGTTGTGAAGGGTTGTGTCCACCAGAGGCTGCCATTTGGATTGTCTGGGGAAATTCTCAACACCTATACTTATTGCATTTAGTTTAACAAGAAAAACATTTGAAGAACATACATAACAAAACAATCACACCCATGTGAAGTGAGTGGCGCTCTTATCGTACATCATCATACATCATCTCAATCACAATTTACATTTATTAAAATGTCATCATGAGTCATGACGTAGAATAGACATTATGACGTAATATTGTCCATTCATTGTCAATGGGAATGTAATGTTTGTGTAGGACAAAGTTTGTGGACATACACTGAAAGCTGGACATAAGAGGGACTAGCGCCCCTCAAAACAAAACAAAAAAATGCATAATGTACATGAGTAGATCCCTATAGTCTTTCAATCCTACATTTGATCTCATTAACAACACAGCTGTGAAACCTGTATATACAAAAATTGAACAAATGTTTGTCCAAACACACAAAATAACACACAATAATGACTTTCACAAATCAAGCAAGTTGCCAGCACTTTATTGCACCATTATTGCAAACATATTAAGGGATATAATGATGAAGATGACATGTACTTCAGTCCTGCATAATGCCTCACTGATGCTAAAATATATACATATACATAAAGAAGGTTCTACACACACATATAATGAGATTCAACAGAGGTATCAATTGTTTATTTAGCCATGCTGATATCATCAGATAATGTGATTTGTCTACTTTAGTATCTATGACTTGGCATTGTCATCCTGGATTTCAATAAATGATCATCTGATAAATGATATCTGTGTGATATCAAATCAGATTATTAAAAAAGTATGTGTTACTCTCAAATGGGAATCTTCTCCTTTGTACATATCTTCAAATGTACATTTACGCAAATAGTTCATTTGGAAACTGGTTTCCTTCCTGCATGAGTCCTCATGTGGCTTTTCAGATTAACCATTTGACTACAGCCTTTGCCACAAACTGGACATGTAAATGGTTTTTCCCCGGTATGTGTCCCCATGTGTCTTTTCAGATTGCCCGTGCTACTCCACCCTTTGCCACAAACTGTACAAATAAAGGGCTTTTCCCCTGTATGAGTTCTCATATGTTGTTTTAGCTGACCACTATGAACACAGCCTTTGCCACAAACTGTACAAGTAAAGGGTTTTTCCCCTGTATGAGTCAACATGTGTGATTTTAGATCACGGTTTCGACTACAGCCTTTGCCACACACTCTACATATGTAGAGCCTTTCCCCTGTATGAGATGTCATGTGTAATTTTAGATCACTCTTTCGACTAAACCCCTTTTCACAAACTGTACAAGTAAAGGGCCTTTCCCCTGTATGAATCATTGTGTGCGTCTTCAGTTGTATCCTTTGATTAAACTTTTTGCCACAATCTGTGCAACTGAAACTTTTCTTCCCTGTGTTACTTTTCATGGAGTGACTTTGTTTTGGTGATTTGAGGTCATGTGACAGTGTGTTGCTCTTTTCTCCCATATTTTCTGTCTTGTGTGATTCCAGATTGTTTAAACGATCCCTGGTCCCATGCCAATCATCACTGTCGTCAGTGTCAGACTCAGAACCGTGTGGTGATATGAGCTGACTGCCACTTGTTGGTTGTGATGTTCCACAGTCCTCTACATAAGCCTGTGTTTTCATGTGTTGAGATGAGGTGTTGGCTACAGGCTCTTTCTCTATGTTTATGTTTTCATCATCTTCACATTTTACTGATAGTAATGTGACTTTTGACCCACCGTCCTCTGGTCTTTGATGTAGCTCATCATGTTCCTCTTTCATCTGTGAAGGCTCTGGTTCCTCCTGGACCAGGTCGGGGGTCCACTGCTGCTGTTCGGGGGAATTGTCCTCTTTACACAAAGGTAGGTGCATGTAATCTGTCATGTTTTCATCAGAATCTTCACTTTTCACTGTTAGTAATGTCAACGTTAAAACATCAGCACACTCTGGTTTTTGGATTAGCTGTTCCTGTTCTTCTTTAATGTGTGGAGACTCTGGCTGCTCCGGGATCAGAATGGAGGTAATCTCCTCCTGTTCATCTTTAATGTGTGGAGACTCTGGCTGCTCCGGAACCAGACTGGAGGTCATCTCCTCCTGTTCCTCTTTAATGTGTGGAGACTCTGGCTGCTCCGGGACCAGACTGGAGGTCATCTCCTCCTGTTCCTCTTTAATGTGTGGAGACTCTGGCTGCTCCGTAACCAGACTGGAGGCCCTCTCCTGCTGGTCAGGCGAAACCACCTCTTTACACACAGGGAGATACAATTAGACCAAACAACGTGAAAGTTTGTAAATTCATTTGACCATGCAATGTTTTGTAGTTTGATAAACTTCTACTTTTTGTATTGGCATGAATGTGTACTTTCAACAACAATATACTCATTCCCGGAGCAACTGCTCTGAAATAAACAAAAAACATTCACTGTTAGAAGCGGAGTATTGATGTATTCAATGTTTTTTTCACAAGTGAACTAACATAATTAGCCAGAACTAATCTTCACATATAACTCCTTCATAGGTAGTACAATCACAATAGGCTCTCAGTACTAAAGACCACTTAGACCACATGTGTTCTTCACTCTGAAACTCATGTTCTTGATTACAATATGAATGAATCCACAAACCGGCTTTGTGTAATTTGATGTACGGTTTTAAAATCGTATCCAGGAGTCTGCGCTTCTGGTAAATTTCATTCTTCAAATGGAAAGCTTCGTCCTCGTACTCTGTCAGAATGCTTCCAAAGGTCGAGAATATCTCTTCAGCGGCTGCAGACAGTCGCTCATTAACCAAGGACTTCAGTGTTTGCAGTAATGCCATTTCACAAAACAAGATTCCTGCATGTGTTCTTTCTTGTGACAAACAAGACCAAAAAAATCAGCTCCCTCCTCAAGTCAAGGACGGATCAGAAACCTGTCTACTTCATCTAGTCCAAACGAGAGTTCAGCCTTCTACAAATACTCACAGGGTGATTGATGGACCAATCAGAGTGGTGGGGGGAGGGGGGGGGGGGACAATAGACAGAAACTGGACCGGAGAGACAAATGCATGCTTACTTTGTTACTTTAATACTGCAAAGGCACAAACAGTCTCATGCATTTGATTATGTTTGATTTGAAATTTGATTATGTTTGACATTCTCCCGGGCAAATTGTGAGACTTTGTTTTAGTGTAGATTTTCGTCTTACACAAACATTAAATTCCCAATACCGTTAAATTCCCATGTGGATGAGAAAATCTGCTATTTTCGTCCTACCAAAGGACATGTTGCGTCATGATGATGTACAATGTTAAGAGCGCCCCTCACTTCACACAGTGTTCTTTAAACCATTTGGTTTTTGATGGGCCTATATTTTATTTTATATTATATTTTGCTATAGTGTATATTTTTGTCCTAACACAAACATTAAATGCCATTGACAATGAATGGAGAATTGAGGGGAACAGAGTGGCATTCCTACACACTGCCATTCCGACTACGTGGCTAGGGCATGTGGTTAAGGTTAGGGTTAGTATTGAGCGAGTCGGAATGGCAGCGCCTCGGAAATTAAATGCCATTGACAACAAATGGAGAACTTATGCCATATATGTAGTCAAGCAAATTGGTTATTTTGTCCTAACACAAAACAAAATGAATGAATCTGAAAATGAATCATGTCTCTGAGCAAATCAGTATTTATTTGTTAAATTACCATTGACAATTAATGGATAATGTACGTCGTGCCCTGTTCTGATGCTTTCAATGACATGATGATGGAGAAGGTGACACAGATCACAGATAGTTGTCACAGTGGAACACACAAAGCACTAGTCTAGCACTAACATACTTTGTAGTAAGTAGAACTAAATGTTCTATTCCTCTATATTTTTAATTTGCTATAACCAGTGTTGACCGCTGATGTCAACACTGTGAACAGTCGTTGTGTTGTTCAATTGATTAGACTTGATTGTTTTTGTCCAAAATCAATAGCTGAATGAGTTGACTTGAAATGTTCTGCTGAACTTAATAAACATTGATTAGGATATATTCCTGTCTGTTGTTATTTAATTGGGCCTACTTAGTCAACGCACGTGCACCTATTTATTTGTAATACTAGTATTTGGCTGCCAAACATTATAAATGCAATGTGAATATACCCCATACACCTTTCATGTGAAGATAGTAACAAGCTCTGATGCTTTCAATGACATGATGGCAAGGAAGAAAATGCTAATAGACTGGAAACCTGTGCATTGTTGCATGCTAAATGCAACAGTTTCATTGTAACATGACTTTCTGATCTGCGTAGAAACAACACTCACAGTAAAGAGACATTATAGCAGATTGTTCTTTCAGAGTAACTATTTGCATTGGAATGCAACCATTGCTATGCAGTGTGAGTGTCTGGTTGCATGTGATCAGATGAAGGTCTTAACCATTGTTCACCATGTGAATGTGTGAAGTACCAGCTTCTGTTCATATAATGACGAAGGTTCAGGTCTTAACCATTGTTCACCATGTAAATGTGTGAAGTACCATCTTCTGTTCATATAATGATGCTGAATGTTTACAAGAGATGAAGCAGCTGTAATGAGTGTTGGCCGTTAGCAACGAATACTGCTTGTGGAACAGCAAATGGTTTCTAAAGGGTTCAACGGTTTAAGACCAGATCACAGTATTCCAGCACATTATAGTATGACATTTGTTTTATTTTAACTAGTGGCACAACTGAATACATAATTGAAATCCAGTATCTGTAATCATGGTCAACCATTGACAGGTCATAGGGGTTCCGGTGCTGTCGCCTCACAGCTAGAAGGTCCTGGGGACGCTGTGGGTGCTTGGCGTGTTCTCTCCTCCGCGTCATCAGTGCCCATACCCAAGGAGGGCTTGGCGAAAGGGTTGTTCTGTCTGGAGTTTGCATGTTCTCCCTGTGCCCCCTAGGGTAGATACCCTTACAAAAAACATGCCGTAATCCTGGTCTCTATACTACCTCCCCTTGGTAAGGAATAACGTGTTCCTTCCACACGCTAGGAAGTGACAGAGGAAGTGTAGCACCCAGGATTACATTAGATAATTGTGTGATGCTCATGTCTCATACTGTTGTGGAACAGCAAAGATAAATACATATGACCCAGTGGGAAACCAATTTTAGTTGAAGTTTATTCATAATAATAATTACACTAAGTTGTTGTTTTTTCTAGGTTCATGTTACTTTTCCTAGAATACAAAATAGTGCCTTTTAGCAGATAAGTTGACCCTACCTTCATTCTTTATACTTGAAGGCAGAACTTTATCTCTGAAAAAGATAATTTTAGACAAGGCATGGACATGACAACTAATACTGTAATAATAATAAAAATCACACCCCTGTGGAGTTCACAACATTGCACTGCTCACTTCACAGGAGTGTGATTTTTATTATTATTACAGTATTCGTTTTTTTCTTATGAAAGCAGAGAGTCTTCTGTTTCATACGGTATATAGTATGTACATGTCGCTATAGGCCTTATTTTGTGAATAATAGTTGTTCAGGTCCATGCCTTCTCTAAAGTTCTCTCTGAAAAAGATAATTTTAGACAAGGCATGGACCTGAACAACTGCATTCAATAGCTTACTGACAAACTGTACATGGGATCAATGTGTATTTGTTTTCCTCCTAAAAGTAGACATTCAGGGCTTTCATTCAGTGTGTAGTATGTATATGATAATAATTAGTGCTGTCAGGCGATTACATTTTTTAATCGCGATTAATCACATTATTTGTGTAGTTAATCGTGCGATTATGGAACTATGGAACACCTATACAGCAATCTCATAAAATTCTACTTCATTAAGAAATTTCAAACATAAGTTTAGGACCCACTTAATTGACCAGATCACCTAATTATATTTCTTTGTATCATCTATTCTTTTCTCTAATCATGTAAATAACTAAAAATTCTAATCATGTTCTTGTTGTGTTTTTGTTTTATTTTGTTTATGTTTTATATACTGCAATCATGTTTTCTGGATATTCTATATCTCATATACAATGTTTCATTTTAATTTATATAGGTAGAGGCCTACCCTACCCTTCTCATATTTATATGTTCACTGTGTTGTTTTTTTTTATACTGTGCTGAATAAATAAATACAAATACAAATACAAATTAATCGCAATTAATCGCAAAACCTTTTTTGCTCTAAATTCAATGATTAACTGAAAGAAAACGGTGTATTGTGTTGTAGCCAAATGAAGGAACATATAAGCAGCTTCCAAAGGCTTTTATTTAACCAAGTGCAGCTACTACTACGAGGGCAATACAAATGTCTGGTTTAAACTTTAGACAGTCAGAATCAAGAAACAGTGGGTCCCAGTGTCCCAGTGAGTGGGCAGTAACATTGCATGGTTTGGACAGTCAGAACCTAGAACCAAGAAACAGTGGGTCTCAGTGTCCCAGTGAGTGGGCAGTAACATTGCCTGGTTTGGACAGTCAGAACCTAGAACCAAGAAACAGTGGGTCTCAGTGGGCCATAACATTTACTCTGGTTTAGACAGTCAGAACCTTCGACCTAGAACTAAGAAACAGTCTGTCTCAGTGTCCCAGTGAGACTAAGGTGAAGTTACTCTTTCAAACGACAAAAAAACAGCATTTACTTTGCAGAAGGTTCTTTAGACTATAGTCCATTTTTCGTTGGCAAACCTATTCTTCCTTCCCACGAAGCCAGTCGCTAAGACATACAAGCTGATTAACATGTTGAGATGATAAAGAAACACGCTTCTTTTGAACAATATGCCCAGCAAGGGAAAACAGCCTCTCACACGGCACTGAAGTGGCAGGTGTTGCCAGATACTTTTGTGCCATGCAGGCCAGCCTGCTGTGTGAGCCTGCATGTTGCTCTGAAGCAACCAAGAGGGAAGACTTTTTCTTTGGTGGCTGTGGTGCCTCTTCCACAGGTTGCTGGGGAACACTCTCCTTGAGTAAAGTGTTGAGTGAAGCCCACACCGCACCTCTGTCTGCTCTGGGTAGAATCTTGGGTCGAGTGCAGTGGCAATCTTCAGATAACCCACGTTGGCCTTTTCCTTAGAATAGAAGTATAGAACCGAACAGAATAGTGTATAAGCAATGATTAACACAGTATCACCAACAAAAAGCACACAATAAGCCAACATTTGTTTCCAATGTGGTCCATTATAAAAAACAACATCCAGGAATAGGTAACACTTGTACTTCAGACATATAGGTTTCTTCCTTGTGTTAGATAGGTGCCTTATTGCAGGCTATGTACAAAATAAATGTATGCTCACTTTGCGCTTCTCCATGTCTGTTGTGAATGTGGATTTGAATTTGACCATATATTTCATATATACTCACTTAAACTCACACACACACACACACACACACACACACACACACACACACACACACACACACACTCACTCACTCACTCACTCACTCTCTCTCTCTCTCTCACTCACACACACACACACACACACACACACACACACACACACACACACACACACACACCCCCTCTCTCTCTCTCTCTCTCTCTCTCACATACACACACACACACACCCACCCCCCCCCCCCCTCTCTCTCACACACACACACACACACACACACCCACACCCCCCTCTCTCTCTCACACACAACACAGGGATTTTTTTTGCCACACTATTATTGACAAATTACAAGATTTAAGTTTAAATTCAGCTAATAGCTTTACAAACACACACTTTATCCATGACAATGAGGAATATAAAACCTAAAACATACCTGCAGGGCTCCAGTAGTAATTCCAACTTATGCAACTTGTCCAGTTCTGCTGCTGTTGGCATGGCAATTTTCTTGTGTGCTGTGGTGCCTGTGGATAGGACGGCTCTCAGTGGTTCTTCGTTTCTGCGGACACTCTTAATCATTGCCAGAGTTGAATTCCATCTGGTCGGGACATCTTGAATAAGTGACTCCTTCACTTTCCCTTCTTCTTTTTGTTGATGATGTAGTTCTGCAGCGTTAGCTGGACTGTGTTTAAAGTGGCCAACGACTTTTCTGCATTTGGCTAGTGCATTGTCAAACGGGCTGTTCTGCAGAGACACTGTGACAGAACGCTGGAGACTGTGTGCAGTGCAGGGAACATGATCAAATGTGGGCATGTGATTCATAGCTGCGACCATATTTCGGGCACTATCTGTGCTAAGTGTACTCACTTTATCACAAACGTTCCACTCCTCTGCAACTTGAATGAAATGTTTGGCGCATATGTCTGCATAGTGTCGCTCTTCAGTTTTCATGACTGTCAGTGCATGTGAACGCAGCTTCCAATCGCCATTAATATAGTGGACTGTAACCCAGAGGTAGTTGTGGTTACCCAGCGATGTCCAGTGATCTCCGGTGAGAGTGACGGTTGTTGCTTGTTAAATAGACTACACCTTTATTTCATGTTTCCTACATTTGAACAAGTTCATGAGTCAGTGTTTCCCCTAGATTTTGAACCTGAAGGTGTATAGGGGAGGAGGCACAGCGCACTGCATGGAACATTTTGGGGTTCTCAAAATGCTTTTTGTGTTCAAACACGAGTATTTGTGTGTGTGTGTGTGTGTGTGTATACATGATATACAGTATATATAGTACAGTATATCATGTACAGTGTGTGTGTATAAACATGATATACAGTATATATAGTACATTAATGAGCAGGATAGTATCTACTGTAGTTCACAACTTCACATATAAACTATGTGTCCAGACAGACAGATCTGTCAGACAGAGAGACAGATAGATAGATCTTTATTTGTCATTGCTTACATGAAACAACGAAATTCAGTTTAGAGCTTCACCTTCACCTTCACCACTGGCATCACATAATATCCATACTGTACAGTAACCCAAGTGCAATAGTGCTGGTGCAATGTAATAGTGCAAAAGTTCAGTGCAAGTCCAATTCCATTTCCAGTACCCTTTAATACTACAGAGGGGGGGGCTCGGCGATGGGGGGGCGGGGGGCAGGTTGTTCATTCAGCAGCCTGACAGCCTGTGGGTAAAGGCTGTTGGACAGTCTGTTGGTTCTGGACCGGATGGATCTGTATCTTCTATGAACTGACAATAGACAATATCCACTTTACAGCTCTCTCTTTATTAACGAATATAATTCGCCACAATCGCCAGTCTATACACGTAGGACTGGACAGAAAGGCTGTTGCGCTGCGCTCCAACCAGCCAACAGCGCGCATGATGCCCTCTCCACGGCGCGCACCGCGGCGCATGAACAACACCACCACCACCGTGGACCCACGTATGAACTAGATAGTTTATAAGAAATGGCACGGCGGCCATCCTTGCAGGCAGTGACAGTAACGAAATGAGAATCCTGTAACCTGATATTTTGGGGGGCATCAACAACAACCTGTTGATGCTGAACGTTAATAAACTTAAACAATTCATTAATCTAGTACTCACCTAATGACGCAGCCACGGAGGATCTACCATGTTTAACGTAATTCCAAAGTGTTATAGCCTATATTGTTTAAGTCAAAGACGCATGCGGTTTTTACTTTAGCTTAAAGCATGTTGTTATTATTATTCCGCTAAGAGTATATTCCACCACCACCACCGGCACTGTCATAGCAGCTGGCTACAACCGAAACAACTTCCTCTTCAAAAAAATGAAAGCTACTTGTAACAATACTTTTATTTCTTAAGTGAACGTACAGGATGTAGTAGACGCAGGATGTATAGTAGGCTATACTATGTGCTGCGCGTTGGGGCTTGGGAAGATAAATCACACAGAAGGCAGGAGAAATACACTCCGGGCAGTCGGGGCTTTATTATTTTTTTAATCTTGCACACAAAATGAACAGGGACACATTATAGTAACGGGATTACTGTTTTGGAAAAGTAACTAAGTAACTAACTACTAAATTGCAAAACGAACTAGTTAGTTTATTCCGTTACCAATAAAAGTAGTCCCTTACATAACGCCGTTATTAATAGCGCCGTTACACCCAAAACTGGGAAGTAGTAAGAATTTGAAAAAAGAGCGGAAATTGGAATAAATAAATATAAACTGGCAGTAACAATAGTGTGCTCGCTGAGGCGAGCTCGCAATAACATTTTCTTCACAGAACGATATATAGCTGCACACAGCGTCTGTAATTTCATCAATGTTATCAGATGATTCTGTAAACACAAACCAATCTGTGCAGTCAAAGCATCCCTGCAGGGCAAGAGCGTGCTGCTGTCATACAACCTGCGCTCAATTCTGCTTGCTTGCTGCTTTCTATTGTATACTCTACGCTGCGGTATACAAAGAGCTGCTCAATTCTACTGCTGCTAATGCCACCAGTCTCGCCGTCTGGGCGATTATGCACTAAACGTTGCTTCACGTTTTTATTACAATCCTGGTAAGTCAGTGAGTTTAATTGTTTGGAAGAACGTGCACTGCTTTTGTTCATCGACGGAAATAACCTAGATCAAGTTGAAGCTGCTGCTTAAATGTTCTCTTCTGTTGCCATTCTATCGTTGTGCCTCGATCACACCGAGATCGCATTTGTTAGCCAATGAATTTCACGTCGGGTCCTGTCCTGCTCACAACACTAGTCAAGGAA
Source organism: Protomyctophum bolini (assembly GCF_963924005.1). Lineage (NCBI taxonomy): Eukaryota > Metazoa > Chordata > Actinopteri > Myctophiformes > Myctophidae > Protomyctophum > Protomyctophum bolini. Next base: position 1,296,499 of record NC_137883.1, on the reverse strand, counting down.
GCAGCTTACCTGCCGTCTGCCCTGCTTTCCGCCGTTCTTCTCATGTAAATCCAGGCCAAAGTTTTATAATCAGTTTATGACAGTGGTCACGCTTGGTGCGCATTCTTGTTTTGGCTGCGTAGTAGTAGGCTACTGTCAATATGTGGACGTAATATAGAGTCAAGGCAGCAGGATTAAAAGTATACACTGCGACTAGTTTGTCCACAGTGTAGAGTAGGAGAGTGGTGACACGCTTGTATAGTTCCAAACATTGTTCCTGGCTGGAACTATCCCATTGAGATCGAACTAGCACTTCCGCATTCCATTGTTGCCAACCCAGATAGCAAAATATGGGTCAATCAACGTTGAAAAATGGTCGGCCATAACCGTTGAATCAACGTTCAATCCCAACGTTGAAACTGTAGAAAAATCGCACGCCAATTCTTCATTGATTCAACATTGTGTTTCAACCACTAACACACACTATATCAACGTTGATTCTAAATGGTATTCTGCATGCCGATTTTAGTTGATTTTATATTGAATCAACATTATGAATCAATATTGATTCAACCATCATCTAAATGGTAATCTGCATGCACATTTTAGTTGATTTAATGTTGAATCAACATTAGGAATAAACATTGATTCAACCATCATCTAAATGGTAATCTGTATGCACATTTTAGTTGATTTAATGTTGAATCAACATTAGGAATAAACATTGATTCAACCATCATCTAAATGGTAATCTGTATGCACATTTTAGTTGATTTAATGTTGAATCAACATTAGGAATCAACATTGATTCAACCATCATCTAAATGGTAATCTGTATGCACATTTTAGTTGAATCAACATCAGGAATCGAACACTGGTTTAATTTATAAATGTATTATACTGAATCATGTTAGGAATAAATATTGATCCTGATCATCCAACAACCTAATGGTAATCTGCATATACATTTTAAATTATGTGTATGCTGATATACTGTAAGGCTACATCTTGTTCAAAAGTACCTTACATTTCCCAAAATGTGAAAATATAAAAATAAAGACAGACAATATGATTTGAATCTTCACATTTATTGACAGTTAGTTTCACCCAATGCCAGTGCCTGGTCATGGTTGCAATGGTAAGAATTAAGCCGTCTAACATTTCAAAGATCTTCTGATCTGTGTGTGTGTGAAAAGTAAAGTGAATTCAACATTCTAGATCTGCAAGCTCACAATGATGCATTGCACAAACTCAAGAGGGCAGACAGACACTCACCGACTCACTCACTCATTATAAACATGGCATAAACAACACAAGTGCACGCCGTGCACACTCAGGAACACACATACAGTAGGAATCAACAGTTACCCTGTAATGGGTTAATCCCTTCAGGGAGGGAGGGAACCTGCAGAGGTGCCACCTGCATCCGGATCCGGTCCCTGCTGCTCCAGAGTATTCCTTGGGATGCCTCCATGACGGCAAGGCGCAAACTGCAGCCAAGACTTCACCGTCTTTTCATAGTCCAACTGTGTTAATTTCCGGTCCGATCCTTGAGCAGCAGCTGAAAGATAAGATAACAAGAAAGCACATGGGATTTAAACACTCAATTTTGTATACATATAAAACACGAAGACACTTAATCTGCAGTATAATCTACTACCATCTGGTAGGAGGTATAGGACACCATGGTGCGAATACAATCAATATAACCACTCTGTCAATCAAAATGTTAAATCAAAGACTGCTAAACAGCTAGATGCACCTTAAATAAGGGAATATGTGCAATATCTCTGTGTTTACTGTTTTTTGTATTTGTTAAATTTTTTGACTTGCAGTGGCGCTCTAACTCCAAGACAAGTTTCTCCTACGGGAGACAAATAAACAAACCTTGACCTAGACCTAAACTTAAACCATTGTTGCTTTGACAGGGGAGACTTACCCAACAAGCAGCTTTGCATTTTTGTCGTTTTGAAGGCCTTCTTGAAGGTGGAACACCTCTTATCATGTTTGCCGGCCCAATTGAACATACTGGCCAGGCCATTGGTAAGCGCTGCAGTCAACATCCGCCGGATGAGGTCGCAGGTGTTGGTGCCTCCAACCAAGGCAGGGCTCGAAATAGCGACCATTCTGGTCGCAAATGCGCCTGAATTTTAACCTTTGCGACCTAAAAATATATTTGGGAGCACCAGTGCTACTACAAATAATTACTGTGGTGCGCCTGGCTACAACGATCAATTCTCGAAAAACGGGCGCTCTGACATCCAACTCCACTGCTGCACTAGCACTTGATGCTAACAAACCAACGTGTGTAGTTAACTACTCTTTGACACAACGGTAGGGGACAACGTTGAGCGCTGCATCGCTCACATTCCAGAGCGCCTCGGCTCGCAACTTCACTATGTGTCAGAAAGTACATTATTTCAAGGCAGCAATTCAGAAAAGACCGGAGCCTAGTGGTACTCTACGTGATTGTGAATGTAAAAGAGAAGGAGGCGGACCGGCGTGTGTGTGTGCGTGTGCGTGTGTGTGTGTGTGTGTGCGCTCGCGCGCTTGCAAGAGAGAGAGAGAGGGAATGAGAGAGAGGTAGGGAATGAGAGAGAGGGAGAGAGAGAGAATAGCAGACTTGTAAGTGTTTCTACCTGGTTTCTACATAGCAGAAGTATTGCTACTTTTACTTAAGTATAACATTAGAGTAATTTTCCAGCACTGAAGTGGTAGGCATAGTGAGTAGCCATAGCTATAAATACCATGTTTTACATAGAAATTATTTTATATTAGAAATTATAATTATATGATCTAAATAGGCTATGAAGGTGAAAAACACAAAACAAAGAAAAAGAAAATGGGTGATGTGACTGGCCGGAATCAGTGTAGACTAGAGGGTCCTCAACTGGAGATGTTTGATGCCTCAGCCTCTTTGAAGAGATGGATGGATGAGGGACAGAAAGTTTGGACACTACATTTTAAATTCTGGCATGTATTTTTATACTTTAGTCATTTTATGTAATTTGTAAACCACACGTTATATTATTGTTTTTATGAATGTAAAAAATCGATTACATATTGGTGCTCCTTAGATTTTGGTGGGTGCTCCTAATTTTTTTCTGGTGCTCCTTCATTTTGAAATTGGGAGCACCAGTGCTACCAAGTAAAAAAGTTAATTTCGAGCCCTGCAAGGCCAGGCGAGAAATCTAGAAAAACAAAATAGAATATAATCAGGTCACTTCTTTAGCCACTTAAACTCAATCATCAATGAATTCTTAAACCCCAGCATTGGTAATGTGAGGAAAGATTCTGCTGTACATTTAGCGCAATCTGACCAATAACTTACCATCTGTTTACGGACAGAGATATCCTCGAGGAAGGATTCTGCCACCAGGAAGTCCTCCTCTGTTGACAGGGGCAGCTGGATGGGCATGGGGGTTGCAGCTGCGGCTGCGGCTGCTTGTGGGCTGCTCTCTGCCAGTTGAAGTTTAATGAGCTGGACATCCCTGGACAGCTCCTTCACCTCCACGAGGACCTCAGCCAGCATGGTGGTGATTTTTTGAAGGGCAATGTCTTAAGAAAAAGAACATTGAAAACCATTAGATAACAAATTAATATAACCTGTAAATGACTTGTGAAGAATTACACTAACAGACTTGCCTTTTAAAAGCTGCCTGGTGTCACTGCTCTGTCCGTTTCCATCTGTAAAATAAACATTCATGCAATTGAATGGTTGCGCACATTTTGAAAGGCGAGTGTGTATCAGAGGGAGGGAGTGATTTTAGCTAGAAATCTTAAGCTGGTGTCGATCCCCTTCCCTACATCTTTAGTAAACAGAAAAGGCATTTTCAGTATCCAATCAGGAGAGAAAAGTAAATACAGATAAATTGAACACATGACCTACAGTAATGGAAACAAGGACTGAGGGCATTGTTGGCTTTTAGTATTGTTGTATAACTGTGTCCCTGTACTGTAGTTCCCACTAGGCATGCCACGGTATGAGATTTTACAGTACGGTACGGTGCTGGTATTGATAATCTATACCTCGGTATTCCACGGTATTTATAAAAAAATAAAAATAAAAGCCCCCCCCCACCTATGTCTAGAGACTACCCCCACCTCCTTATAAGCCCTTCTTTGTTCCTCAACCTGCAGGCCTACATATATATATATATTTTTTTTTACCTTATTTGATCATTTGAATTTTGTTATTTGTCACGATTATGAATTGATTGAAAGTCCTTGCTGTCTTGTTTCCATTCGTTCTTGGGCCAGGGCCGAATGGAACAAGACAGCAAGGACTTTTTTCAGTGATCCCTTTGTAATGTGTTTGACTGTAGGCTACCCTATACTGATTACATTTCTGCCAATAAAGTATTCAATCAATGAATCAATAGATATTCCCCACTGTATTTCACTGTACTATGGCTCCCCCTAATGGCCGTTTTAATGGCGTACCAGTGTACGCTGTAGCAGAGGTAGTGCAATCTGCGCATGCTCACAACTGTCACTGACTCACTGTGTGGTTCCGTGTTGACACTAGTTCACTCTTATAGTACATAATGGAAATATGGAATATACAATTGGATCTGGCTGTCTTTCAGCAACACTAACTCAAAGGTAGGAAGCAACTTTTCAATCTACTGCAGCTGTGTGGTGAAAATAAATGTTTTGCCTTAGTGTGTGAGTGGAGTTGCTTTGCATATGCGCAGCATGCGCCGCCCACCGACGCTGTATTAAAATACCGTATGCTCGGAAATCTCACGGTATCAACACCGTGGCTGTTCCTGTCGCGGTATTACCGAAATTTGGTAAACCGCGGCATGCCTAGTTCCCACTACAGAAGTCTAGAGGAAAGAAAACAAAAAAACAAAAGCTGTAACACAGTACAAATATACAGTAAACGGGATAACCCTGTTTGCTCACGCATGTAAAGACCTTATTCCGAATTTTCAGTAGCCGGAAGATTGACCAATAACCCGGTTAGAAGAAAGGTATTGAGTGCATGTAAACGTAGCCACTGACTCTGAAAGCTGTCATACCTGTACTGTGCTGTGGGCTCATCAGCTGCTGGGCATGGACAGCTGGTCTAGGTTTTGGGATCTGCAGTTGATGGTACTGCACCGCTTCAGCTGAAAAACACAGTAGGAAATACACAAAGCATATACGGTATATATTACTAGATTTAATACATTGGAGCGTTCCGTTTCCCCGAACATTACTGTTCCTTAAAGGGCATGGTGTCATACCTGTACTGTGCTGTGGGCTCATCAGCTGCTGGGCATGGACAGCTGGTCTAGGTTTTGGGATCTGCAGTTGATGGTACTGCACCGCTTCAGCTGAAAAACACAGTAGGAAATACACAAAGCATAAATATATATATTACTAGATTTAATACATTGGAGTGTTCCGTTTCCCCGAACATTACTGTTCCTTAAAGGGCATGGTGTCATACCTTTACTTTTAAAAGCTTGCTGTGGGCTCATCAGCCGCTGGGCATGCAGGTCTATGGGAGGTTTTGGGACGTGCAGCTGATGATACTGCGCAGCTCCATCTAAAAACACAGTAAGAAATACACAAAGCTGTGAAGACTTTGAGGTATAGGATGCTGACCCAGGAATAAAATAAAGGGATGAAAGCAAAAGCACTGTGACAATTTAAAATTCATCAACAATTTCAAATGTAAAGCGATGAAATACAGATTATTTAATTTGCTTATTAATGGCATAATGTTAACAGTATTTGACTGTCAACTGTTCACGATTATGAACTTGCCCAGGTGGCGATTGCCGATAAGTAACAGATCTACTCAGGAGAAATACTGACAAGTTGTGACTCAAACATGATAGGAATTGAATACCAATAATATTCCATCTAAATGCATGGTTTACAACTACAACTACATATAGTTTTGGCATTACATCTGAAATGCATTAACACATTTAATTTAGATAATATGGTTTCTGTAGCATGCATTGTGCCAGCTAGCTCCTCACAAGAATAGACCATCGGATATGGGTTCACGTACTGTTATTTTGGTCACAGGACAGCGAATCTGTATCAGTGGACAGCCAGTCTACATGGCTATAGTTGCCATCCGATACATCTAAAAAGGTCAACCACAGAGAATTGAAGTTACTGGAAATTGTGTTTAAACAGTTACCAAGATGTATAAACATTCATAACTACATTACCTTGCATTTCCTGCTCTAAGGACTGCACAGAACTTTGACCCTGGCTGGAATTGGAGTGTCTTGATTTTGGCGTCTCTACAACACAATTTCGTATATATATATTAGTCACAAATCACAATGTATGTATTTTTGGCTAAAACTATATAGACTGACTGCAGCCAATGCAATACTCAGTTTGTTGGTAAAATGTCAGACAGGTGTAATTGTTTTTTTAACTGTAGCAGTGAGCAGTTCTAAGATTGCCTATGTAAAATACATGCATTGCATTTAGTCAATATAGGCCTACCTGGCAAATCCAAGTGAGGTGGTTTTGCAAACCGTTGTTTTTTGTCACTGTCAGCACTCAATTGGTCATCAGAGTCGGAGTTGGCATAGTTGGAATTTGGCCTAAATACAATTGACAGAAATGTAGTCATAATGTTTGTTAGCCAAGTCTACAGTCTCATACAAAGGACCACAATAGAAACAAGCCCTCTGGCCATTTTCTGAGCTGTGTAGTTTACTTAATCCATGTGGCAGCATAAACTGAGCTGTGATTGGTGTGATATCGTGGTGGTCAACATAAGGACAGATGTACTGACTAAATCTAGACAACTCAGCTGGACTCATCATGACAATGCTGAGGGGAGAAAAAGAGGTTATCACTTTACTTGGATTTTCTTTTCTTCTTCCCTTGCTGATCTCTTTCATCGTCTGTTTCTATAGCAGAGGTAGGACACGATGTCATGACATATTTTTGCTCTCTCCGCTTGGCTTCAGCATGGTTCTCTGAGGCGCCAGTCACACCTATCAGACAAGCGTCTTATCAATGTTTTATGGTTTCATCTGTCTTGTCGTTTGTCGCATCAATTGACCACAATGCTTTGCGGAATCTGGGCGGTGCGTGGGCGGTGCGAGGACATGCGAAAACAGATCCACGTGTTGCCTGTTGTTGTCCTTACGCTGTTAGCCGCGGGACACAGTAGCTAGTAGCTTGTTGGTTGTGTCAACGTGTTGCGTCCGCGGGCGCACGGCTGTCTCCACTTTATCAGAACCACTACACTACCACAGTAGGTGCCAAGTCTGGCACTGATTCCGTGTGTATGTATATAGCCTCCAGGTACGCAGACTAAGCATGGCATCATTGTGGAAAATTAATATTTTCTGTTAGCAACGACTCCATTATTTTTAATAAAGCGCATCCATTTTATCACAACACACGACTTGCTGCATTTCAGGCTGTTAGCCATGGGGCGCCTGGGCGCACGGCTCTCTCCTATCTGCAGTCAGACCTTTCAGCGTTACTTCAGGAGAGGAGACGACAGATTGAAGAGTGCATGCCACTGCTTTGGCATTGCCAGTGGACACCTCGATGTTAATGTTATTAAAAAAAATGAGAGAAAAAAAAGGGGGGGAATCATAACATTTCATGCCCAAAATGATTGTTTGGGAGCAGTAGCATTTTCTGAAATATAAGTCATGGCTACGACTCTTTCATAATCTCCAGTCCAATGCGCACTGCCCATGCGAACTGAAAACATGTTCATTCATATTAACAGTTTTATTTTATTTTAACAACCAAATCATATGGAATGGTTTGAAGAAACTTCACGGAGTCGACGTGACACCTGAATTATTTGATCGCTTGCATGCAATCTCTTTTGATATGCTACTGTACTGTTTCTGCAGTTTAGAAGTAGCTCCGGTCCATTCTGTCAATGCAGGGTGTGCGTGTGCGTGTGTACACGATAAATATCTAGTACATTTGTATATTCACGTACAGTCGTACAAGTAGGCTACACAGCATAGGCACTCAGATCATAACACAGGGCAGAATCATATAAGCATTAGGAGTGAATGATAAAATGCATGCACCTTGAATTATAACGTTTGTTTTAATTTTCTGTTCGGCCACGACGGGCAGGGATTATATTTTCCTGTTGAATTGCTTACTGGAACAGACCAAACTACTTTACTTAACAATAAAATAATTTTTGTTACGAAAGCGCATAGGCTCTTTCCTCTTCCGTGTCTGCACTCTGCAGAAAAAAAAACAACAGAGTGTGAAAAGACCGCCCAGTGCAGCGTAACAAACGGACCTTCTCTCCTATTGGTTGGCGGGTAAACCCAACCCTTTTTGTCTTGTCTGAAGTCCCACCCTGTTCTTCAGTTTGTCGCCTACAAAATGTTTTCTGTCTTGTGTCTTGCCCCCCCCCCCCCCCCCCCATGAAACACGTTTGTCTGATGAAACCATGTGACTCCCATTAGAAATGAATTGGGAGCTGTCTTGTCTGATGCTTTTCATCAGACAACCATAAGACGCTTGTCTGATAGGTGTGACTGCGGCCTGAGAAGTACAAGGGAAAATGCAAATTGACTAACTGCAAAAGCACACATGAATCTGTAGTTTTGTACCATAAATTAGCCATGGCATCCATTTTCTGGTCATGTCCTGAAGTGTACATACTTGGAAATGAGCAAACCTTCCACAAAACAATCAACATCAACAATATCATAATGTGTCACGTGTGAGTCACCTATATGTGTATATACACACAAACACGGTATGTCTTGCACAGATTACTCACCACAGCTAGTAAGTAGGCGCACACCTGTGTAGACGGTCCACTTTTCATTTGGTTGCATTCTCTCTTTGATGGCTTTTGATATTGTGATTTTAGAAGGGGGCCATAACAGAATCTCCTCTTCGGCTCTATACCAACTCTTGAGAACCACTGCTGTCCCTCCACTGGGGAACAGGGCTACTGAGTACAGCACCTCACCATCCATCTTAAAAGGGCTATGGCTGAAATTACAAGAACTACCCAATGATCTCTTCATAAAAGCCTTTTCCCATACTGCCCTACAAAGCCAAAGTTCAGTAACTACAAAATAATGTATTGTTATAGGACGTTTGGAGAGAATCACTTGATTTGTACCGCAAGGCGCCAGCGGCCGACAACAGGTTTACAAGTTGCTTGCAGTTAGGGTTACCTTTAGGTGTAGTCTTAGTGCGTTTAGGGTTAGGGTTAAGTTTAGACATCGTTTCAAAAGTGAGAAGTGGCGGCGGGGGGGAGGAGGATGGATCTACTCAAAGCCAGGTCTGATCGAAACTCAGTAGCTTTCCATCTATCTACCTCTGACAGTGCCCTTGGTTTACGGTTAAATTCACAGGGCATGTGCGGACGTAGTGAGATCAGTTTACCTGAAATGGTTTCTACAGTTTGGGAACGAACCCTTGTAGCCAATTTTTTCCCCTTTAACCACATATGAAGCAGTTTCCTTGTTACTCCAAGACAACAGAGATGCATGTAATCAGTTGGAAACATAGAAACCATTTTAACCAATCCAGATAAAGGGCTCGTCCCATTGTGATGTTCCTCATCAACCATGTCATCGAAACTGGAGTCTGTCCTGAGTCTCACTTTTGTTTCAGGATATGTAATTTTATTCCTCCATACACCCTCCTGAAAACACTTGTCACAACCCGAATATCCATTAAATGCCTTGGTCTGCTTAATATAGGCTCTAGCCGGAGCATCACAAATGAAAGAAGAAACCAGTACATTAAATAGCTTGCCATTATAACTAATGCCATTAGACAGTACATTCTGGAGATCTTTGACAAACTGCTCTAAGTACTGAGAAACACTCTTTGGCTTACTAAGACCACAAAAAATGCCAACAACAAATGGGGACTTGCTGTAATCACATTTGAGACAACAAAGTATGGGCCAAAACTGAAGTTTAGAACTTTTGAATAAGGGTAAGCCATCTATATTGAACTGTAAATTAAATGTAGTCAGGGTTGCTGGTAAACTTAAACATGCCAACCGTGAAAGTACACCTTTAACAATACCAAAATGATAATACTCTCCCCCTTCAATGGTAGTGGTAGGTACATGTTTCTGTGTTCCAAGCAATGTTCTTCCGTCTTTAGGAAGGGTGGGATGAAATGTCTTCAAAATAGACAGCAAAGAGGACAGTGCAACCAGAGAGACTGAATAGTTTGTTGCCCAATACTTCAAACTTGTCATGAGTAAATCTTCACTATTCCCCTCACTGTCCGAGCCAATTTCATTTTCAGATTCAATATTGTCATCCTCAGCTACACTTTCAAACTGTACATTTGTTGAGGCCTTTGAGGTTTTGGAGTTTATGTTTTCACTCTGATCATTAATTAGCGTTCCGTTTAGTGGCAAGTCTGATGTAGTTGGTAGATCTAGCAGGGACTCGGACGTGGTTGGGACAGCCACAGGATTCGTGCTCCTCAAACAGTGAAGATTTGCATTGGAATTAACAGGTAAATTAGAATCAGCAGCAGCATTAAAATCATTAATGATATCCTGCTCTGTGTCTTTCACTAGTTTGTCAACTTTACGCTTTTTAGCCCCGTAAGATGCCATTATCTTTGTGATGAGGTGCTGTAATCATAAAGAAATGTTGCCCGTTTACTTTGCTGTAATGGACTCAGCTTCTTTCTTCAAATCTGCTTGTCTCGACACCGGCACCGATCCTGAAAAAAGAAAGAGAGTCCAAATGAATGCCAATTCAAATAAATGTGTTAAAATATAGTACAGTAGATGAAGAGTAGAGCAGTGGATCCAGGACCCAAACGAGTGAAAACAGAAGCTCTACAAGCTCACAACACGACACTTTGCGCCACATTGTACACTTGAAGATCAGCTATTTTCTCTACTTTGAAACATTTGTTTTCTAATATATGGAATTTCTTAGCAGACCTAAATAATTGTCAGTATGGAGACCTATTGCAATAGCTGGTACTGCAACACTTGATTTGTGGTCATTTGTAAAAAATAAAAAAGGATACTGCAACAAAACTAAACATTGCACAGTTATTCTGGGTGCCTGCCATGCAATGGCAGAAACACAGGTTGAAATCCGAAACCAATACTTAATCGTATTCAAGACACGAAACTTTGACCGCTATGGCCGGCCGCACGGTTTACCAAAGCCCCACAATATATACATCGAAACGTGCGGCTCGGCCGGGAATGGTGTGCTTGTGCTTTTCTTTCCGATTCGAGTTACCGTGCCGACGTAATTCGCAATAAACGACGCGAAAAATGCCCCATGCAAAGTCAATGGGGAAACGCGGGTAAAAACAGAAAACGACACGTTACTTTGGAGCCACATTGCTCTTGCACACTGTTACGTAGACACACGATTTAAACGTCAAACAGCACAGGAGGCCATCGACTTTGTCCTGGTTGAGACGGAATTCGAATACGTTGCACGGTTTGCCCGCTATCGCAGTTCAAAGTGTGTGTGGTCTGAGCAAAAATCTCGACTTAGAGTGTCGCACGCCCAGAGAGAGACCGGGTCAGAGTGAGCAGCCAGTGTCAAAACTGTAGCGAAATTCTCAGAACAAATCGTCCTCACGGCCAAAATATTAACTTTACACGCATGGGTTTCGGTAATTTTGTAGCCACACTCGTCCTCTTTCACCCAATGTCACAACCACAGCGCAGATTCATATGGTACGTGAACTACAGCCCTGAAAGCGACAGGTGTACCATCATATAGTGTCATGAAACGCCATGTTAACTGCCTGAATGAGTCAGCATTTTTTTCATCACAAACACAATTTCTTAACTCGCTCTTATAACCACATTTTTTATCGTACCAATACCACGATCGCACACGGCGTACCTCAATGTCTCGGGTCACTCACGGCGGAAACAAAAATCGCATTCGACTTTTACTTTTTGCGCTAGAGCAATTTGTTCGGACCATCTGAACAAATTCTCTCATTGAGTCACTGTGCTGACTTTTTTTTTTTGACGTGTTTGCATTCGCATAGACTAGCCCTGCCCCAAGCTCAGGTGAAATTGATACTTTGTTAATGATTCAAGGTCAAGTTGACCACATCTCAAACACGCGCACACACGAACGCACATGCACAAATGTGCACGCACACACACACACATTGAAAGTCAATAGAGAAAATCGGGGAAACATGTAACTCTGTCATTTGTCAACCGTTTCAGACGCGGGGTGGCTCGCCGGAACCGGGCCGCCCCCCTGAGCGAAACCAAATGGACACACACACACACACACACACACAAACCCTCTCTTCCTATTGGCTGGCCTTTACACAGCTCTAACTTTTGCTTGCAGCATGCTACAGTCTTGAAACTTGCTCCATGGACTTGGACCACCAATAGGAGCACGCTGTAAATGTTTAATTGCTTAAGCCCCGCCCCTCTGTCGTCCTATTGGCTGGCCTTTACACAGCTCTAACTATTGTTTACAACATGCTACAGCCTCAAACTTTGGTACATGGACGTATACCATCAAGAGGAACAAGCTGTAATGGCTTAATTGCTTAAGCCCCGCCCCTCTGTAATCCTATTGGCTGGCCTTTAAACAGCTATAACTTTTGTTTGCAACATGCTACAGTCTTGAAACTTGCTCCATGGACTTGGACCACCAATAGGAGCACGCTGTAAATGTTTAATTGCTTAAGCCCCGCCCTCTGTCTTCCTATTGGCTGGCCTTTACACAGCTCTAACTATTGTTTACAACATGCTACAGCCTCAAACTTTGGTACATGGACGTAGACCATCAAGAGGAACAAGCTGTAATGGCTTAATTGCTTAAGCCCCGCCCCTCTGTATTCCTATTGGCTGGCCTTTAAACAGCTATAACTTTTGTTTGCAACATGCTACAGTCTTGAAACTTGCTCCATGGACTTGGACCACCAATAGGAGCACGCTGTAAATGTTTAATTGCTTAAGCCCCGCCCCTCTGTCTTCCTATTGTCTGGCCTTTACACAGCTCTAACTATTGTTTACAACATGCTACAGCCTCAAACTTTGGTACATGGACGTAGACCATCAAGAGGAACAAGCTGTAATGGCTTAATTGCTTAAGCCCCGCCCCTCTGTATTCCTATTGGCTGGCCTTTACACAGCTATAACTTTTGTTTGCAACATGCTACAGTCTTGAAACTTGCTCCATGGACTTGGACCACCAATAGGAGCACGCTGTAAATGTTTAATTGCTTAAGCCCCGCCCCTCTGTCGTCCTATTGGCTGGCCTTTACACAGCTGTAACTATTGTTTACAACATGCTACAGCCTCAAACTTTGGTACATGGACGTATACCATCAAGAGGAACAAGCTGTAATGGCTTAATTGCTTAAGCCCCGCCCCTCTGTAATCCTATTGGCTGGCCTTTAAACAGCTATAACTTTTGTTTGCAACATGCTACAGTCTTGAAACTTGCTCCATGGACTTGGACCACCAATAGGAGCACGCTGTAATGGCTTAATTGCTTAAGCCCCGCCCCTCTGTATTCCTATTTGCTGGCCTTTAAACCGCTATAACTTTTGTTTGCAACATGCTACAGTCTTGAAACTTGCTCCATGGACTTGGACCACCAATAGGAGCACGCTGTAAATGTTTAATTGCTTAAGCCCCGCCCCTCTGTCTTCCTATTGGCTGGCCTTTAAACAGCTCTAACTATTGTTTACAACATGATACAGCCTCAAACTTTGGTACATGGACGTAGACCATCAAGAGGAACAAGCTGTAATGGCTTAATTGCTTAAGCCCCACCCCTCTGCATTCCTATTGGCTGGCCTTTACACAGCTATAACTTTTGTTTGCAACATGCTACAGTCTTGAAACTTGCTCCATGGACTTGGACCACCAATAGGAGCACGCTGTAAATGTTTAATTGCTTAAGCCCCGCCCCTCTGTCTTCCTATTGGCTGGCCTTTACACAGCTCTAACTATTGTTTACAACATGCTACAGCCTCAAACTTTGGTACATGGACGTAGACCATCAAGAGGAACAAGCTGTAATGGCTTAATTGCTTAAGCCCCGCCCCTCTGTATTCCTATTGGCTGGCCTTTGCACAGCTATAACTTTTGTTTGCAACATGCTACAGTCTTGAAACTTGCTCCATGGACTTGGACCACCAATAGGAGCACGCTGAAAATGTTTAATTGCTTAAGCCCCGCCCCTCTGTCTTCCTATTGGCTGGCCTTTACACAGCTCTAACTATTGTTTACAACATGCTACAGCCTCAAACTTTGGTACATGGACGTAGACCATCAAGAGGAACAAGCTGTAATGGCTTAATTGCTTAAGCCCCACCCCTCTGTATTCCTATTGGCTGGCCTTTGCACAGCTATAACTTTTGTTTGCAACATGCTACAGTCTTGAAACTTGCTCCATGGACTTGGACCACCAATAGGAGCACGCTGTAAATGTTTAATTGCTTAAGCCCCGCCCCTCTGTCTTCCTATTGGCTGGCCTTTACACAGCTCTAACTATTGTTTACAACATGCTACAGCCTCAAACTTTGGTACATGGACGTAGACCATCAAGAGGAACAAGCTGTAATGGCTTAATTGCTTAAGCCCCGCCCCTCTGTATTCCTATTGGCTGGCCTTTGCACAGCTATAACTTTTGTTTGCAACATGCTACAGTCTTGAAACTTGCTCCATGGACTTGGACCACCAATAGGAGCACGCTGTAATGGCTTAATTGCTTAAGCCCCGCCCCTCTGTATTCCTATTGGCTGGCCTTTAAACAGCTATAACTTTTGTTTGCAACATGCTACAGTCTTGAAACTTGCTCTATGGACTTGGACCACCAATAGGAGCATGCTGTAAATGTTTAATTGCTTAAGCCCCGCCCCTCTGTCTTCCTATTGGCTGGCCTTTACACAGCTCTAACTATTGTTTACAACATGCTACAGCCTCAAACTTTGGTACATGGACGTAGACCATCAAGAGGAACAAGCTGTAATGGCTTAATTGCTTAAGCCCCGCCCCTCTGTATTCCTATTGGCTGGCCTTTGCACAGCTATAACTTTTGTTTGCAACATGCTACAGTTTTGAAACTTGCTCCATGGATTTGGACCACCAATAGGAGCACGCTGAAAATGTTTAATTGCTTAAGCCCCGCCCCTCTGTCTTCCTATTGGCTGGCCTTTACACAGCTCTAACTATTGTTTACAACATGCTACAGCCTCAAACTTTGGTACATGGACGTAGACCATCAAGAGGAACAAGCTGTAATGGCTTAATTGCTTAAGCCCCGCCCCTCTGTATTCCTATTGGCTGGCCTTTGCACAGCTATAACTTTTGTTTGCAACATGCTACAGTCTTGAAACTTGCTCCATGGACTTGGACCACCAATAGGAGCACGCTGTAATGGCTTAATTGCTTAAGCCCCGCCCCTCGGTATTCCTATTGGCTGGCCTTTAAACAGCTCTAACTTTTGTTTGCAACATGCTACAGTCTTGAAACTTGCTCCATGGACTTGGACCACCAATAGGAGCACGCTGTAAATGTTTAATTGCTTAAGCCCCGCCCCTCTGTCTTCCTATTGGCTGGCCTTTACACAGCTCTAACTATTGTTTACAACATGCTACAGCCTCAAACTTTGGTACATGGACGTAGACCATCAAGAGGAACAAGCAGTAATGGCTTAATTGCTTAAGCCCCTCCCCTCTGTATTCCTATTGGCTGGACTTTGCACAGCTATAACTTTTGTTTGCAACATGCTACAGTCTTGAAACTTGCTCCATGGACTTGGACCACCAATAGGAGCACGCTGTAAATGTTTAATTGCTTAAGCCCCGCCCCTCTGTCTTCCTATTGGCTGGCCTTTACACAGCTCTAACTATTGTTTACAACATGCTACAGCCTCAAACTTTGGTACATGGACGTAGACCATCAAGAGGAACAAGCTGTAATGGCTTAATTGCTTAAGCCCCGCCCCTCTGTATTCCTATTGGCTGGCCTTTAAACAGCTATAACTTTTGTTTGCAACATGCTAGTCTTGAAACTTGCTCCATGCACTTAGACCAAGTTGACCACCTCTCACACACGCGCACACACAAACGCACATGCACGCACATGCACACATGTGCACACAAACACACACACACACACACATTGAAAGTCAATAGAGAAAATCGGGGAAACACGTAACTTTGTCATTTCTCAACCGTTTCAGACGCGGGGCGGCTCGCCGAAACCGGGACGCCCCCCCTGAACGAAACCAAATGGACCCTTACAGCTCAGACATCTTAGCATGTTAGCATTAGCATGTTAGCATATTAGCATGATAGCATGTTAGTATTAGCATGTTAGCATATTAGCATGTTAGCATGATAGCATGTTAGCATTAGCATGCTAGCAATGCTAACATTCCCAATAAACTTAGACAAAAAAACCCATTGAAAGTCAATGGGGAGACCTGGCTCACATGCAACCAAATGGACCCTTCTGAGAGGCTGAATGTCATCAAATGGTGGTCCGTGGCTCAAATGCTGCACAGACTTGGCGAGCTTCAGGCACCCAGTAAAATTTCTTGAAATTTTGTTTCTAGTGTTTTATAGCGTTCGCAAACAACTTAATTATTTATTTATTATTTACACATTTGGGTGGGTGACGTGACATGGTGTCCCTGGCTGTCCTCAGTGTCACTCATGTATAAATAAAACATATATATTTGTCAAAAACCTTCTGAATATTGTGCAGGACATTATGCTCCATGTGAACATACTCAAGATTAAAACATTTCATTCCTCATTTCTTCAGAATTTTCAACCAAACACAGCAAAAATCATATGGTGCGACTGTCCCGGGCTTGTTTCTCAAAGTAGGAACTTAAATAAAACTAAGGAAAAAATGCTAAAATTATTTTAAAAATTCCATAAATATAATATATATGTCTATTTATGAGCCTAATCTTTTCAAAGTCCAAGCATAATGTTTTCAGTCATTTCTGATCAAAAAGATTTTGTCCGCCAAACCAAAATCATATTGTCTGACACCATTTTGGGACATTTCAACAGGCAATTGTTTGGACACCCATTGGGATAGAGAGGTACTTATTCAGTAAGGCTGTTCAGCACTTGCATTACAATAGCATGACAGGTGTCTGTGGTGAATTATCATTTTAACCTTTTCATGAAATACGATCTTGTTGGAACGCTGACCAATGCGACTCTTCCAAGTGTCTGTGGGTGTGACACCTTTTTCATTAAAAAAGCTAAAGGTATTTTTTGGTCATAATTACATGTAAATATATGTTGCTTTGTTATAGCTAGCATGTTGTTAGCATGCTAATGTGTAGCTAGTAGCCTCAATGTTATGTTAAGTGCAGAAAACGTAATATGGTGTGACACTTTATCATAATGGTGTGACTGTTTTCCTGTCACGCCATATGAGTTTTTTGTCACACCATATGGTACAAACTGTATTTTCCTACAGATATAACAATAAATAACAAAGTCCCATGCTTCTTTTGTCCATTTAAACATTTGTTTTAAACATTTTCACCTAAAATCTGCAACTATCCACAATAAATTGTGTTTAATTTCGTTTTATTCAGTCATTGCCATGTTATTCAATGTTAAAGCAATTTTCCTGTTGCTGTTTTTCCTGAGTAATTGTTAAATCAATCTGTAAAGTTCAGTACTCACTAATAAGTAGGTTAAAACACAGTTTGCTTTGAAAAATGAAGATATGATCATACGGTGTGACACTAAATCATTTGGTGTGACGTTCCAAATAGTGAAAAAAATCATACCTTTATTAATGATGAAACCATTAATGTTCATGGATTACATAGCAAATAGTCTAAGGAAGAGTCACAAATATTTGTGTAATTTTAGAGAAAGTTTTGTCACAATAAATGACAAAATATGTTTCCATAAAGATGAGAGTGAGTAGAACACAAGTAAATCATTTTTATTCCTGTTATTTAAAGGTTTTTAAAAAACACTTTTTTGGGGGTGTCACATCACTGACCCATTTGTCGTTCCTTTTTTTACAAGTGAAGCACCAATTTCACATTTGTGCAATAATGTCTCCTGTTGTTGACCCTCGCCAACTTTGTATTTTACCTTTTACAAATCAACTTTGTGACTTGTAACCGGCAAGAGAATTCACACACGTTTTCCGTGTTTCGCCTGTGTTTTCCAGATCCTGCAAAATAACTTGTGCATGTCACACACACACACAACTGTAAACACGTCATCTTATTCACAGTCTTGCGGCTCTCTTTTCTACGCTTGTGGATGTTAACAATCGCTTTGTGACCACGTGACAATTGTGACGCATTTTTGTCCATTTTGAGGCTAGCCCCCACTGTAGAATGACAGGCTCGCGTGTAGTCTGTGTCGCGTGTGTCTCCGCTCCCCCCCCCCCCAATCGCCCGGATGCAGTTCTTTCAGTCCAGCAGGTGGTGTCATAATAACGGGAGCGTCAGACTTCAATACACTATATATTAATTCTGGGTGCCTGCCATGCAATGGCAGAAACACAGGTTGAAATCCGAAACCAATACTTAATCGTAATCATCAAGACACGAAACTTTGACCGCTATGGCCGGCCGCACGGTTTACCAAAGCCCCACAATATATACATCGAAACGTGCGGCTCGGCCGGGAATGGTGTGCTTGTGCTTTTCTTTCCGATTCGAGTTACCGTGCCGACGTAATTCGCAATAAACGACGCGAAAAATGCCCCATGCAAAGTCAATGGGGAAACGCGGGTAAAAACAGAAAATGACACGTTACTTTGGAGCCACATTACTCTGGCATACTGTTACGTAGAAACACGATTTAGACGTCAAACAGCACACGAGGCAATCGTCTTTGTCGTGGTTCAGACGGAATTCGAATACGTTGCACGGTTTGCCCGCTATCGCAGTTCAAAGTGTGTGTGGTCTGAGCAAAAATCTCGACTTAGAGTGTCGCACGCCCAGAGAGAGAGCGGGTCAGAGTGAGAGGCCAGTGTGAAAACTGTAGCGAAATTCTCCGAACAAATCGTCCTCACGGCCAAAATATTAACTTTACACGCATGGGTTTCGGTAATTCTGTAGCCACACTCGTCCTCTTTCACCCAATGTCACAACCACAGCCCAGATTCATACGGTACGTGAACTACAGCCCTGAAAGCGACAGGTGTACCATCATAATGTGTCATAAGACTGCCTGAATGAGTCAGCAATTTTTTCATCACAAACACAATTTCTTAACTCGCTCTTATAACCACGTTTTTTATCGTACCAATACCACGATCGCACACGGCGTACCTCAATGTATCGGGTCACTCACGGCGAAAACAAAAATCGCATTCGACTTTTACTTTTTGCGCTAGAGCAATTTGTTCGGACCGTATGTCTTAACAAATCACTCATTGAGTCAGTGTGCTGACTTTCAAGTGTTTGCATTCGCATAGACTAGCCCTGCCACAAGCTCAGGTGAAATTGATACTTTGTTAATGATTCAAGGTCAAGTTGACCACCCCTCAAACACACGCACACACGAACGCACATGCACGCACATGCACACATGTGCACGCACACACACACACATTGAAAGTCAATAGAGAAAATCGGGGAAACCCGTAACTCTGTCATTTCTCAACCGTTTCAGATGCGGGGTGGCTCGCCGGAACCGGGCCGCCCCCCTGAGCGAAACCAAATGGACACACACACACACACACACACACACACACACACACACACACACACACACACACACACACCAACACACAAACCCTCTCTTCCTATTGGCTGGCCTTTACACAGCTCTAACTTTTGCTTGCAGCATGCTACAGTCTTGAAACTTGCTCCATGGACTTGGACCACCAATAGGAGCACGCTGTAAATGTTTAATTGCTTAAGCCCCGCCCCTCTGTCTTCCTATTGGCTGGCCTTTACACAGCTCTAACTATTGTTTACAACATGCTACAGCCTCAAACTTTGGTACATGGACGTAGACCATCAAGAGGAACAAGCTGTAATGGCTTAATTGCTTAAGCCCCGCCCCTCTGTATTCCTATTGGCTGGCCTTTAAACAGCTATAACTTTTGTTTGCAACATGCTACAGTCTTGAAACTTGCTCCATGGACTTGGACCACCAATAGGAGCACGCTGTAAATGTTTAATTGCTTAAGCCCCGCCCCTCTATCTTCCTATTGGCTGGCCTTTACACAGCTCTAACTATTGTTTACAACATGCTACAGCCTCAAACTTTGGTACATGGACGTAGACCATCAAGAGGAACAAGCTGTAATGGCTTAATTTCTTAAGCCCCGCCCCTCTGTATTCCTATTGGCTGGCCTTTAAACAGCTATAACTTTTGTTTGCAACATGCTACAGTCTTGAAACTTGCTCCATGGACTTGGACCACCAATAGGAGCACGCTGTAAATGTTTAATTGCTTAAGCCCCGCCCCTCTGTCTTCCTATTGGCTGGCCTTTACACAGCTCTAACTATTGTTTACAACATGCTACAGCCTCAAACTTTGGTACATGGACGTAGGCCATCAAGAGGAACAAGCTGTAATGGCTTAATTGCTTAAGCCCCGCCCCTCTGTCTTCCTATTGGCTGGCCTTTACACAGCTATAACTTTTGTTTGCAACATGCTACAGTCTTGAAACTTACTCCATGGACTTGGACCACCAATAGGAGCACGCTGTAAATGTTTAATTGCTTAAGCCCCGCCCCTCTGTCTTCCTATTGGCTGGCCTTTACACAGCTCAAACTTTTGTTTACAACATGCTACAGCCTCAAACTTTGGTACATGGACGTAGGCCATCAAGAGGAACAAGCTGTAATGGCTTAATTGCTTAAGCCCCGCCCCTCTGTCTTCCTATTGGCTGGCCTTTACACAGCTCTAACTTTTGTTTACAACATGCTACAGCCTCAAACTTTGGTACATGGACGTAGGCCATCAAGAGGAACAAGCTGTAATGGCTTAATTGCTTAAGCCCCGCCCCTCTGTCTTCCTATTGGCTGGCCTTTACACAGCTATAACTTTTGTTTGCAACATGCTACAGTCTTGAAACTTGCTCCATGGACTTGGACCACCAATAGGAGCACGCTGTAAATGTTTAATTGCTTAAGCCCCGCCCCTCTGTCTTCCTATTGGCTGGCCTTTACACAGCTCTAACTTTTGTTTACAACATGCTACAGCCTCAAACTTTGGTACATGGACGTAGACCATCAAGAGGAACAAGCTGTAATGGCTTGATTGTTAAGCCCCGCCCCTCTGTATTCCTATTGGCTGGCCTTTGCACAGCTATAACTTTTGTTTGCAACATGCTACAGTCTTGAAACTTGCTCCATGGACTTGGACCACCAATAGGAGCACGCTGAAAATGTTTAATTGCTTAAGCCCCGCCCCTCTGTCTTCCTATTGGCTGGCCTTTGCACAGCTCTAACTATTGTTTACAACATGCTACAGCCTCAAACTTTGGTACATGGACGTAGACCATCAAGAGGAACAAGCTGTAATGGCTTAATTGCTTAAGCCCCGCCCCTCTGTATTCCTATTGGCTGGCCTTTGCACAGCTATAACTTTTGTTTGCAACATGCTACAGTCTTGAAACTTGCTCCATGCACTTAAACCAAGTTGACCACCTCTCACACCCGCGCACACACGAACGCACATGCACACATGTGCACACACACTCATTGAAAGTCAATGGAGAAAATCGGGGAAACACGTAACTCTGTCATTTCTCGACCGTTTCAGAAGCAGGGCGGCTCGCCGGAACCGGTCCGCCCCCCTGAACGAAACCAAATGGACCCTTACAGCTCAGACATCTTAGCATTAGCATGTTAGCATTAGCATGTTAGCATATTAGCATGTTAGGATTAGCATGTTAGCATGTAGCATTAGCATGTTAGCATTAGCATGTTAGCATTAGCATGTTAGCATTAACATGTTAGCATTAAAATGTTAGCATGATAGCATGATAGCATGTTAGCATGTTAGCATTAGAATGTTGGTGGCAACGTAATGCGCAATAAACTAAGACAAAATACCCCATTGAAAGTCAAATGGGGAGACCTGGCTCACATGTAACCAAATGGACCCTTCTTGAGGCTAAATGTCATCAAATGGTGGTCCGTGGCTCAAATGCTGCACAGACTTGGCAAGCTTCAGGCACCCAGTAAAATTTCTTGAAATTTTGTTTCTAGTTATCTTAACTTTCTAAAATATCAGCGTATTAACACAACAATATAGCAATGCAGACTGATACCAGCTGGACTACAATAGTAGGCTACTTCATCCAAGTCCAAACTTCACATTCATACTTCAGAATAGAAAGCTTATAGTGAGCCCATTATTTCCCTATCCTTAATAATTACACTTTTCTGACTTTAGCAGATCAAACTATATAAAATTAAGTAGTTACCCCTCTCAAACATCACCCGTGTTTATTTCACACTGTCGCCCAGAGGGCTTCATGCTTTTGTATAGGGCTTCACCAAATGTAGCATTTAGCAGCAACAAAGACACACGCACCAAAGACACCAACGAATATGATCGCATTTGATTGGTTGATTTAGCGACGTCATTCAGTTACAATGAAGACGATTGGTCTGTTCACGCACCATTCTTGGCGCGCATTATTGGCGCGCATCGGGCACCCATTAGGAAAACATTGCAAACACAAATAACTATTAAATAATGTATTGGTTATAGGTCTGAGAGCAGACCCAGAGCAGTTACAGTTCCCCGTGTACAGTACACTAACAAAAGGACCGCAGGTATATTTAGCTTAATAAGTCGACGTACAGACATCAAACATAAGCACAAAACAATGCTTATTTGCTTCACTTAAAACGGTTAAGATACACATAATAAATCAAACTTACTGTGCAAGACAGGCAGGGATTAGCCTCGGGGACCCAGCGTTTAGGCAGGGATCAATCTAGTCGAAAAGATCCGAAAATAAACACACAAGCGAGCCACAGGCACAGACAGTGTCACACACACACACAGGCAGCTGCGATGCACTGACGGCTGACACAGGAAGAGGAAGAGAGTTGTGACATACCACTCAGCTTTAATAGGGGTATTTTGGAATGGTCCACTCCTTGTTATCGCCTCTGTAGGCAACTATTTTTGTGGTTACAAATTATGCATAAACCGTAAGAGGAAGATTTAAAGCAAAATCACAACCCATTGTCCTCAAGGTATGGTGCTTATAAGGCTTAATTTAAAATGCAACACCCCTGCCTATAAAATGCTCTGACCCAGTCTCCTAAAGATAATGAAGTGGGAGGAACCCATATTAAGAGGGACGTACAGCTGCTTTCATCTTTCAAATGTGAATTGCAATATAAATGAAATGTTGTTGTTATTATTATTATTATTATTACTACTACTACTACTACTACTACTACTACTACATGAATACTAATACTATTAATAAGATGATGCTGGTACTACTACTACTACTACAAATAATAATAATAAGAAGAAGAAGATTGTAGCCAAATATCTGAAACTTCACTCAATCCATATTGAGAGTAAGCCGGATTTATTGGCACTGGGCCTGATTTTTTAGGCCACTGATAAAGGTCAAAGGTCAGCCAAAAGACTGCAAAAGCTGACCATTTTCTGGAATTAATCGCTCAAGATATATTTTTTAAATCTGAAACTTCACTCAATCCATATTGAGAGTAAGCCGGATTTAATGGCACTGGGCCTGATTTTTTTTAGGACACTTATAAAGGTCAAAGATCAGCAAAAAGACTGCAAAGCGGGCAATCTTTCCCTCTCAATAACTCCACAACGATAAGGACTTGGGGTCTAATTTTGATATATGTCGTTCAGTTTTTCGAGACGATCAAGTGGATATCTTGTTTGTTCTGGTACGACACTTTTCAAAACTTCAGATCTTCCTTCAGGATCGTGTTAGGTTGTAAACCTATATGTACCTTCCGAAAGTGGAGGAAGCCAACTTAGGAGTGGCGTACCGGGACAAAAAACTGAACAACATATCTCGAAATCGGAATCCAACTCCTTATCGTTTTCGAGTTATTAAGCGAGATAGCGAACCTGTAACCCTAATCAATTAAGAGAACCGTATGTCCGTGTGGGAGGAAACTTATATTGGTGTTTTCAGCGCAACAAGCTGATCAAGAATCTGGTCTCGCTTTTGCTCTACGACATCGGCAACCCTAACCCTAACCCTAGCACGTTTTGGTGGCTGGGTTAGGGTTAGAAAACAGTAAGTCCGTGTGTGAGGAGAGTTATATTGACGCTTTCAGGGCGACACGCTGATCAATAATCTGGTGTTTGATTTGGTTTTCGACCCTTACTTTTCCCTGTAGATACATATTTATGATTATCTCTAAGACGATTTGACAAAACTTTACAATTCTGACATATGTCAGTCTACCCACCGATACGAATCGGTCGGTACCAGGGCCGAACCGGTGGCATGCACGGTTCGTGCGTGATCTTAAAAAAGCAAATATAAAAAAATATATAGAGCAGGCTTCGATTTGAGGCCTTCTGCACCAAGTGAGACCCCCCTCCCCCCAACAAGAAAAAAAGAAAAGAAAACGGCAAACTGCATGGATAAAACGTTGATTCAATGTTGTCATTTCAATCATTAAATGGGGGGAGGGGGGGTGTGAGGAGGGTGTGCCTCCCCCCCCCCCCTCCCCCCATCAAGAAAAAAAAAGAAAAAGGCAAACAGCATAGATTCAATGCTGATTCAATGTTGGCATTTAAATCATTGAATTTACACCATAGATTCAACGCTGATTCAATGTTGGCATTTAAATCATTGAATTTACACCATAGATTCAACGCTGATTCAATGTTGGCATTTAAATCATTGAATTTACACCATAGATTCAACGCTGATTCAATGTTGGCATTTCAATCATTGAATTTACACCATAGATTCAACGCTGATTCAATGTTGGCATTTAAATCATTGAATTTGCACCATAGATTCAACGCTGATTCAATGTTGGCATTTAAATCATTGAATTTGCACCATAGATTCAACGCTGATTCAATGTTGGCATTTAAATCATTGAATTTACACCATAGATTCAACGCTGATTCAATGTTGGCATTTCAATCATTGAAATTTGCACTGCAATACAACGGTCTTCAACCGTAACCAAAAATCAACCGTAACGACTATAATTCAACGTTGAATAACCATCTTTTGCTATCTGGGAAGGGAGTCAAACACTAGTGTCGCCACCATTACTAGATTATGTCCGCATCGCGTCTGTCAGGCATGTTGCCACGTCTGCACATTATAAGCGTCTTGGGCTTGTTTATTTAAGTCACTTGCTGGGTGAACGTTGTTGTTTAAACCCGCGGTTCATTTGAAGCACCCTCAGTTTAATGATGATAAACTTATTTGACGTTGTTGGCTTGTTTTCATAATGATTCAAGATAGATTTTGTGGCTTGTTTTCGCGGACCTGGCTGCTTGTCTCTTCCAATATGGCAACACAAGTTCTCTGATCAGAAATGAAACGTCCAATGCAGCATCAGTCAGAATTAAATGGAGTTGATCAGAGCAACTAAGGGAGCAGTGAGGTTGCTCTTGGTTGCATAGGCCCACATGGCACCTGGGTCCCAAGGAATATTTCAGGGTGAATTGTACCGTATCATGCATCTAGTGTTGGGCAGAGCTCTGCTGGATATTTATTTTTGGCTGGAGGAATCAATATCATGTCAATTGATTCATGCTAACTATCTATAAACTAATTGATCCTGCTGTTTAAGTAAATGATTTGACTGGCTATAAGGTGGATGCTTGCACATTCAGGAATCTCAACAATTATTTTAATTGGTAGGCCTATTATGACAGCACAGTGCGCTCAGTGCTTTTTGATGAATTGAACAATGTGGACCCTGTTGTAAACAAGTGTAAGGCTTAATTGGGTCGTCCACTCACAGTTAACAGTCTTTGTATTGAGTTTGTGCTTGAAATGTACTGTAATTCTGCAAACTGTTAATAAAGATTTCAATCAATCAATCAAAGTGCGCTATTTCCGAACGTGCCCATTGTGTCAATGGGTGCTTCAGGCCTCAAGCACGCCCGACTCGATGCCTATACCTATGCTTGGAGAAATGGCGGCATAGGTTACAGCAGAGCCATCTAATACTAGGAGAGTTGCGATGAGCGGGCACAAACCGAGCACTGTTCATGCAGCCTGAAAGGCGGACAAGTGGAGTTTGAATACATTGTTTTCAACAAGGGCGGTGCAAATAAGAGCTATTTAGGCATGTGTGCAACATGACAAATGTTTTAAAAGTATTATTCAGTGACGACTAAAGTCTCTGTAATGTGTTTGTCGTACGATTAGGCTACTGCAAACAATCTAAAATAATGGATTTAAGAATACTAAAGCTGGGCTGTTGCCTGGGTCCATGCATTTCTGCCTACTTCTGTCCTTCTACCCATTTGTAGAAGAAGAGCCGTGCCATTGAACTGGCCCCATGAAGTGAACGGAGTTTTCGTAACTCTGTCTTACTCTATGGGTCTGTTTTACAGGTAAGTACATATGGTGCGCCAGGGAAGTGTTTAACATTAAATAAAACGCACAGTCTGTCTTTAAAGATAGGCATTGGCTCATTGCTAATATTTCTGCTATGCTTAGCCCAGGAACAGAGACGTGGTGTTTCTCCTATGCTCAGCCAGGAAAGAGGTATGGTGTTACTGCGTTGCTAACACTGCTGCTAAATGATTGATTTGAATTCTATCAGCGTACGGCTTAGATGATACTATACTGTGACTGAAGCTAACTCGCTTTAACGTCAACTTTAGCTATATCCATGTCATTTTAAAGCGATTCATAGCCTGTTCTCATACTGCTTCTGTTTCCATTTCCTGAGCGACAGCCCTTCATAGTGATCATACTGACGAGATGAACCTTGGATGCTGGGAAGGTCCTCCCCGTGGTTTGCCGCATAGTCACATAGTCTTCATCGCAGCTGCAGCCATTATCGGATACGCTCACATTGGTGGCATACGTGGATCTGCTGCTACTGAAACCACGAGGCAGGTCCTCAGTTAATCAATCTGCATCTTCACCTGGGCTGCATTTGTTCTTTTAAGTTCTTAATTCTATATTCACATGCAGTCGCTCAGCCACTTAAGTAGTGTTTTGGTTTGCCAAATCGTCTTAAAACCTACAACTCTGCAGGGTCCTATTCATCTTCCAAGTGCTTCTGTGTATCCTATCATAGTAGTGCTTTTAGTTAACTGTTTTAAATCTCAAAGGCATTATAACTGGCGTTCAGCTTCACTCCAGATCCTTCAGTGAGTAATCTACTGGCAATCCTATAATTGTGTTTCGTACTTTCTATGTGGTAAATCCTATGCATGATATTTCCACTTCTGACTTTACTTGGTTGCCCACCATAAAATCACTCAAAACAACTAATTTCATTAAGGTATATCTGTGACAGCAACTAACACTGGTCTTTGTCCTTTCTCTTCCATGCCTCGTTTTCTGCCATGCTGTCCATCCGCAAATGTCATGAGCCCCTATTCACGGCGGATTCCGGAAGCAATGGCCAGTTCTTGGTTCTGCAAAAGCTGCTTCTTCTGTGTCAAGGCTGTGGGCTGCCTCCTAATCGCTACACGTCACACTCTTTAGGATCGGCACAGCAGCACCAAAAGTTCCAAATGCTACACTCTACAAGCTCTGGGCCGGTGGTCTTCTGCAGCTGTTGAAAGCTACGCTCTGCTAAACTCGGATGCATTTTTTCAGGCTCAGAACTAATGAGCTCTGAATTATGTTGGTTACCTTGCTGCTGCTACATATATTCATTATTTTGCTCTTTTGCTGCAGGATATTATTAATACTCTTAAAACTGTTTTTCTGCATGTTCTTTCTGTTTCTCAGGCCGGTGGTCCTCTGCAGCTGATGAAAGCTATGCTCTGCTAAACTCGGATGCATTTTCCAGGCTCAGAACTAATGAGCTCCGAATTATGTTGGTTACGTTGCTGCTGCTACATATATTCATTTTGCTCCTTTTGCTGCAGGCGGCCGGTGGTCCTCTGCTGCTTACGAAAGCTACGTTAGACTAGACTTAACACTTAGACTGCTAGTGGACCAAGGATTACTGGTGCTAGGGGTTAACATGGGATTTTTGAACTTTTTGGGGGGCCCACAGCGAGGGGCCTCTTATAGCGAGAATCACACCGCATAAATCAAAAGAAAGCCTAACTTGTCCACTAATAAAAAAAAAAATTATGATTCTACCATCTTCCATTCTGGAGATATTGACCTTTTTCTAACACCTGCTTTTGCCTGCACGCTGCTCGTGAAAAAAAAACAACAGAGATATGGAGGCTTGAAGTTGACAGACATTTCAGTTCAGTTTTTTTAGTTCAAAAGACCGATATAAAATTGAGCACAAATAATATCCTATACAAACCATATACCGAATGAAAGCCCTGAATGTCTACTTTTAGGAGGAAAACAGTACACATTGTACACATATACAGTTTTGACAGTAATTGGTCATTGAATTCAGCTTGTGCCCACCAGAGATAACTTCATAGAAGACATGGACCTGAACTGCTCAATATTCACAAAATAAGGCCTATAGCGACATATACATACTATATACCGTATGAAACATAAGACTCTCTGCTTTCATAAGAAAAATACTTCTACTGTAATAATAAAAATCACACCCCTGTGAAGTGAGCGGTGCAACTCTGTTCTCTACTTATTCACTACAGCTCGCTACACGGATATACGGACTGAGTCATGTAAACCCATTTACAGTTTGGTCTGTGAACTTCTACTGTAATAATAAAAATCACACCCCTGTGAAGTGAGCGGTGCAACTCTGTTCTCTACTTATTCACTACAGCTCGCTACACGGATATACGGACTGAGTCATGTAAACCCATTTACAGTTTGGTCTGTAAACTTCTACTGTAATAATAAAAATCACACCCCTGTGAAGTGAGCAGTGCAACTATGTTCTCTACGTATTCACTACAGCTCGCTACACGGATATACGGACTGAGTCATGTAAACCCATTTACAGTTTGGTCTGCGAACTTCTACTGTAATAATAAAAATCACACCCCTGTGAAGTGGGCGGTGCAACTCTGTTCTCTACTTATTCACTACAGCTCGCTACACGGATATACGGACTGAGTCATGTAAACCCATTTACAGTTTGGTCTGTGAACTTCTACTGTAATAATAAAAATCACACCCCTGTGAAGTGAGCGGTGCAACTCTGTTCTCTACTTATTCACTACAGCTCGCTACACGGATATACGGACTGAGTCATGTAAACCCATTTACAGTTTGGTCTGTGAACTTCTACTGTAATAATAAAAATCACACCCCTGTGAAGTGAGCGGTGAAACTCTGTCTTGTCCCATATTCTTTTCACTATGTACGGATTGAGGCAGAAAGTCATGTAAACCTTTTTACAGTTGTCTGTAAACTTCTACTGTAATAATAAAAATCACACCCCTGTGAAGTGAGCGGTGCAACTCTGTTCTCTACTTATTCACTACAGCTCGCTACACGGATATACGGACTGAGTCATGTAAACCCATTTACAGTTTGGTCTGTGAACTTCTACTGTAATAATAAAAATCACACCCCTGTGAAGTGAGCGGTGAAACTCTGTCTTGTCCCATATTATTTTCACTATGTACGGATTGAGGCAGAAAGTCATGTAAACCTTTTTACAGTTGTCTGTAAACTTCTACTGTAATAATACAAATCACACCCCTGTGAAGTGAGCGGTGCAACTCTGTTCTCTACAGCTCGATATACGGACTGAGGCAGAAAGTCATGTAAACCCATTTACAGTTTGGTCTGTGAACTTCTACTGTAATAATAAAAATCACACCCCTGTGAAGTGAGCGGTGCAACTCTGTCTTGTCCCATATTCTTTTCACTATATACGGATTGAGGCAGAAAGTCATGTAAACCTTTTTACAGTTGTCTGTAAACTTCTACTGTAATAATAAAAATCACACCCCTGTGAAGTGAGCGGTGCAACTCTGTTCACTATATACGGACTGAGGCAGAAAGTCATGTAAACCCATTTACAGTTTGGTCTGTGAACTTCTACTGTAATAATAAAAATCACACCCATGTGAAGTGAGCGGTGCAACTCTGTTCACTATATACGGACTGAGGCAGAAAGTCATGTAAACCTTTTATTTGCAGTTTGGTCTGCACACTGATCAACTTGCCCACTATATCAGTGGTTGCTTACTGCAATAGTCATAAAAAATGCACAATATAAATATAATAAAGTTCAGTCAAAATAAACATAAAAATACAAAACTAAATTACTTATAAAGTGCATCTCTGAGCAATACAATGTGCCCACTATACATCAGTGGTCCCTTACTGCAATAATCCTACAAAATAAAGTGCTTCTCTGAGCAATACAACTTGCCCACTATATCAGTGGTCCCTTAGTGCAATAATCATAAAGAATACACAATATAAATAAAATAAAGTTCAGTCAAAATAAACATAAAAAAACAAAACAAAATGTCTTATAAAGTGCTTCTCTGAGCAATACAATGTGCCCACTATATATCAGTGAGTCCCTTACTGCAATAATCGTACAAAATGCCCACTATATATATCAGTGAGTCCCTTACTGCAATAATCGTACAAAATTCCCACTATATATCAGTGGGTCCCTTACTGCAATAATCATACAAAATGCCCACTATATATCAGTGGGTCCCTTACTGCAATAATCGTACAAAATACACAATATAAAGTTCAGTCAAAATAAACATAAAAAACACAACAATATAAAGTTCAGTCAAAATAAACATAAAAAAACACAACAAAATTAAACCTTGTACAACCTACTGGTGTGGTACTTGTGGTAACAAGTACCACTATGCAGGGGCACCCCACAGGCTTTGCACATGTAGCTCTCTCATGCCGCTGACCCCCAACGCTGCAAACCCGACACCGCCTTTGGGGTGTCTTTTTGCGGGTGCCTGGGGCTTTGGGGATTCTAATCAGCTCATGGTTTCCAAACTGTACATTGAGCCTGCTGTCAGGGTCTCTGCGTGGTGGCCTAGAGGATCCCCCTACTGCACCCACCCTCGCTGACCTTTGGGCTCTTGGGGCTTCCTCCCCCCCCACTGCACCCAGCGGCTCTCCCACCTGCTCCCCCCCCTCTGCACCCACCTCCCCCTCTGCACCCACCTGAACCTCCCGCAAGTTGCCCCATACCCTGATGATGCTGACCAGGAATGATAACAGAGTCTTTCTTTTGGGGGTGCCCCTTGTGGCGTCTTTGAAGAGGATGAATGAATTGTACATAGCAATGCTAAACATATACATGATAAACTTTTTAGACCACTTGAATGTTCTGCGTGTAAAGGGGTATTATGAGATCATCTGGTCTAATTTGTCGACCCCGTTCATGTACATGTTTTATGCTGCAATGGATTGAGGCTTTATGAGCTCTCGTCTGACCGCCCTCCCCTTTTCCCTCTCCAGGACCGTGACCATCTTGTTCTCATGTAGAGTTGACAGAACCTTGACAATTTTTTTGTCCCGCCATGCAATTATAATCACATTATCTTTATGACGCATTATCAGTTCTCCAGGTGCCAGCTGGCTGAGGGTATCATCTCTAATGGCAGGAGGTTCTCCCCGATTCTTCCTTAGAGTCCCACAGACATGTGTTCCCAACCGTCTAAGATTGTTACACATTTTGACACTGTTATAATAATTGTCCATATACAATATGTAACCCTGATGTGCCAAGTCAGCCATTAGGTGTTCAACTGTTGGAATCAAGGGCGACTTTAGCCCTACATAGGGTTTAAGGCTATAGCAGTAACCGGTCTTGCTGTCACAAAGCATATAGGACTTCAGGCCATACTTGATAGGCTTAAGGGGGTTGTAAACCCTGAAGGCCAACCTCCCCCTCCAGAGCATCATCCCTTCATCTATAGAGATGTTCTGTGCTGGTGTGAACATGTCCTTGAACTTGGCCAACAAGTAGTCCAACACTGGCCTCACCTTGTGCAGCCTGTCCGCCGGGTCCCCTGCCGCATTGTCTGAAAAATGAATTACCCTTAGCAGCAACTGGAACCGGTCACGGGCCATGGTCCGGTTGAAGAAGGGGGTTGAAAGAACCTCATCGGTGCTCCAGTACAACTCCAGGCGGGGCAACTTTATGATGCCGGTCAGGAAGTAGAGTGCCAGAAAGTTATTGAGCTCCGTCAAGGTGACCTCTCTCCACCGCCACACTCTCGAGTGGACCTGCTCGACAGGGACCTACAATTTAAAATTGACATTTAGTATATAGATAAAAAAAAAAAAAAAAAAAAAAAGTATATAGATAAAATCAAAAAAAAAATGCGGCCAGGCGGCCGCCCCGGTTCCGGCGAGCCGCCCCGTGTCCGAAATGGTTGAGAAATGACAGAGTTACCATGTGGCACAGACAAACCCAGGGACACACATAGCTGCCTATAGGAGTGGTTGAATCACTGCACCACTCAAAGAAAAAAAAAGTGTTGCTAAAAAAAACACAGCACTACCCCTCTCTCCGTTTCTGGCGCCCCCTACTGGTATAAATAAGTAACATACTTGCACCACTCAAAAAAAGTGGTGCTCGGTTTTCTAGTACCGTAAGTATACACTATAGAATGCCATCTCTACATAATATGCCATCTAAATTACATAATTTTACCTTATCATAAACCAACTTGGCATAGAGGTTGGTTTGCACCACGATGTCCGCCAGCAACTCATCGGTCAAGAAGAGCTGGAAGAACTCCCACGGGGCACTGTCTGCTGTCAGTGGATCGTAGTGTGCACTCGGGTCGCCGGTGAAGGGGATGTGGTGGGGTTTCCAGCCAACATCAGACCACTCAGAGGCTGCCTCAGCTGGACGGTCACCAGCTACATTATAAACACATATACATGTACAAAATTACCATAAAATACATTTTTATTTGTGTAGTACTGTATACATTTGCTGCTATGCTCACACTTTTTTTACTCTGTAAACCTGTGATGTGACAATAAATCTGATTCTCAAAATAAGTCTCACCGAGCTCGCTGGCAACAGGCTCTGCAGAACTGGTTGATGGCCGTTCACCATCATCCAGAAACAGCGTGTCTGAAATGTAGATCAATTCAGGCATTTAGGTCCAAGCACATGTAGTTAGCCTTCATTTACTGTACTGTCATAAAGTAAAAGTACTGTCATAGTAAATTTACATTTATAATCAAATGTGGTGCATAGTAAACTAGGGTCACATGCAAAACTCACCCAAACCAGCAGCAGCATCATCAAAGGGTGATGGCCGGTCAATGTCATCTGCTGAAATGAAATCCCATATCAAAATATGTACATCAAATCAATTTTTATCTAAGTGACTTAGTTACAATAAGCACAGATATAAAATGCAGATATTGTTAGCATGTTAGCCTGCATAGAATGTCAGTACAAGAGTACATGTGTTTGCATTGTGAAATTGAATTGACATTGTAATTGAATGTGGTGCGTAGTAAACTGGTATCACATGCTAAACTCACCCTGTCCGTGTGAAACGGCAGCAGCAGCCCTGGACAATGGCTGTGATAACTGATCATCAGAATCAGATATGGCTGAAATAAAAATCACAGTAAAATATCAAAATATGTACATCATATCAATTCTATTGAAGAGACTTACAATAAGCACAGGTATCAAATGCAGATATTGTTAGCCTGAATATAATGTCACTACAATAGTACATGTGTTTGCATTGTGAAATTGAATTTACATTGTACTGGATGTAGTGTGTAGTAAACTATGATCACATTCTAAACTATTGTTAGCCTGAATATAATGTCACTACAATAGTACATGTTAGCCTGAATATAATGTCACTACAATAGTACATGTGTTTGCATTGTGAAATTGAATTTACATTGTACTGGATGTAGTGTGTAGTAAACTATGATCACATTCTAAACTATTGTTAGCCTGAATATAATGTCACTACAATAGTACATGTGTTTGCATTGTGAAATTTAATTTACATTGTACTGGATGTAGTGTGTAGTAAACTATGATCACATTCTAAACTCACCCCATCCGTGTGAAACGGCAGCAGCACTTCTGGAAGGCTGGTGGTGGTCATCATCAGACAGGGCTGAAATTATATCACAGTAATATTATCAAAATGTGTACATGAAATCTATTGTATCTTATCGACTTAGTGTTATTATATGGCCTCAGCTGCCTGACCTGACTCAGTGACAACCTTTCTGCATAACCATATTGATAACCATGACATGAAAACAGAAAACTGTCAGGAAAAATGTCAGGCAGCTGAGGCCAATATAACACTAAGTCAATAAGGTAAGGACAGAATGAGCAGGAACACGCATGCATATCATATAGTACATATATAGTGCTATAATCGAAGTGTTTGAATGAAAATGTAGAACATTTTGTTCTCATACCTCCATGGGGTGCCTGGGCAGACTCACCCATCTCCTCGTCTGAGTCTGAAAGCCACTTGTCTGAGTCTGACTCGTGGTCTGACCTGCCTGAAAACATAATCAATATTACAATGTATTCACTTACTATGAGACCTAGCAGATCATGTCTGTCTGTCTGTCTCTGTGTGTGTGTCCCCTTTGTGCCCATATATGGAGCCGAGTGATTTGTGAATCACTCGGCTCCATATATGGGCACAAAAGGGGCCAGGTCCGCATATACAGTAACAGCGGGACAGACACACAGACAGACAGATAGACATGTGTACGAGCTGCGTTCGCAGCTGAGACCCTGCAGATCATGTCTGTCTGTCTGTGTGTCTGTCCCGCTGTTACTGTATAGAAATAAATGATTTGGATTATGTAACATCTGCACGACAATATAAAAAAATTCATCCATGCATCCCATCCCATCCCACCAGCGGCAGTCTGAGATGGAGGGATGACTATGTCACTACAATAGTACATGTGTTTGCTGAATTTACATTGTACTGGATGTAGTGTGTAGTAAACTATGATCACATTCTAAACTATTGTTAGCCTGAATATAATGTCACTACAATAGTACATGTGTTTGCATTGTGAAATTGAATTTACATTGTACTGGATGTAGTGTGTAGTAAACTATGATCACATTCTAAACTATTGTTAGCCTGAATATAATGTCACTACAATAGTACATGTGTTTGCATTGTGAAATTGAATTTACATTGTACTGGATGTAGTGTGTAGTAAACTATGATCACATTCTAAACTATTGTTAGCCTGAATATAATGTCACTACAATAGTACATGCGCATGCTAGCATCCCAGCATAGTGATGGAGGGATGACTGCCGCTGGTGGCGACGCGGGGATGGGATGAGCAAGCAAGCAGCATGCTAGCATCATGCTAGTATGCTGCTTTCTCATCGTTGCGCATGCTAGCATCCCAGCATAGTGATGGAGGGCATGCTATGCTGCTGCTTGCTTGCTCATCCCATCCCCGCGTCGCCACCAGCGGCAGTCATCCCTCCATCACTATGCTGGGCTGCTAGCATGCGCAACGATGAGCAAGCAGCATACTAGCATGATGCTATGCTGCTGCTTGCTTGCTCATCCCATCCCCGCGTCGCCACCAGCGGCAGTCATCCCTCCATCACTATGCTGGGATGCTAGCATGCACTCATCGTGCCATCCTAACCCCGCGTCGCCACCAGCGGCAGTCATCCCTCCATCTCTAGCATAGAGATGGAGGGAGACTGCCGCTGGTGGGATGGGATGGGATGGATGAATGGGATGCATTTTTTTATATGTCGTGCAGATGTTACATAATCCAAATCATTTATTTCTATACAGTAACAGCGGGACAGACACACAGACAGACGCACGCTAACAATACATTAGATATTTTCGTCTTATAATTGATTCAGATGCAACAGGGTCTCAGGGATTCACTCACAGTAGATTAGAAAGTACAGTAACAAAACGCGATTCAGTATTTAGCTTAGCAGTAAACTAACGTGGCATAGGTCCACAGTAAAATTGCAAAATGGAGGTTCTTTCTTACCGCCTTCCTGGTCGTACTCGTCCAGGTCTTCCCTGGTGGGGCTCCAGTCGTCCTCAAAATCAATGACCTCCTCGTCCTCCTGGTCACTTTCTCCCGGGGAGAGAGTGACGGGAGACGGCGGAGGAGCTGCCGCAGCAGCCGCTGCAACGCGCGAAGACCGACGTGGTGGTGGTGGTGGAAGGGGGACCGCCGCCACATCTGCCTCCAAAGGCTGCTGCAGGCTAGGGCCAGCCTGGGTGTCCTCCTCGAAACCAGAGGCCTCTGGTTCCGAGTCGGTTTCGTCCTCCACCTTGTTAGCCATAAGCCACTCGGCGATCGAGGACTGACCGGGAAGGGGAGCTGGGGGGCGCCTACGTGGCATGTCGCAAAATGGCGACGGACAACGACTAGACGCGGGGAAAGGGTAATCGGGAGACACAGACAAACAGTTCACTAAACTAACACTAACTACACTTCACTAGACTGACAAAACAAACAAAACACTGAACACTGAACACTGATCCCTAAATCCTACTATTACTACTAACTAAAAACAAAACCTAACTGGAAAAAACGAACTAACGTGGCCTATACTATGGACGTATGCTAATGGACGTATACTACTCTAAACGGACGGACTACTAAACGGACAACTAAAGACTAAACGGACGGACTAAAGACTAAACTATACCTATATAATAATAAACTAATCTAATAATATATACTAAAGGACTACTAAACGGACGACTATGTGATCTAAATGGACTAAATGGACGATTGCTCTAATATAACTCACTCAAACTGCTCTGCTCAAAAACCGATGTCAACGTGTCTCCACAATACTACCTACTCCCACAAGGGGAGCAGGGCATCCGGCCCTTTTTATAAGTTTCGGTCTGATGACGCCATCGGAGGGTTGTAGATCCGATCGGTGCTGCTTTTTTTGCTGTCCGGGCGCAAATATAGTTGAACTATAGTAATCAATAAAAAAACGTTTTTTGGACCATAAAACGTATAAAAACGGTATGCGCATAGCACGGTTGGGTATAATAAAGCGTATAGAAACGCTTTCAGCATTCTAAGTGTTAAAAGATATTTTATAGGCTCAAATACTAATGAGTCGTGAATAGCATGTTATATGCTACTGTTTTTTCTTACTTACTACAGAAGTACAATAAATTCTTAAAACTGTATTTTGCATATTACTGTGGCAGAACATGCAGCAGCAGCGTTGCCGCATCATGATCATGCATGCGATCATGTTGCAGCTAAAAATTGCAGCTCCAGGTGGTAGACTACTGGGTACTGATTTCA
Source organism: Protomyctophum bolini (assembly GCF_963924005.1). Lineage (NCBI taxonomy): Eukaryota > Metazoa > Chordata > Actinopteri > Myctophiformes > Myctophidae > Protomyctophum > Protomyctophum bolini. The sequence continues at coordinate 1,259,217 of NC_137883.1, read as the reverse complement.
GATATTAATGATAATGATAGAATGTCCTTTTCGGTGATCCTGGTTGGGTCGGTATTCGTACAGGTGGCATCTGTACAGTAGGTATTGCAGCAGCAAACCAGGACAACGTTTAGGACTCCTGAATAATGAATTTCAGGGATCAACAGGCGCTGTACTGTTGAACACATTGACTAGTCATCACATAATTCTAGCATGACCTATGTCTGATCCAAGCCCACACTTTTCCCTCTATACGTGGAAGGATATCGGTATGGTTTTCCTGTTTCAGGAAACAACAGGTGCTCTGTTGTACACATAGCTTAAGGTTGGTGTTGGATGATCTGCTTTTTGGGGGATTCGGATGTTTTGCGCTGTTGGGGGATTCAGAGTCCCTATGGTCGGGACTGATGCGCTTGATCCTGAGTACCTAAAAAGCAGATCCAATACATCGCCAAACCATAATAAATATATTGCATTGATTATCTTATATTCAATAAATATATATATTACATCCTCCTTGAGTTGTCTGACTGAAATGAGCATTTGCGCCTGTCGTAGACATGCGCAGAGCAAGTTCAGTCAGGGAACCTCAGTCAGCGCGCCGGCCGTTAATTGGGCCACCGCAGCATCATCCGCATGATTCACTCAGCCAATCACAGCTCACCCCATCTCTCATACCGGCTACTTGATCCAGAGGTTTGCATTCCTCTGCCTTCTTGCTTGCCCACTGCTGTTGTATCAGCGTGCTGCTGTCATACATCCTTTGCCTTCTTGCTGACCCACTGCCGTTGTATCAGCGTGCTGCTGTCATACATCCTTTGCCTTCTTGCTGGCCCACTGCCGTTGTATCAGCGTGCTGCTGTCATACAACCTGCGCTCAATTCTGCTTGCTTGCTGCTTTCTATTGTATACTCTAGGCTGCGGTATACAAAGTGCGCACCCACCTCCACCCCAGCTACCACCTGTCATTTTGGATCTACTGTTTTAGGTACGGGGGGATTCAGAGTCCCTATGGTCGGGACTGATGCGCTTGATCCTGAGTACCTAAAAAGAAGATCCAATACATTGCCAAACCATAATAAATATATTGCATTGATTATCTTATATTCAATAAATATATATATTACATCCTCCTTGAGTTGTCTGACTGAACTGCTTTGTGGACGGAATGGCCAGTGAGACCATTAAAGCTGCATGCAACAGAAAAGGCTGCTGTCAACTCTGTGATGAGAAATATGAGTAAGTGTTATGATCATACCTTGTCTCCTCTTTCTGATCTTGTCCCACTTCTCGATCTCCAGTGTCAACCTCATCATATTTTCACCCATGTTTTCTGGTTTCCGAATCTTCTTTGTATAGGTGAGTTTTTGAAACCCTTCGTGGAACCTCCCTGGCTGATACCGGAAGAGCCCATCATGCCTGTACACCTCTACAAAGGTTTTGATGTCGGCGGCCTGTCTGTTCCTGAATCCCCTGCTGGTGGTAATGGGGCTGTCTGCCTGGGCAACTCCAGCACCTGTCAGGATGCGTCCCACCTCCTTTCCAAAGGCACCTGACATTTCGGCACACCTGTCAATTTGGGTGTCAGTGTACTGACCACCAGACTCTTTCAGCATGGCTTTGGGGGAAAAGACATTTCAAAAGACATTAGAGGAAATGATAACTGAAATGTCATTCAAAACACCATTATGCTCACACAAAGGAGGTGTAATTTAGATAAGAGTTTGAATATATTTATATTTTGTTGTTTTGTTTGTATTACAAAATAAAATCCGTTGCTTTGTTTACCTTTAAAATCTCCGTTCAGAAATTCATTGACCAGGTCCAGACCGATATTCCCCCCCGGTCGCCCCTGAAGGTTTGCCACCCTGTTCCATGTCCAGACGAAGGTTCTCTGGCAGATAACCATTTACACCTGACAAGACATTTCCAGTCATTTAATTAATATTAGTACATCCATGTTATTGTTTTTCACAGCGCCTACTTAAAATTAGACTAACCTAGGAGCATTTTGTGGCCAATTGCAAAATATTTATTATGCTTTTTTTCCCAGAAGTTTATCATGTCCATTTTCCAGCAGTTGATGATTGCTGGTCCATCCCCCTCTCGCACGCAATCCCGGCGGGTCAGATGGCAGAGTCCCTCCCACATCAGAATCTTGGAGTAGTTTTGGACAAGATCCAGTCCCTCTGTCCCCAAGCTGCACTCCTCAGAGCAAAACCAAATGTCTGTAGAACATGCCAGTATAAAAAAGGACATTAACAACTGTTTAATTCAGGTCTATTATAAATGTAAAAAAAAAATCTAAGTGTATTAATCAAAAACCATGTTTACCTTCCTCTGTGTGTTCACACCTGTTAGTGGGAAGGCACTCCACATGGTACCATTCAAAGCGAAGGCACTTCTCCCCTAGGTGACACTGCACCATCTCACCTCCAAGCCTTGCATGGCATGTGCAATAGGGCTGCGAATCTTTAGGTGTCCCACGATTCGATTCGATTCGATTCCGATTCTTGGGGTGACGATTCGATTCAAATCGATCTTTTCGATTTTTCCGATTCTCGATTCAAAAAAGATTTTTTTCGATTCTAAAGCAGCATGAAAGCAGAGTACATTTAGTAAAAAGCTTGTATAATTGTAAAGGTTTTATCAACTGAATGATTTAAACACACAAAGGTTAAATTCAAGAGTAAGAATTTATTTAGCTTGCACAAATACACACTCTCACACTCACTCTCTCTCACACACACACACACACACACACACCAGTGCAAAGGGGTGTGTTGTGGACAATAAACTTCACATAATTTGGAGTGGCACAAACTTGCTGACACTTCTCAAAAATTAAATGATACAAAACAATGAACATAGTAACATACTGTAAGTCTGTAACTGTACTTTAACTGCAGTCAGTGCAGTGCAGTGCTTTAACTTTTTGTGCAAAAACAACAAATAAATGCTTTTTGAAACAGGCTTACATTTGTGCAAGATGAATCTCATCTCATCTCTCTCTCTCACACACACACACACACACACACACACACACACACAGTCAATGCATTGCTGTTACAAAAAATCTTAGGCTTTTTTTAAAGTTCTTAGGCTAGGTGCAAGGCCTTGCCACAAGTATGCATTGCAAATATACTAACTTCTTTGTGGAAAAGGTAAACTGTTCTTAACTTCTTTGTGTACAAAAATAATAGCTTCATAAATGAAATGGCCTTAGGCTAGCTGCCTTAGTTTACATTTCTGAGCACATGCCACTTCCAAAAATAAAATTAAAAAAATAGAAATACTGAAAAATGTATCTTCTTAACAAACAACAAAATGCCAATAAATTGAATTAACTCAAACATAAACCTGCAGTGCTGTTACATAAATAAAATTGGTAGGCCACTCCACTTCCAAAAATAAAATGAAACAAATAGTTATTGTTATTTCTCTTTTATCACAAATGCTTGAGTTGACACAACTTTGACAGTGTAGGACTAGGATAGGAGGATTACTGTCCAGTTTCCATCATTCCTACATCACTAATCGGCAGGTTCTTTTGCAGGAAAATAAGATGATCTACATGTTCTGGAGTAAGACAGCTCCGCTGTGCTGTCACCACATCTCCAGCAGTGGAGAATACCCTCTCTGCCGCAACACTTGTACCAGGGATACACAGATAGCGTTTAGCTAATTTGGCTAGTAGAGGGAAAGATTTCTCATTGGACTTCCACCAGTCAAGGGGGTCTTCTGCAAGAGGATGTGGAAGTTCTGCCAAATACCTTTTCAGCTCCTCCTCAGCTCTGGTACTGGCTGATTGTGGAGCAACTCTGACCTCAGTACTAGTGAATGTCGATCCCAGCAGATTCACCAGTGCAGTAGCAGATGTTGTTCTTCTTTTCGGGGCAGGGCCTTCTTGAGCTGACACGCCAGGCTCCACAGCCACAGCCACAGCACTGCTTCCAGCCTCTCCTGGCCTCACCTGCTGCTCCTGCAGGAACACATTTATTATATTTTATTTTTGTAAACAAAGGGTCCCTAAGAGTATTCTTATTTTCTATTATCTAGTCTTAAGTCTTTATACACACACAGTCATTTATACATCACATGTCATTTTAATGTTTATTTTAAGCACTTAGTTTGATGAAATGTGCTACAGACTAGTGCTATGTAGGTCTTCACACTGCTGTATCTTTTTGACAGGTCCTCGTGGATCGTCCGTTTGATGTCCTTGACAAGTTGGGAGTCGCCAGCCTTCGGAGCAAAGCCCCTGTCTGTGTTGTCAGTGAGCATTTTGTGGAGCAATGGAGCGATGACTGACAGAGTGGGTGATGAATCCTCTGACATGACCAGGGTGGCTTCTTTCATGGGCTTGAGTGCCTTAACAATTTCTTCAGCATTCTTGATTTCTGCGTCAGTTAGTGTGGCGGTTTCGGTAGTGTTATTTCTTCGCACAGCAGGAGAGAGGAGAGCGAGACATATGGAAGGCTGTTGCTCCAGATACCGTTCAAGCATATCGTGCGCGCTATTCCATCTTGTTGCGACGTCGATTATCAACTTGTGGTCCTTGATCTCGTCAGTGCCATCCTCACGATCCGGGTCCTCCTCATCCATCTGCTGTCGCAGAGCTCTCTGAGCGGCTGCCAGGGCTTCAGCCGCACAGGTGCTCCTGTGAAAGTATCCAACTATTCGCTTAATCCTCGCTAGCACCCGTGACACAGTAGGAAGTTTCAGAGCTCGCTGGGCTGCGAGGTTGAGTGTGTGTGCAAAACACGTTACATGTGTTAGATTCTCATCAAGATGCATAGCAGCAACCATGTTAGCTGCGTTATCGGTAACAATAACCAAGTCCGCCAGCGTTAGATTCCATTCTTTTGCGACGTTGTGAAAGGTTTCATTCACATTCAGAGCAGTGTGACTTTCATGCATCACCCTAGTTTGCAGCACTTGAGACTGCAGCTCCCATTCATCTGTGATGTAGTGTGCTGTGAAAGTACCGTATGATTGGGTTGCCCTGGAGGTCCAGTGGTCACATGTGAGCGCTACTCTTTCAGCTTTGGTCACGGCTTCACTAACTTTTACTTTTGTCTCTCGGTAAAGTCGAGGTACAGCAGAGTCAGAAAAGTGCGTACGTGAAGGAATTTGGTACCGCGGCTCCATTGTTTTCACCATGTACCTAAAGCCTTCTCCCCCCACTGCACTGTATGGTCGCAGGTCTTTTCCAATGAAACAAGCGATGGCTTTTGTTATCTTCTTTCCCCGTTCAGAATGGGGTGGAATTTTTGCAAACTGCTGGAGTGTGCGCTGATTAGCTGGTGGTAGTGGTTTGTCCGAGTCTGAATCATCCTTCCATTCAGGGTGGTGTCTGTCGAGGTGAGCTTTTTGATTTGAAGTGTTCCCGAAATACTTAACTTTACCGTGGCAAAGTTTGCAAATCGTATGAGACATGTCAAGCCCTTTCTTATTGCCCGCGCCGGATTCACGGTAAAACCCGAAGTACTTCCAAACTCTTGCTTTCAAAGACCGCGGAGGCGGTTGTATTTCTTTTCCCTCTTCCATTTTTAAGCAGCACGAGCATTGAGCAACACCGAGAGAACAACAACACGGCGCACGCTGCTGTTGCGGAAAACGGAAATGGTGCTTTGCTTACTACGGCGGCCGAGAAGGGGAAATAAATAAAAAAATAAAAAAATCGATTCTTGGAAAATGAGAATCGATTCTGAATCGGACGGCATTAGAATCGCGATTCTAACTCGAATCGATTTTTTTTGACAGGCCTAATGTGCAATATATGAAGCTCCCATCCTCTTGACAGGTTTCACAACAGTACCAGTACCCTTTAGGCACAACGTCCAGCTCTGCACAAGAGGGGTGGTACCACGCTGACTTGCACAACTCATTGCAGCAGCGCACCAGAACCTCGTCTTTATCTATTGTAATCAAAGAAAAAGAAGCAACGAAATTAACGAGTGTGTAATTACTATGTTATTTCCTATATTGTCATTGACACTGATGGGACAGTCTATATTGGTTGTCAAATGTGAAGTGCAGAGTCTCAACTAATTAAAGGTGATCATTGCAGTGTTCTCTATAGCAAACCAACTGTTCGGTTCTTTTGGGTTTTGGTTTAAAAACAAGTAGTGATGGACATAAAAAAGCTCATTTATAAATAATGGGAACTGTGGAGTGTTAAAAATATGTTTACTTCATAATTGTCCTATTTAATAACTCTATTTCTTGCTTTACATTATGCGATACGTGTGTCAGTATAATGGTCATGATTATGTTTACGCATGCGCGACTGTGCGACCGCGACCATATGAATGGTTGCTCAGAGCGTCACACATTACATTCAACGTATTCAACGTATGTCAACAGGAGCACACAGCCCGTTGGTGAGTTAGATTTTGAACTGTAGTGTGTGAATGTATAATGTTTATAATGTTTTGCTATGGGCTACTTGTAGCATCTGTGCAGTAGTATTATCTCGTTGTGTCCGCGTTGGTACACCGCAAGTATTAAGCAAGCGGCGCACGGATGTTTATGTACATGTTTATGTAGCAATGCTAGTGTTTAGCTGTGGCCAGCGTTGGCTGTTTTGACAGGTTGCTCTGTCGGGACGCTTAGCGGACTGTAGCGTGGTGGAGAAGTCCTGTGTTATTGTGTGGTGTTTGCACGTCCATATAGTGCCACGTTTAACTTATTAACTTATTAACTTTAACTTACGGACTCTGTTGCCATGGTAATGTTTGTAGTATCGTGCCGGCCGGCATAGTGCGTGCGTGCGCGCGTGCTGCGTGCGATCTGCGCAAGGCACTTTGGGAATTGCATTCTGGGAAATGCAGTTTATAGTTTATACTTGTATTATAATTGTATCCAGCTCGCTGTATTAACAGAGTTTACTGTGCTGCTTTATATACATATTTATATATATTTATTTATTTTTATTTTATTCTTTCTTCCAGGTTTATGACCTGTGGTCTTTATCCAAATAAATTGACTAACACGAGTCGTGCCTGTGTGTGCTGCCTGTTCTTGCCTTTCGGAGGGCTGCATTTACCAAACTCCGAACACCAACAATACCTTCCATACAGTGGCAGAAAGGAAAGGCTGACACGTTGCCATTTGATGCAGCTGCTGCAGCGTTTTGGATATCTTCGATGTTTGGTGACATCCAACAAAACTCCACAACCTGGCTTGCAACTTTAGAAAGCCACTCCATTTTATTGTTGCTTTCTGTGAAGCCAGGGGGGACATGGTCTACTGTCTCCATGCCACAGTTTGTAGCTGCCAGAAGTGTGCAGTAGGCTGCAGTTGAGAACTTAGAACATAGATAGATGGAGAATAAAAAGTTAAACAAATTCACACACACACACACACACACACACACACACACACACACACACACACACGTATATAAGTAGTACCTCGATCATATCCCATGCATGGTGAAAATTGTCTTTCACTTCTTTCTTCAACCCTCTGTGATTGAAGTATGCCTTCAGCTGATAGAGTGTGCCTCTGGCAGCCTCGCTCCTCTTGGAAAAGGGCGTGTTCATGGTGTCCTAAAATCAAACATAGAGGGAAGTAGTTAATAATATTTTCAATTGAAGTACCTCAGCATTGTTCCTTAATAATGGACATTTAGTTTAAGTGATTACCTGCATTAAAAGCATTTCTTTGTGAAATTCTTGGGGGGATGGCACGAGTCCCTCCAGTCTCCCAGCCCCTGTCCTTCCATTTATCCTGGCCTTGTGGCATTGCTCCATTCTCTCAATGCTGAGTCCATCTCCACCACAAAGAAGGGGAATTGGTTTGCCATTGGCTGATGGCACATATTTTTGGAGGTTGTCCATAATTTCTAATACCCCAATCTTGGAGGTTGGATTGGCAGCAATAACTCCAAGATTGACCTATACAGGATGCATTGCATTGAATTAAGATAAAATATAATATAAATATAAAATAAAAGTATAGAACTATATAAAAAAAGAACCTTATTATCTGTCTTGGTGAAATTCAGCATTGTTTTAACATGGACCAATGACGTAATAGAAGCACTCACAACATTGCTCCTCTCTCGCATCTCTGCAGAGAACTGGTGAGGGATGTGTCGCTCAACCTCTCTCTTGATGTCCTTCAGAGCAACAAGGTTGTCTGCTAAAATGCGCATGACCACAGCAATCATGCGATCCTTGAACGAGTCATACTCCTGAAATTAGAAATGTGCAATTAAATAACATAATTAGCCTAAATGCAGTTAGAAAGCGAGATTAAAAACATTTTATATATATATATATATATTTCACCCATTCTTGAGATAAGGGACAAAACTTTTTTCAAACTGGATTTTTTTTTTTTTTAAGATACATTCAAATCAAATAGATGTATTTGTAGACACAGGTCTCAACTACCAATCTTGAGAAGGAACAGGTTTTTCGCATAACATTTCTTTCTAAAATGGGACATTTATGCACTTAATACCTGATTCATGTCAACTCCGTCAGACACACTAAAATCCCTTTTAATTGAATTTTATCATTTCAACAATAATATAAAGTCCTCAGTTATCTTATAATGGCTTTCAGTAATCAAGTTAAGTAATACAAATCTTTTAATATTATTTTGTTCCAATATCACACTATTATGAAATATCCAATTTCTCAAAACCGTCATTTCAACCTTTATTTTCAATATTATAACATGAAAACCATGTAAAAAAAAAAAAAAATCATCATTACGTATCATTTCAGTTGGTGTTTCAATACATAAGCACAAAAGATTTGACAGCGAATTTTCTATTTCTTTGGAAATTAACAAAAACATCACGGGACGAACGTCTGACGGAGTTGACGAACATCTGACGGAGTTGACAAGTTTAACTGATTTAGGTTCTAGACCACCTAGGATCTTGATTCTGGTGACTAATCCCACATTTTCAAGGATGAGGAATACAGTGGTACTATTTAGATTTGCCCTGTGAACATGGCAGCCATTTTTCAAAATGGCCGCCAACTTTCTGTTATTTCCCAATAACTAAAGTTCTACACCACCTAGGATCTTGATTCTGGTGACTAATCATACATTTTCAAGGATGTGGGATACATTGGTACTATTTAGATTTGTCCTGTGACCATGGTAGACATTTTTCAAAATGGCCGCCAACTTTCTGTTATTTCCCAATAACTCAAGTTCTACACCACCTAGGATCTTGATTCTGGTGACTAATCATACATTTTCAAGGGTGAGGAATACAGTTGTACTATTTAGATTTATCCTGTGACCATGGATGGTAGACATTTAAAAAAATGGTGGACCTGCTATTATTTTACCAATTTACTCAGGGAATATTATCAGAATAATATAAAATCTGTGAATACATTTCTTACCAAGAATTTTCTTCACCAATGTTTGTAAAGGTGTCTACTAACATATCCCACATTGGTTTCTATTTGACCACCCTAGGGGCATGTTTGACAGCTGCTGAAAGTTGGGTACCATCAACAAACAATATAAGGCTAAATGTTTTAAATTTCATTATGCTTTAAGTAGCATGTGGCATGTCAAACTAGGGGCTTTTCATGATTCTGGATCCATTCCAAGCATTAGTTTTGCACAAAAAACACTACGTTGGCTAAAAACGGCCATAGCCATCATCACAGATGTGATGAGGTCAGCACATGTCGGCACATTTGGGCAAGTGGCTATGGCCAAACTAGGGGGTCTATGGCCAAACTAGGGGTCAAACTCCTTGGGCTAAATTCGGTGAGGTGAACAGTGAGCAGTGAACAGTGAGCGAAAGACTGAAGACAGAAGATTTGGCTTCAGGACCATCAGGCAGGATGTGCAGACACTGAAGGCATCAGTGTCTTTCTCTGTGTCCCCAGCATGTCAACCAAAGCAATGTTACCAAATCAAAGGAGCCTTCACCTCATGTCACCTGGGGCTGGGTGAGCAATCGTATCCTGTATCTAAACTCACAACTAAATACAGACACTTGGCCAGACTGCCGTTTGAAAGGGTCAAACCCCTCATCCTGATTGGGGAAGACCACCCCACCTAATCACACCAACCGAACAAGTGAGGTTGGGGCCTCCAGGTGGGCCAGCAGCCATCTGCACAAGACTGGGCTGGACCCTGCAGGAAAGCAATCTCCAGCCAAGACAATGTAAGTTGACTATAACAGAGCCCCAGAACACAGAGCTCAGGAGAAGGATGGAGAAACACTGGCAGGAGGCCACCAAGATACAATGCCCCAGAGACCCAGAGTGTGCCACCACTGGCAATAAGGAGATCAACTGCTGCAGCAAAGATGTCATGAAAGGCAAGTCTCCACCAAAAAAAACCCTGAACCTAATCGGGGTGTCAAGAGACCAAAGTTTCTCCCCCACAGTTCCCTGCAGTGGCCAGTGAAGTCAAACTGTGCATCTGTACCTGAAAGGGGCAAGTCAAAGGCCAGAAAGCCCACCTCCTTTTAATGTCCTGTCAGTAGAAACTCAACCTGCACCTGAAATAAGCCCTTACCTCTCCCAGAGAAAGATCATCCTTGAAAATGTAATGATTAGTCGCCAGAATCAAGATCCTTGGTGGTCTAAAACTTGAGTTATTGGTAAAATAACAGCAGGTTGGTGGTCATTTTGAAAAACAATGGCTGCCATGGTCACAGGACAAATCTAAATAGTACCACTGTATTTCTCATCTTTTAAAATGTATGATTAGTCGCCAAAATCAAGATCCTAGGTGGTCTAAAACTTGAGTTATTGTAAAATAACAGCAGGTGGCGGCCATTTTGAAAAAAAAAAGGCTGCTATGGTCACAGGACAAATCTAAATATTACCAATGTACCCCACATCCTTGAAAATGTATGATTAGTCACCAGAATCAAGATCCTAGGTGGTGTAGAACTTGAGTTATTGTAAAATAACAGCAGGTGGCGGCCATTTTGAAAAATGGCTGCCATGGTCACAGGGAAAGTCTAAATTGTACCACTGTATCCCTCATCCTTGAAAATGAGGTCTTAGTCACCAGAATCAAGATCCTAGGTGGTGTAGAACTTGAGTTATTGTAAAATAACATCAGGTGGCGGCTCTTTTGTAATATGGCTGCCATGGTCACCACGAGACAAATCTGTGATGGCCCCATAGCCAAAAATGTTCCTTAAGGCATGCTCTAACTGTGTGCCAAATTAGAATACTGCCCATTATTCAAAAACAATAATTTTATTGTTTTAGGAACACTTTTGTCAACTCCGTCAGATACACGTCAACTCCGCCAGACACAAAATCTGACGGAGTTGACGTCTGACGGAGTTGACAAAATGGCATTTGTTTTCATCTTAACCCTCTTTAGTACAATGTAGCCATTTTGTTTTTGCTTAATTTTGTTAGCTAAACCTAACCCCTAAACTAAAATAATAAACATTATTTTTGAATTCTTAACAAAGATCATAATAATGTCCTGACGGAGTTGACATGTAAAAGCTGTGACCACATTGTTATCAACATTGTTTGTTTAAAATATCAAACAATTGAATGCTTGTCAGACCAGGTACTCCACTGTTGCAACAAATATAAATGGGACTTGGAAAAGGAGTCTTCAGGCTAAATCTGTCGACAATATTTTCTGATTAATTTAAGACTTTTAAAAAAACCTGACGGAGTTGACGGAGACGTGGGACGAACATTTGATATGAGATATTTAATAGAAAATATGAATTAAAATTAACTGTGTATATTATTTGCTATGTTGTTGACAATCTACTTTAATTTAGTATGTATATTTATGTGATTGTGACAGTATTAGACACTTTTTTGGCAGTTTGAAATTGTGGCCACTTGCTGGGGACAGGCTAAATACAGGCCTTTTTGGGTACAGGGCCTGCTTTTAACTAATTCAGATGGAATATGAAAACAATTATAATGAAATTAAGGGCATAATAATACACAACTGTATTACACTTAACTTTGCAAGTGCTTTTATTTTTATGAATTAATTTATTTTTTACATAAAATAAGGCTCTTATGTGTGGGACATGTTTTTTCCACTTTTGTCCCTCATCTCAAGAATGAGTGATATATATATATATATATATACATACAGAGAAACCATTAAAGCATTCAACCACATCATTTAGTCACCTCTGAACTGGGCAGCAACACCAGTGGGGAGATTGCCCCTGCTTGGTTGCCTGGGCCATCCAGGTGATGGAAGTGCACCTTGTTGCGGTGGGCAAATTGCAATGCCCAGATTAAGAATTGGTTGCCATGGTCTTTGGTGTGTTGTTTTCCTTTCACACTCATCTGTAGAACAAAGGCAAGTGACATTACAAGAAAGTATAATGTATTTTTTTTTAATTTAAGCAAGTAAAAATGTTAAGGGTTCACAAAGATCATGGAATTACTTGAACATTGTCCCAGCACAACGAATAGGACATGGACTTTTTCTGTGCAGTAAATTGAAGCCGTCTTCTTGAGGGCAGAGATGCGGTTTTCTGAGTTAATAAGACATACCAACAAAACAAAGTTGTTATGTGTTAAGTTATTTGTAAAAGTGCAAAATTACAGATGAGTGTTCAATACTGCGAGTACATATTATATTGTACCTCTACACTGGCTTTCATTTCCAGGATTTGTCGATCATGACAACCACAAATCCGGTCTACATGCCCTCGTGCAGCCTTCTTAGACTGGCATGCCCCAAGTGCATTCAGCATAGAAAAAACATTCAGCGAACACCCATGTCTCCAGAGCTCTACCCCCACACAGGCCTGGATAAAGTTCACCCTCATCACACTGGAGGTGAATAGCACTACAGAGAGAACCATCCCCAACCTTCGGCTGATGAGCTCTTGGGCAGCATCCTCTGTCTGTGAACTTTATATTAAAGAAAAGAAAAAACTTATGACAGTAACTTATATTTTCAATACGATGTTGTTCAGATATCACTCGATCTAGAAATTTGATTAAGTGATTTCCCTCTGAAAAGGCTCGCTGGAACCCGACCTTACTGTGCAATTACGCAACTTTACAATAACACTCAAACCACACTGAAGATGGATTTTGTTGTTTATATAGAAAATAGTAAAACACACATTACACACTCATACACGTACACACATACACTAATCTAAAACTTTGTTATAGACTAGGCCAGTCCGCACGATGCGTGATCCTCTACTAGCGTTGGTTTGTTAGCTTCTTTGTAGTAGCAAAGTAGTAGTAGCAGTGTAATAGCAGCAGTGTAATAGCAGCAGGTAATTTTACTGCAATAGAAAGAAATACACAAAACACAACTTCAACCGCAGAACATACAAGCAACTAAAACACACTATATAATGAGTACAATAAGGATCATAATAACACAATAACAACATTTACAGGCACATCTATATACATACCGACAGACCGTCGAGGCTCACAGCGACACAAATAGAATATAATAGAACCACAGGTCTTCGTGCATGCGCACATCTACAGTAAATGACGTTGTTGTGATGCCCTTTCTCACCCCTAGAGTGCATCACTGGTCCACACATAGCCAACATCTATAATTTCCATAGGAAAACCGCACACCTCCCACTTGACCTACGAGTGACACGAACAAAGTAGGTCACACAACCCTACTTCCGAATATCCTACTTAATTTGGCACACGTAAAAAATAAGCAAGTCTTAAACAGTTCACCCACAAAAAGAGAAAATAGATAAAGAAACAAATGTTATCCATCATGCAATCATCAGTAAAACTAACTAAAGGAGTTCAGTACGACGACCTAACTCCTTAACTGAGAGCAGATATACCCACTCTCAGCCACCTCACAGAGAAACACCCACTCACTGAAATGAAACACACACACAAAGTCAAATAGTCTTTTGTTTGGGTATTTCTCAGTGAGGACTTTGTTGTTGGTCCTCCACGGGAATTAGGACCACCAGCCGTCTCACATCTCTCCGGAGCAAGGTTGATGGGCCCGACGCTCCATCTTTCCGCTCCTGCGACCAGCTGATTGGTTGACACGGACACGTCCGCACCACGACATCCCGCACGACGCCCTGGCCATCCGGAAACACCTCCTCGACTCGACCCAACCGGAACCGTCCACGAAGAGCGTTTTGATCCGCCATCCACACCAGGTCGCCGACAGCAACGTTCCGGACTGGAACATGCCACTTCTGCCGCACGAACAGTTGAGGCCCCGCCAGCTGACTACACCGCCTCCAAAACTTGTCCACCTCGATCTGGACCGCCCGAAGTCGACTGAAGGGATACGAGGGGAAATCAAACCCCAAGACATCTCCCTCAGGTCTCACCCGCCCCAACAGCAGAGAGTTGGGAGTTATGACATCCACCGACTCCTCCTGGACCTGAGCTCTGGCGCCGATGGGCCTCTCATTAGATAGATTAGCAGCGAGGTAAAGAAGCGTTTGAAACTCCAGGGAAGTCAAATCATCGTCCTTCCCAACGCTGCTCATGGCTTTCTTCAGAACTTGGACAGCTGCTTCTGCCGCTCCGTTCCGATGTGGCGAATCTGCTGGGCTAAACACCCAAACCCAGTCAGTTCCAGCCACTGCCGCTTTCCTCTGGACATCATCCTTGTCGACCTCTGCCAGGAAACTATAGAGAGCTTCTAAGGCTGGTCTAGCCCCCACAAAATTAGTCCCCAAGTCAGACCAAAGCTTCCGAGGGTGACCCCTCAGAGCTGTGAAGCGCAGGTACGTTTTCAGAAATCCCTCAGTAGATAGATCTTCAATCAGGTCTGTGTGAATAGCGCGTGAGGCCATGCAGCTGAAAACGACACCCCAGACCTTCTTCTTTGTCCGTCTCTTCACCAGATATCTGATCATGTAGGGGCCGAACAAATCCAGGGTTGTGAACTCGAAAGGAGCCGCTGGTGTTCGTTCCGTAGGGAGATTGCCCATCACTTGAGAGCCCAACTTAGCCCTCCTCTTACGGCAAAGCAGGCACGAGTCACATACTTTGCGAGCGACTCTCGACCCCTGCACCACCCAGGCTCTCTTCCTCATTCGAAGGATCGTCCCAGCAATCCCCTCGTGATTCCATCAAATTCTTTATTAGTCGGCGCCAGTAGCCCACCGCCCCGCAGAGCTTGGTTAGCGTGCTACTACGCATCAAGTCCACATGGTCAATGAGAGCTGACCCCCACAGCTTCTTCGTCCAGTCAATAGACGCCACCGCAGGTTCTTCATCTAAGTCCGACCCCGACTCCACATCAGCAGCAGCTGGTGTACCACCGTCGTTGATCGGCGAAGACCTCCCATCACCGCCTGGAGACGAGTCAGGGCCACCATCACTACCTGACGTAGGACCCTGGCGCTTAGCCTGAGCCCTAGTAGTGACAGCAGTAAACGCCTTACTTTGCAGTGCTCCAACAGCCTCCCTTGACCCAGCAGCCACCTCCGCAGCGGACTTCATTGGCCACTCCTCCACTGGTGCTGTAAGGAACCTGGGACCTTGCTGCCACAAAGAACCACTGCTCAGCTGTTCAAGAGTGCTCCCTCTCGTGACAAGGTCAGCTATGTTCTCCTCGCCGGGAATCCACCACCAGTCCGTTACAGGCCCGGCCTTTTGAATCTCACCAACCCGATTGGCAAAAAAGGTCTGGAACCCATAACTGTCCTTCTGTATAGCTCCCAACGCTGTCTGGCTATCCACGAAGTGGAACCATTTCTCCACCTCCAACCGGCCATGTTTCAACACGTGCCCCTTCAACCTGGAGGCAAAGACAGCCCCGCAGATCTCCGCCTTCACTGGGTCACCTTTCTGATCCAGGGGAGCCAGCTTAGCCTTGGACTCCACTAGCCGAATCTCGACTCCACTCGCTGTCTCCCAGCGCAAGTAAAGCACTGCTCCATACGACTCTGAACTTCCGTCAGAGAAGGTGATTCCCCAGGGCTTACCCACCCAGCTCAACCGAGCGTACTCTTTAAAAAGTTCAATCGCTCTCCCTCGAAGCTCGGCGGAAAGAGGCTTATCCCAGGTGTCCTTTGTCAATGTTCCAGCTTTTTGAAACGCTCTCCTCACCAGAATGACACCCTTCTGCTTGAGAGGCGTTGCAAGACCAAGAGGGTCATACAACCCAGCCACCTGATTCAGTAGCTCACGACGAGTAAGAGGGTCTGGTGTCTCCCTTTCCACTTCGTCCATGGTGAGGTCAACCCCTGTGCGCAGCTTCCTCTTCCGAGCAGAGAAATTGATTGCCACCATGAGGTAGAGGTTGTCCTCCCCCACGTGGTAACCAACCCCAAGTGCCTTGTTGTCCTCTTCACGCATCTGGTTTGGCAATAAGACAGTCTCTCGCTTGCTCTCGCCGACTCCCTGCCTCCCACTTTGGCCAGACCGCACCCAAGGCTTCAGGTGAAACCCCCCAGTGGCCAGAATGGTCTTGACCCCCGCCAAAATGTAATTCAGTCTCTCTGGGTCATTGTGGGAAAGGAGACGGTCATCCACGTACGAGCCGTCCGTTATGACGTTCTTCTCCTCAATCATGCTGCTGAACTGTGGCAAACAAGCAGTTTCACGCATGCAAACCTGCGCGATGCACCCGGCAGGTTTATCTCCCATGTTCACACGCACCACGGCGGAATCCTCAATCTCTTCTTCTGGGGAGTCCCTCCACAAGAACCGATGCACGTGCAGCTCCTGTTCCTCCAACCAGACAGAATTGTACAATTTGGAAATATCGCCAATGGCAGCATACTCCCCCTCACGAAACCGCAGCAACACCGCGCGGATGGGGTTCAGAACGTCCGGGCCTTTCAGCAGAATGCTATTCATGCTCACCCCCCGGAACTCCTGGCTGCTGTCCCACACGATCCTCATCGGCGTGGAAGTTGAATGCGGATTAGGCGCCATGAGGTGGTTGATATACCACACAGCCCCGCTCCACTCCTCCATCACAACCTTTGTTAGCTTGACAGCAGCTCCTCTCTCGACCATTTCATGCACCTGCCTAGCATAAGCCTCCTTCCACTCCGGGTTGCGACCGAGACGCCTCTCGGAATTCAGGAATGCACTGCGATTGTTTGGCAGGGTAGTTGGGTCTTCCTTCCATGGGTAGCTGGCATCCCAATGTGGCTTGTCACTGTGCGCGTCGCTCAATCTGAAGGTCAGGCCTCTCCTGATTATCTCGAGCTCTCTCTCTTCAGCAAGAGTAATTTCCTTTCCCCCTGGAGCACACTTCCCACACCGACAACCTCCGCACACAGGATTGCAGGCAGCTCCAATACTGTCCCATCGCAGCCACTCCATGACATCAGCGTTGCAGGCAGCAGTCGAGCCTTCCCCACAGATCGAGCCTTCTCCACAGCTCTGCTCTGGACAGCTAACAGGTCTTTCCACCCGCACAGCCTCCGCTCTCATAGTCAGAGCACAATGTGTAGCCACCTGTGCCGTCACCTCCACGTCCTCAGTCAGGTCAGGATGCACGCCTGTAACCGTTCTCCCCAAAGGGCCGTCCCACAGGACTAAATCACCACGCATCCTCAAACGCTGAGGAGCGAGGCGACCCTCCCTGGCACTGATGAGCAGCTCCACTTTATGTGGACGCTTGAGATCTCCAGCTCGTGGAAAGAGCTTCTCCAAACGCCTCACATCCACTGCATAACCGATCCTGGCAATCTCATCTAGTCCATAGCAGTCCATCCTGTGAACTGGCCGAGACCCTTTTCTTGTTGCCACATTCAACTCCACAGTGTACTTCCTCGTTTTCACTGTAGTCTTCATCCCAGCCACACCATGTACAGATAGTGTGACAGGTTCCCCATATAACCCCAGCCTCTCTGCAGCCTGGTGGGTTATATAGTTGGTATCGGACGCTAAATCAATCAACGCTCCGATCCAGTCTCCTCTCATGGTTTCGACGTTGATTAACATCATGAGGACTGGGTGTACTTTTGGCCCCCTTGTCCCCACACAGACAGTTGTCTTCACCTGATGTGTGTGAGCCTGCCTGAGTTCAGCCAACTGTTTCTCCAGTGAGCTGATCTTCTCGGAGACACTCTCCTGCTGTGCAGCTGAGCTCCGAGGCTCTCTGTCTTGATCCACTCTGGGCCCCCCTCTCGCACCATCCCTCACCTTGTTACTGGAAATAGTGTCTTTGACGGGCCGTGGTTTAAAGCACAAAAGGAAGTGGTGATCCGAAGGATTATCCCCCTTTTTGCACTCGTCGTTCCTGCATAAAAAGTTCCTCTGACACGTCCCCTCATGGGGATGCAAACACTTCAGACATGCCTTCACCTTCTTTGCATAAGCTCTTCTGTCAGGAGCACTGGCGTTACGAAATGTTTTGCACCGATACAACTGCATCAAATGTCCTTCCTCTCCACATGCTACACAGGAGCCCCGCGACGAGCTGTCCTTCTCCCCACTCACTGTTGCCTTGGTGAATGCCCGCCGTTCTTGTGCTTTGTCTCCCGTCTGCTTACTGCGAGGCTGTGGCTCACTTGCCCTGCCGTTGTCCGGCCGCTTAGCCTGCAGTTGCTCCTGCCGTGAAAGGACTGTCTTTTGACACCGAAGAAAGTGCAACAGTCCACTAAACCGGTTCAATGTAGAGATCCGGTTCAATGGATCGGACTGAAACACAAGCCACCGTGTCTGCAGGTCATGCGGTAATTTGCTTTCAAGCGCACGGACCACCAACGGCTTATTAATAACCCCGGCACACTTCAAGTCAGTCAGGTCATCCAAAGCGCGTTCCACTTTCTGAATTAACTGTAAAGTCTCTCTTGGCTGGTTTCCACGCACTGCCGGCATCTCCTGCAACTCCATGACGATGTCGTCAGCGATCAAGGAGACGTCCCCATACCGATCGTCCAACGCATTGAAAACGTCAGTCACATCACGATAATACTCCAGTCTGAGTTAATTTTTTACCGCTTTGTCAAGACTGTCTAGCAGGTGGAAAAGCTGTAATTCCGGTAAGCCCGATGGCTCAGCTAGGCGTTGCAGTTTTATCCAGTTCTCTCTCCAGCGCATGTAGTTCCTCCTGTCCCCGTAAAACTTTGGAAGACTCAGAGGAGCCAGCGTCAGCTTTGGCGCCACCACTCTTACTGTTGGGACTGACGCGCCTGGCACGACACCAGGCCCAACGCCCGCCCTCCTCACTCCACCGCTGCTCAGCGTATAATTTGCCTCTCCCTTGACGTTCACGTCCTGCAGTGATGGCATTTGTGACAGGCCCGGGGGGTTTAGCAGTGCAGCGCCCAGCACACCGTCCTGCTGGTTGTCCTGCCCACCTGAAGCCCCGCCTGTGACTGGCGCCTCGCTTTGGTAGGTGTTCAGGTTCATGTCCCTACCCTGCTCTCCATAAGCAGGCGAAGGAAGCGTATCCTCAAAAATGTCACTTCCTTCACTTCCTAATTTACGCACTTGGCGTCTCAATGCTCGGATATGCACTTTCAAAGTACGGTCGTAGTCCTTCATGCTCTCCCGTAAAGTAGCACCCTCCTCCTTGGGGACAAAAAGGGCCCACCTGTCCACTATCAACTCAAGGTCTGTGGCAGTGGTATTCAACCGATCACACATTTCTTCACACTGATCTGATGTGATCTCACCCTTAAAACCTTTGGCATTTGCAAATTCACCATCAAGTCTTATTTTAGCCTTCTGGAACTGGTCTGACACAATGTCTCTCCATACTGTGCTTTTTAGCTGCAGCATGGTGTTTCTGTATTTTTGCCGACAGCTCTCTGCTTTATCTTTCACATCAGTGACTTCATTTTGGTCGGAGTCTGCATTCTCCTCTAGTGCATCTAGGTAATCATCATTAATGCCCCAGAACACATCATAAACTGTCTGAAGTCCCCTCTGCTCGTTAAGTAGCTCTTCTCCACTTAACGGTCCAAACTGTCATTTATTTTATTGACTCTCCTGGTAAAATCCCTTTGTGCATTGGTGCGCCTATTTTTCAAGTCATCAAGTGGTGCCATGGCGACCCACTGTGGTCAACCCCCGTCAGTACACTCACAAATGTCACTTAGAAAATGCAACGTCAATAAAAGAGTCAATACTGCCGCCAAGTGGCCGTTCTCTGCCAACACACCCCAGACTGACTCACCGTTCCTTTCCGTCACGTCGTCAGGTCTTCTTGTTTACGTTAGGGAGAAAATGTCACTTTCCAACAGCAAATAAATGCACTTTAGCTGGTAGCAAATAGCAATGTTAGCACCTAGCTTTAGATCCCCCTGATGTTATCCAGTTAGCAGACATGAACAACGATAGTATCTCAGCAATGCAAGCACATAGTCAATGAACACAACACACTTCACTTCAGGGAACGGCTCATGAGAACGTCCGACCCTTTGTAACACTATTGTGTGGTGCGGTTGTACGCGATGCTCCACTGTGCCGTGCGACGAGGTCCTTCACTCGAGGCTGCGGGATTAGCATCGACGTCCTTCCTTAGATTGGTAGCCTCTTGTCTTTGGTCTGGAGAGTTGGGAAGTCCCTCTAACGTCCCGATCCAAGTCCCGACTCTTCTTCGGCTTGGCACGGGGTTGACACGGTACTTTAAGGCGACGTCGCCAGTCCCGCTCCTCTTCCTCTCCCAAAAGGCTATCCCACTGGTATAACAATGGCTATTCACACTCGGCTTCACGAGTACGGATTGGCCAAATGCTAAATACCCTCACTTACTTCACTGTGATCACTTGATCACAGGGTTACAAGATTGTAAAATCACTAGCCACGTAGAATTACTGGTAGCGTAAAATTACTGTTCAGATATCACTCGATCTAGAAATTTGACTAAGTGATTTCCCTCTGAAAAGGCTCGCTGGAACCCGACCTTACTGTGCAATTACTCAACTTTACAATAACACTCAAACCACACTGAAGATGGATTTTGTTGTTTATATAGAAAATAGTAAAACACACATTACACACTCATACACATACACACAACACTAATCTAAAACTTTGTTATAGACTAGGCCAGTCCGCACGATGCGTGATCCTCTACTAGCGTTGGTTTGTTAGCTTCTTTGTAGTAGCAAAGTAGTAGTAGCAGTGTAATAGCAGCAGTGTAATAGCAGCAGGTAATTTTACTGCAATAGAAAGAAATACACAAAACACAACTTCAACCGCAGAACATACAAGCAACTAAAACACACTATATAATGAGTACAATAAGGATCATAATAACACAATAACAACATTTACAGGCACATCTATATACATACCGACAGACCGTCGAGGCTCACAGCGACACAAATAGAATATAATAGAACCACGGGTCTTCGTGCATGTGCACATCTACAGTAAATGACGTTGTTGTGATGCCCTTTCTCACCCCTAGAGTGCATCACTGGTCCACACATAGCCAACATCTATAATTTCCATAGGAAAACCGCACAGATGTATTCCCAATTTCTCATAATATTCAGGGTAAATGTTCAATTAGTCATCTTACCTTAGTTTTTTCTTGCAACCGTGAAACCTGTGCGTCCTGATTGAAGATGGCACAGGGAACATGGCCCTTAAGAAACTCATGGTTGCTGGAGCTTTATCATTACCCCAGGCCAATGTGTTATCCCAGGAAAATGTCCTGATGTCATCCTCTGTGGGCTTCAGACGCAGTGGCCCACTGGTGTCTTTCAGCATTTATTTTCTCTGGAAATGTAATAAGAGAATATTACAGAATATTTTAAATGTAATATAACATTAACAATAACACATTATTTAATATTACACAAATACTTACCTCTTTAATAATTGTCTCGGACAAAGCCTTAATCATGTCATCCTTGACCCTGGGTAGACTTTTTAAAAGGCTCCGGAACCCTTGTAGAAATTTTATTTTTTCTAACAACTGCAAACCCTTGGCCAAGGGACCTAAACGCCTTATTCTGATCTCCTGTTCCATTGCAACACCTGGGGGACTTTTTCTAGAGCCTCCACAGGGGTTCAATCTAATTCTTTTGGCATGTGGTGGTGATTTGCTGGGAGTCCTGTGTGGTGTCCTGTGTGGTGTGCTCCATGCAGGGCTCTTGTAGGGAGTCCTGGCTGGTGTTATTCTTGGTGTCCCTGTGGGGGTCCTTGCTTTTGATGTTGTTGGCGTTTGTTTGGGAGACATCATTGGGGTGGTGGTGGGAGACATCATTGGGGTGGTGGTGGGGGTTGTGACTGGAGTCACACTCTTCAGTTTCAGTTGTAATTGTGCATGGGTCAATGTCCTCTTATATACCTTTCTGTTTGTAGTTTGAAACATTTTGGATTTGCATGTAAAGCATAGGGAGTCCTCTCTAGAAACGTTGGGGAAAAGGAACTCAAATGTAGTAGGACTGGCAAGGGTAGAAAGTTTGTGCCAATTGTAACCTTTCTTTCTTTTAGTGATTACACATTTGCAATTGCCACAATATCTCTCTTTCACCTTCTGCTGCATTGATGTAGCTCCTGATCCTGTTGCACCTCCTCCACCCTCCTCCGCCACCTCTGGCATTGCTGCACCTCCACCTCCCCCACTCTCCTCCACCACCTCCTGCATTTCAGAACCTCCTGTTGCACCTCCTCCACCCTTCTCCTGCATTTCCGAACCTCCTGCTGCACCTCCTCCACCCACCTCCACCACCTCCTGCATTTCAGAACCTCCTGCTTTACCTCCTCCACCACCTCTGGCATTGCTGCACCTCCTCCACCCTCCACCACTACCTCCTGCATTTCAGAAAATGCACCTCCTCCATCCTCTTCCTTCTCCTGCTGCATTGTCTGAAGGGAGCCACAAAAAATAAAAAATACATTTACACATTCTTATGTACATACATACACAGCATATATATATATATATATATATATATATATATATATATATATATATATATATATATATATATATATAGTAATTGTGTTCATTAAACTGTAGGCCTATATACACCATAACAATAATGTACAACCCTTCCATTATTACAGAGTGATGTGACAATGTCCTTGACAGAATTAACAGGACCCTCTTGTAAACAAGTGTAATGCTTTATTGGGTTGTCAATGTCCACTCACAGTTAACAGTCTTTGTATTGAGTTGTGCTTGAAATGTAGCCTACTGTAATACTGCAAACTGTTAATACATATTTCAATCAATCAATTTTAGACTGGCATTATATGTAATGATCATTTTATTTATAGACTACAACTACAACTTTTAGTAAGTTTATTACTATTCTGATTGATTGATTGATAGATTAAAAACAGTTTGTAGAATGGGTACAATTGGTAGCATACACAAGGAAACATCTGATACAAGGATAAAACCAGAAAATACGTGTTTACACTAGGGTTCTCCATTTTTAATTTATCTGAACATTTAAAGACATACAAATATAAACTTCTATGCAAAAAAAAAAAAACAATACAAGAAACTTAATTTACAGGAGTACATCTCTAAGTACATATATTTATAAAGAGCATATTAAACAGAGCTAATTACCGTGTCCAAAAATATCTTCTCATTCGTGACCGCGTCGACTCAACCGTTAAATAGTATTTTCTCCTCTCTACTGAGCTCTGCGCACCGTTGTGTTGCGGATGGGAGGGAGCAAAACGAAGGCTAAAGGTAAAGGATCAGGTTTCATTTGACTACCAGCAGATGCAAAATGACCCTTAACAATAGTAAACAGTAAATACATTAAAGTAATTACACAATCACACACACACACACACACACACACACACACACACAAACTGAAGTAATAAGTAGCCATATGAAATACTTTATTGAAAAGGGATTTTAATGAGCCAAGTAAAAAACAGATGGATATATGGTATAAACATGAATAACAAACTAAATAGTTACACATTTGTCATAGGGTGTTATTCCACTCTGCAACGTGGGAGGCGCTGTGTCGTAAAAACATTGCGCACCGAGAGGAAGTGTGTCCGCTCGGTGGATTCTGTTACATTTTGTCAAAAAAGTGCATTTTATAGTTGTGGTGGGGGGCTCAGAGTGCGTCCACTACGGAAAGTAGGCTTTCTATTGACACAACCCGTGTTTGTATTGGTGAGTAGGTCAAACGTTCGTGAGATTTCCACTAAAGAGGAGAGGCTGGTCTGATTTCGATTTGAGATTTAATAGGGAAAGTCCCATAGCCTTAATGCAGGACAGAAATTTGCAGAATCGAAGCATTAAGGGGATGGACCAGAGCTAGTCATGTGGTCTACCTGCAAAGCCTTTGTGATCTACTGGTAGATCTACCAGTATGCATACAAGGTTTTACTCTAGGGAGTATGCATACAAGGTTTTACACAGATGGGTGTCTGAGGCTGTCTCACAGGAGAGGCTAGAGGACAGCAGGGAACTCACAAGGACACTGGATGCTTTGAGGAAAGAGCATAATTATCTATTCTTACAATTGTGAAGTTGGTCGCCAATGAAAAGCCCAAAAGATGTGAACATGTCCGCTACTAGCCAATGAAAAGCGCCAAAAGATGTGAACATGTCGTCAGAGCTCTCAGCCCCTCCCCTGCAGAAATTCAGAATCTGCAGCGTTCTCAACTTCTCTCCGTCTCTCCGCTGTCGCAGGAGAAGACACAAACAAGGAAGGGCAGGAATTTGATTTAGCTTATTCCTTCTAAATCTCTGTATATAAACTATATCTCTCTCGGCGATCGTGTTACTTACATCCAGTGTTGGCAAAATATTACTTTAACACTAATATACTACTTATTACTTATTACTTTAAAAAAGGAATAAAGTTATACTTTTTATTACTCCCTGAGAAAAGTAACTAGTTACTTATTACTTATTACTTTACTTATTACTTTTTTTTCCTCTCGCCTCCAGTAATTGCATATTTTGTCCCCAAAAGTCTTACTTTGCATTTTCAACATTAGCAGTCCCCCCTCCCTTATTCTGCAGAGTTTATTTAACTCTAAAAAGTGTACTGTATAGTGTGGGTCCATTTGTACACATTGATTAGAAGTAGATTTTTTCGACGTGGAATATAGATTCTTCCCTATGCACAACTTGCAGCGGACAATAATGTTCATCTCGTCTCGATCGCGGACATACTCAAAATAATGCGAATACTTCCAAGTATTGAATGTTATAACGCTTTGTTGTGCCGGTGTTTCTGTCTCCACCACCTCCTCCATTGTTAGTTTATTTACATCTCTTCTCTCTAACAGTGCAGTCTAACGAGTTACACACACTAATTTAGGTTGTTGTTCCGTGTTCCGGACAGTTTAAGGCCCGCCCTTCTGCATCCGATACTTCACACATACGTACCGACGAGTGTGCATCGTTTCCGTATCCGCTCTAGAGTCTAGATCTAGAGCGGATCAGCAGTCTGCAAAGCAACTTGACCCCTATCCAGTCTACCATTATAAATAAACACTCAAACCCACAGTTCCACCAAGGCTCGTGAAAATAGTAATAATATTACTTTTGAAAAAAAGTAAATGTAATATTATTACTCAAAATGTGAAAGTAACTAGTTAAGTTACATATTACTGGAAAAAAGTAATAATATTACTGAAAGTAGTATATTACTTAAGTTACTTGCCAACACATCAACATTGTTGTTTGTCAATAGTTGTTTTTTGCCGAAGTGAAAGAATTACACTGTTCGCTACTTGACATTGGCTTCTCATTGCATGCACACACACACACACACACACACGCACACGCACGCCTGTAACTCCACCACGGCTGTTCGCATTGCACGCACACACACACACACACACACACACACACACACACACACACACACACACACAAACAGTACCGGCTCCCGAAGAAGCACCACACACGATTAGAACTTATAGATGCACGGTTACATACAGTTTCATTCATGCAAACACGGCACTTCTGCCGCGGAGTGCGTGGCGAAGTAACTCTGGGATTGAGTGTTCGCGTAGCGGGCGCAAATTCTAGTACTATACATGCATACTGTATGTTCACTGCATTTTACTGGATTTTGATACTTGACATTCTCTTTACAATATGATAATTTTGTTGCACACTAAGTAAGTGC
Source organism: Protomyctophum bolini (assembly GCF_963924005.1). Classification (NCBI taxonomy): domain Eukaryota; kingdom Metazoa; phylum Chordata; class Actinopteri; order Myctophiformes; family Myctophidae; genus Protomyctophum; species Protomyctophum bolini. Next base: position 1,233,266 of record NC_137883.1, on the reverse strand, counting down.
ACTGAATGATGTTTGTATGTAGATCCTTTTACCATGAATAAAAAAAAAAAAGTTGTATTTGTTATTTTTATTCTAACTCACGTTTCTATCGGCGACACCGATGTTGCTTTGCTGTAAACCAGTGGTCCTTGAGGGGGTTCCAGGTGGTCCCCAGATAAATACATATGATGAGTTGGTAACCATCTGGACCTTAAAATGAAACCAACCAAACTATCAATAAAAAAACTCAACCTTGGTCACATTTTTTCAGTGGCAGCAAAAACAAGTCAATGTAGTGCAAGTCCAACTATGGCCAGAACATCTAGATCAGGGGTGTCCAAAAGGTAGATCTACCAGTAGATCACAAAGGCTCTGCAGGTAGACCACATGACACCCTAAAATATATATATCATTTAAAATAAAATAAATAAAAGTCCTATTCCAGGACATTTGTAAATCCAGAGCCGCTATTCCAAAGCCCCCTCAGGTACATTTATAAACTATTTTCAGCAATGAGAACATTTGGTGGGTAGATCTTGTTGAGCTGGTCCTTTTGAAAGTACTGCAGTAGCTCTCAATTCAAAAACATGTGGGCACCCCTGATCTAGATTGTAGTAAAAGGACCTTGGTCACATTTATCAGTGGCAACAAAAACAAAAACAATTCAAAGTAGTGCAAGTTCAACTTGTGCAACTGTGTGGCAAGAACATCTAGATTGTAGTAAAATATCTAGGTATTTTTCTTTACTGCGGTAATACGGTTGTAGACGTAGAATTTGACAACCAGACATTCTGTGTCAAACTGTGTCAAACTGTTAAACTATCTAGTTTTAGCAAACTAAATATGAACACTGGCATAAAATAAACTAAAACATAATTGCTCAGACACTTCAACCACTGATGGCAAAAACAAACATTCTTTGTTCTGTATTTGTATACAATTGTATAGTACAAAAGACTGAAGTCCTTAAACCAGAAAACTAACGCTAACCCTAAACCCTATAGGTAAGTGGGGAACATAGAACCTGGGGAACATAGGGAAGACCCCGCTGGGGTCTGTTAAGATTACTTGAATGCCAGAAACTCTTGTCACAATGTTTACACTGAAAAGGGATGGAGCTCGTTCATTTTGTATTGATAACGAGCAGTTTATCGATCAGCCTTATCGAGCCCACTATCAAGCATGTTCTAGCAGCTATAGATCAGTTCATTCGTTATTTTCAGAGTGTTTGTGCCAGGCGTGGATGATTACATTTATTTATTGATCACCTCCTGTCTTGATTGTTTAATGGTGCTTAATGTAAATCCCTCTGGATAAATGCTAAATGTCTAAATTGTAAACATGATGTCATGGGCCGCTATGCTCCATTACAGGCTTGATAAGCCCAAAGCTTATTGATAACGGGTACTCAATAAGCTTGTTATCAGATTTTTTCGGGTATCGGTTATCAAACTCAATCCCTAGTGTGGACATGCTGGTGTGTCTTGAGATCATTTGACTGAGTGAAACTCTTGTCACAATATTTACACTGAAAATGTTTTTCTCCAGTGTGGACAAGATGGTGCTTCTTCAGATTACATGCATAATTGAAGCTCTTGTCACAATTTTCACAATGGAAAGTGTAACTGCTCCTAAACCCAGAAATATGACAACGATCCAACTGATATCGATAGGAGTTTTTATTTTCCTCATACGACAACCGTGAAAAACTGTAAAGAAATCACATAATATACTTTTAAACACAATGAAACAATGAAATATGAATGTCCTTGTCAGCTAATCATGATGTCCTTATTATCTAAACAAACACAATAAAATGTACACAAACAATAAACACAAACAATGGCAGTATAACTTTTACAGACAAACAAACCAATTGGGAACGTACCGTATGCGCCTTCTGCACATATTTTAGGAGTTCAGTTAAGTTCTTGTTTATATTATATAATTTTATCTTTGTCATGTCATGTCAGACTCTCTGACATGAGAGAGCTCCTCTCGGCAGCTCTGCTCTGTTTGTTCTGACCTAACATGCCCAAGACCCAACAGGTGATTTAAATGAGGTAATCAGAGCAGGTGAGCCTAATTCAACCTGCCCAGGAACCAGACAGACCGCAAAAACAGAGCACAGTAGATGGCACTATATCACCATGCATTTACCATATGTACCCAAATAACATACCTATAAAGTTCACATATACATTTTCAGAAAGGTAAGCAATAAAATAGAATATAAATAGAAAATTACAAAATCCCATTGCTGGGACAGTTACAGAAAGGTTTTACCCCAGTGTGGATATGTTGGTGTGTCTTCAGATCACCTGACTGACTGAAACTCTTGTCACATTGTGTACACTGAAAAGGCTTTTCACCAGTGTGGATACGCTGGTGTCTTTTCAGGTGATGTGATACTCTGAAACTCTTGTCACAATGTTTACACTGAAAAGGTTTTTCTACAGTGTGGATGTGCTGGTGTCTCTTCAGACCACCTGACTGTCTGAAACTCTTGTCACAATGTTTACACTGAAAAGGTTTTACTGCAGTGTGGACACGCTGGTGTCTCTTCAGATCACCTGCGAAAATGAAACTCTTATCACAATGTTTACCCTGAAAAGGTTTTTCTCCAGTGTGGATATACTGGTGTCTCTTCAGATCACTTGACTCGGTGAAACTCTTGTCACAATGTTTACAATGAAAAGGCCTTTCTCCAGTGTGGATATGCTGGTGTCTTTTCAGAAGAGGTGATAGACTGAAACTCTTGTCACAATGGTGACAGTGGAAAGGTTTTTCTCCAGTGTGGACACGCTGGTGTCTGTTCAGATTATTTGACTGAGTGAAACTCTTGTCACAATGTTTACACTGAAAAGGTTTTTCTCCAGTGTGGACACGCTGGTGTTTGTTCAGATTACTTGACAGAGTGAAACTCTTGTCACAATGTTTACAATGAAAAGGTTTTTCTACAGTGTGGATATGCTGCCTATGCTGGTGTCTTTTTAGAAGACGTGATAGACTGAAACTCTTGTCACAATGGTGGCAGTGGAATGGTTTTTCTCCAGTGTGGATACACCGGTGTGTCTTCAGAACACTTGACCATCTGAAACTCTTGTCACAATGTTTACACTGAAAAGGTTTTTCTCCAGTGTGGAGACGCTGGTGTGCCTTCAGATCACCTGACTGAGTGAAACTCTTGTCACAGTGTTTACACTGAAAAGGCTTTTCTCCAGTGTGGATACGCTGGTGACTTTTCAGGTGATGTGAGACTCTGAAACTCTTGTCACAATGGTGACAGTGGAAAGGTTTTTCTCCAGTGTGGATACGCTGGTGCGTCATCAGGTGATTTGCCCGGCTGAACCTCTTGTCACAATGTTTACATTGGAAAGGTTTTTCTCCAGTGTGGCCACGTCCACTTGTCTTCCCCCAATCATCAATCATGGCTTCAGTGAGTTCAGTGTCAGATTCAAGTTTAACTTCAACTTCAGGGCAGTGTGAAGAGATGTCTTCATCAACTTCACTTTTCACTGCTACTAATGTGAACATTGACCCATCACCCTCCTTTGGTCTTTGAAATAGCATCTCCTGTTCCTCTTTAATCAGTGGAGCTTCTAGTTTCAACTGGACCAGACATGGGCTCCTCTCCTGCTGTTCAGGGGAAACCTCCTTGAAATCTGGAAGGAGGAGAGGGGAGGTAACATCAGCAGAGAGAAACACATTGTGTTTTCTGTCACTCTCTGTGATCAGCGTCTCGGTTGCTAGTAGATGAGATACAGCAGCATAATGTGACACATACATACAACTGAAGCTACTGGACAAACAGAAACAAAAGAAACAGACACAGGTGGACAAAACCACACAAGACCAGGGCAAACATAGGACAGTATGCATTAGGGGAGACTGTTGTTATGCATTTGCATTATAGTCGGATGGCAGTTGGCATAAAATAGTCTGTAGCGCTCCTTATGCATCCTGGGGATGGGAATGTGAGCATTCGGCTGAAGGTGCTGCACCTCTGAGGCCAACAACAGAGGTGGCCTTCTTAACACTTTTAATGCTGGGGACATGTTCAGAATAAAGGGTGCTAGAGTGCCAAACAGATGAGACACACACATTAAAGGACCTGAGCTTCCTCAGGAGGTACAGTCTGCTCTAGGGGTGTAACGATATAGTTACGAAAACAGCAACATTGATTATGTATCGTATCGTTTTGCCATGCAAATAATCGATTGTATCAATACTATATTTTTGTGCACGGTATTTAGCAATTTTTAGAAGATAAAAGGGGATTAATGACTTAGTTTAAAATAATGTCAATGTATTTAAAATAGTTACTGTATCGATTTAAAATAATTTAATCGTATCGGATCACCATAATGAACCAATATCGTCCATGTATCGTCAACCGTGTATCGCTGTTGAAATGTATCGTTACACCCAGGGCTCGAAATAGCGACCATTTTGGTCGCATATCCTCCCGAAATTTGATCAATGCGACCAATAAATATAATTAGGAGCACCAGTGCGATGGGGAAAAAACAATCTGGTGCGCCTTTTTTCTCCAAAAACCAGGTTATTTCCCCATCTCTCTCTCTCTCTTCCCATTTGTTGCCAGTCAGCAAGTGCATGAGATGACAGTCAACCATTTTGTCCTATCAAACGTGAGCTTTCATGTGCCCAACACGCATGCTAATTTTAGATTGGTTAAAGTAGCCTTAAAGCCCACCCACCCTCTTCCCTTCCCTTGTCCGGAGAAGCACAGATGCGGGAAAGGAAAAATAAGAAGAAGCTAAGCTAGTGTGCGAGTTACGTTACGCAAAGATGAAGCGAACTATTGTTGATTTTTTTTAGGAAGCCACCGCCTGCTGTTCTAAATGAAGTCAATAGTGTAGTCGCCGACGCTGTTGACATTGTCGTTGATAACAGCGATGCCGACGAGAATGCCAACAGACCACCTGTAGCTAAGAAACCGAAGAGAGCAAATTGCTTTAGGAAAGAATGGCTAAAGGAATTTGAGTGGCTTCGGTTTGAGGACGGGGCAAATGGGCAATGCACTGTGTTCATTGCAAAAAATGCCCGGAGATGGCAGGTAAAACTGCATTTGCAACTGAGACAAAACATTTCAAACATGAGAGCTTAACAAAACACGGAGGCAGCACGAAACACAACAGATGTCGGGACAAATGTGTTACCCCAAAGTAGGATTAGTGAGGCTATAGGTCGACAGAATGCTGCTGCTCTCTCAGCCCAAGAGGCAGAGCTGAAATTTTAATTCAATACTGCATACACCATAACTAAAGAAGAGCTAGCCTTCACTAAGTTTAAACCTTTTCTTAGTTTACAGAAAAAGAATGGCATTGACATAAACATGACTTAAGTTATGCCAATGATAAGTCATGTGCCAACATCACTGGCGTGATTGCAGACGCGTTACTGCTCGCCCCAGGACAATGCACGACTTAAAAATCACACCTATGTGAAGTGAGGCGCTCTTTATCGTTATACATCATCTCACGAAGAACTGAATTAATGCGATTGGTTGGTTAAATTTGTCATTTGGTGGACATTTGATGAGACCTGTGGGGACAACCCGGCATGTGATGAACTCTGCAGTGCTCAGTGCTACATTATACTGTTTCATTAATAAAATGTATTGCGTTATATTGTCTGTGCTCCTTACTTTTTTGGTATGTGCTCCTAATTTTTTGCTAGTATTCCTAACTTTTTAATTTGGGAGCACTGGTGCTACCAAGAAAAAAAAGTTAATTTCGAGCCCTGGTTACACCCCTAGTTTGCTCTGTCCCTTTTTGTAGACGGCCTCTGTGTTGTCTCGCTGGTCCAGGTCTTTATTCAAATGGACAACGCGTTGCTTTGTAAAACAAGCCCCGCCAAGAGAGCTAGCTCCCTTTGTAGGAGCAAGATACGGCCAGGTCTTTAGCAGGGTCCTTACAATATGTTTTAAACTCACATGTTCAATGATTGGTTTTTTTCATGATTACATTTGTTTTTTCATGATTACATTTACTATTTTCTGGTTATCATATGCATTCTACTCATTACCTTTTTCTATAGCCACATGGTCGGCACCAAACATCTTGAATGCTACGTCCTATGCTAGCTACGTGTGTATTCAGCTCTACAGTTCCCTCATCAAAAGGTCCTGCTTTAGACTTGTGCTTGAATTAGGCATGTACGTTTACTGTTTTCCTTTTTCTTGAACCATATATGTTTGGACAGTGGACACCTTCCTTGCATGAACAAAAACAAATGTTTCGTTGTCCATTTCTGTACACCTAGCCCTCATCCAAACAAACTCATTTGCAATGGTGCCGTGTCATTAGTCAGAAGGTTCATTGTTCCGAAATTACTATCCCTATCTCTAACCCTAACCTAAACCTGACCGCAAGCACGGGAGCAGTGCATGTTCGGACTAACGTGACTTCGGATCTATGGGCAGTTCCCTTTGCAATGACCTACCAACAGTGATGAAGAAGTGTGTGAAAACATGTAAGGTAGGTGATGATACCAATTTGTTCAGTCAGTGGCATAGCAGGCACTACCCCCATATGTTTTACAAATCTTGGTTGTATAAACACGTCTGTCATCTCGTCTCTGTTCATTTTATGACAGTCACGTGTGTTACAGCGGGCCACGTGTCGAAAATAGCAGATCTACAAGCAGGGGTGTGCTGAAGGCGGCGCTAGTGCTGGGAACCCATTGGCTTGAGAGATGAGAGAGTTCTGAAGGTTTTTTTTATTTCCACAACAGCTACCAGATCACACGCCATGCGCCCCTTAATGCTGACGTCACGTTGCCAGGCTCAGTGGCAAAGATTTCAGCACTTTTTGAATCCAAGGTACAACAGGACAGTCAGAGAGGAGCACATGTTTAACTAGCTGTAAATAAAACGGTACCTACCCATCCTGTACAACTTTACTACGGGTTGCAGCGTCGCATCAAACAGTCCATGTCCCTGGCGGTCCATATCCCGCTGTTCCTCTGACCGTGCTGAATGACTTTTGGAGGCCATCTCTCTCCTGATGGCGTGAGATCTCCTCCTGTGGTGCTCTGTGGAAATCACCAACAGAGAAGAATGTTTAGTTATCATTCAGCAAGCTGAATGATAACAGCATCCTGACATGCTGTCTCCATAATGGCCATCGGACATAGATCACACACACACACACACAGTCGTGAATACATGTTCATAAAGGAGAGTTTATGAATGAATAGTACGGCTGCTTAGGGACAATTTGATGTTTAAACAACGTGTCCATTGGAGCTAAAGTGAAAACATTCACCCAAAATAGCAGATCCACAAGCTCAAACAACGCATCAAGTTGAGACATATTGTGGGCTTGTAGATCAGCTATTTTAGGTGTCGTAGTCCATATTTTAGGTCCAAGTATAAAGGGTTTAAGTGGTTAAACTGAAGAGACATTGATACATTCCAAATATGAGAGTATTCTGCAGCACCACTGGACCAGCTGGGCTAGTCACTGTAGGCCCATCATTAACCCTAACCCACCCACTGGGCTAGTCACTGTAGGCAGTGTTGTACCCCAACGCGTTCAAAGAACCATCCTTCACAAACTCGTTCATATTCAGGGTGAACGTGAACGGAACGTACTGCATTTCTACTTGATGAACGTCATCGTGAACGCGTTCATTTCTGGCGTGTGTGAACGTCACTTTCGCAGGTTCAACTTCAAAAGAGTGAGTGAGTGTTTCCATAGAGCCTTCCAGGCTAAATCCCCGACGCTAAAACATACACCCTAAACATGCCTTAAGGCTCATACATAGTCTGGATTTTCGGTGGTGGGGTGACCACCGAACTACAACATGACGTCACTGAGCCGCGGTGAAGAGCAAACCACCGCCACCGCTCCAGCCCATCTCACTGCTTTTACTCACCACCGCTCAACCTTATTTCAGCTCCGGTGGTCAAATAGCTTCCAATAGCTTAGTTGGTTATTATCGTGTCGAGGAGGTACGTGTCCATAATATCGCCACGAACGGCCAACAAAAGACATCTCTCTTCCACAGTGAGTGAAGCGCAGTGATGCCTGATTTATTCTTCGTCGTACAATGTGTTCCGTGCTGAAAATAGCTGATATACAAGCTCACAACGTGTCGCGTACGCAACATGTTGTGAGCTTGTAGATCAGCTATTTTCATCATGCGGAGAGATGCAGGCTCTGAGAACATTCAGAAACATTGCCTTCACAATAAAAACATGCAGCTTTCAAAAGTGTGCCCATATAGACAAGGAAAATATTTAAGAATTCGGTGGCATTTCACATTGCAAAAGAGCAATTTTTGTAAAAAAGTTCCTCCAACAATCCCCTCAATATAAATATCTAAGAGTGCATTAATACAAACTGAATGACCAGACATAGACGTCTGCAATGATAAGTTCAGGAAAAAAGAAAGAAAAAAAGTTACTATGTTTACCCAGGGTAACTGGACTAAAGGTACTATGTTTACCCAGGGTAACTGCATGGACTAAAGTTACTATGTTTACCCAGGGTAACTGGACTAAAGGTACTATGTTTACCCAGGGTTACTGGACTAAAGTTACTATGTTTACCCAGGGTAACTGGACTAAAGGTAGCCTACTATGTTTACCCAGGGTAACTGGACTAAAGGTACTATGTTTACCCAGGGTAACTGGATTAAAGGTACTATGTTTACCCAGGGTAACTGGACTAAAGGTACTATGTTTACCCAGGGTAACTGGACTAAAGGTACTATGTTTACCCAGGGTAACTGGACTAAAGGTACTATGTTTACCCAGGGTAACTGGACTAAAGTTACTATGTTTACCCTGCAGGGTAACTGGACTAAGCTCAAAAACTTGTTTACAGCCAGGTCCTGCTCATAGAACATTTCATGGTAGAGGTTCAAACCCAGGTAAACAAACCCATAATGTTTATAAACAATTACCAAATGTATATAAACAAATCCCAAATGGTGGTAAACAAATCACAAATATATGTAAACAAATCATAAATGTATTTTAAACAAACCCAAAATATTTGTAAGCTAATCACATGTTTATAAACAAGCCCAAAATGTTTGTAAACACATACCACAATGTGTATAAGCAACCCACCCCCCAAAGAAATGTTTATGAACAAATCCCAAATGTTTAAAACAAATCCCAAGCGTTACTCATTTACCTGCTTTTGTTCACTAACATTACAAAGATGCCCAAAGGAAAGGAAAGGTAGGCCTACTATGTTTACCCTGCAGGGTAACTGGACTAAGCTCAATAACTTGTTTACAGCCAGGCCCTGCTCATAGAACATTTCATGGTAGAGTTCAATGCCTGGTTCAAGGGCACTTCAGCGGTGGTAATTTTAACGTGCCGGTCCGGGGATACGAACTAGCGACCTTCCGATATCAAGACCGCTCCGCAAACCGTTCGGACACCACTGCCCAAAGACATGGACATGTAGTCAGTGTTCTGCGCTGGTTTTTCAGACGCCTACATTGATCTGCGTTACAAAAGAAACGGCCAAACTATAAAGTCTGACACAATTACTGATACAAAACGACTAATCCACACAATTAGCGACCACTGTCACGTGACAGTGTGCATTTCAACAGATCTTACGTTAGTTTTAGGCTACTATAAACAAAACAAAAATAGTATAACTTACTTTATCAGAGAAACAGCAACGAGGGACTTAGCTTAGCTACTAGCACAACTGTTGTTGTTGTGACTGGAGCAATGTGAGAGAAATAAGACGTTTGAGTGAATTAAGCCCTGGTTGATCAAAGCTCTGGGTTGTCCTCTGTGTGTCTTCAGGTTGAAAAGGACAGACAGTCCCTCAAAACGACCAACTGGTTCAAGTTTGTTCAAGTTTAGCTACAAAACGTCTGTTCACTTGGAATGGACGGACCCGGCGAACACAAATGGTTGTTGTGCACATGCGCATTAGCGCTGAAGCCAGTGTTGCCAACTCTCGTGAGAGAAATAAGCCAACCCACCTCCAAAAACAAGCCAAAACAAATCCAATAACATCCCCATATAATCCTAATAAAAATGATTTGATGCATTTATCATTATACATACTATGTATGTCTATGATAATTAATGTTTTAGTAATTTATTATACTAATAATTAGCTCATAAAGAAAATAAAGGGATCTCGAGAAAAAAAAAATGCCAAAAGTCGAGGAAAATAAGCAGACTTGGCAACACTGGCTGGAGCGTGCACTTAGCATAAACAGTCGCTAGGGGGAGCCATGGTAAAGCGTAATACTATGCAGCATAGGAATTATACTATAGCAAATATATTATCCATTACACCAGTGGTTTTCATTGATTGATTGATTGATTGATTGATTGAAATATTTATTAACAGTTTCTACTGTAGGTGGTCCCCATGTATCAAAATGATGGAGAGTTGGTAACCAAATAGACCCCTTTTTTAACCCTTGAGAGTGTAAAATTAAACCAAATGGACCCTTGGTTTCATTCTACACTCTCAACTATAACACTATAGAAACACTATAACACTATAGAAACACTATAGAAACACTACAACACTAGAAACACTATAGAATGATGACCATATGCTATAGAATGATGACCAATGCTATAGAATGATGACCAATGCTATAGCATTAATAATACATAATAATGGATATATTTATAACGCACTTTACATTCGCAAGAATCTCAAAGTGCTACAGCAGTGAATAAAAGCAAAAGAAACAGCACACCATTAAAAACATCTAAAAGAACAGGAACATTTAAAACATAAGGGCAAGGCTATAAAAATGGAAAGTTTTGAGTCCTCTCTTAAAAGCGTCTATACCGACTGTGGGGCTCTCAGGTGGGCGCGGAGAGCGTTCCACAGTTGGGGGGCGACCGAGCAGAAAGCCTGGGTCACCCATGGTGCGTAGGTTGGTCTTTGTGGCTTTGAGGAGGTTGGTGTTTGAGGAGCGGAGGGAGCGCGTTGAGGATTGAAGGGTGACAAGTTCCTATGACCAATGCTATATAGAATGATGACCAATGCTATAGAATGATGACCAATGCAATATGAAAACACATATATACTGTACCTGCGATTTGTGAGAATTGTTTATTTGCAATTTTGTATGGAAATTAATGCTATATAGGTTTGTATTGTCCAGTGTTTGTTCAACTATTCTGTTAGTAGTAGAGCTGGGCATAATTTATCTGTGCAGAGATCTGCTTTAATGGAGTATGCATACAAGGTTTTACTCTGGGAGTATGCATACAAGGTTTTACACAGATGGGTTTCTGAGGCTGTCTCACAGGAGAGGCTAGAGAGGACAGCAGGGAACTCACAAGGACACTGGATGCTTTGAGGAAAGAGCATAATTAAACTATAGCCTACATGCATACTGTATGTTCACTGCATTTTACTGGATTTTTATACTTGACATTCTCTTTACAATATGATAATTTTGTTGCACACTAAGTAAGTGCACTGAATGATATGTAGATCCTTTTACCATGAATTTGACATTTTTTATTTTATTTTTTACATGATTCAAGAAGGAGTCTCCTCAGTTCAAAATAGCAAGATTTATTGGCCATAATAACGTTGGGCAATATCAATATCAACTGTCAATTTTCAGGAACTCAACAGACAAATAATGCACAAATAATGAAAATTCGCCTGGCTGTCGCCCGCTGTTAAAATGTACTGTGATGCTCTCTGTTGTAAACATTGAACACTTTGCAAACCTTTACAAATGTAATTTCCAACAGTGATCAAAGACCGGGTCAAAGTTTAGGCTGCATTTAATTAGTATTTGTTATTTTTATTCTAACTCAAGTTTCCATCGGCGACACCGATGTTGCTTTGCTGTAAACCAGTGGTCCTTGAGGGGGTTCCAGGTGGTCCCCAGATAAATACATATGATGAGTTGGTAACCATCTGGACCTTAAAATGAAACCAACCAAACTATCAATAATGCAATAATAATAATGCAGCTTCCGCCTATACCTTTTCGATCATGTCAAATGAGTTTAATACATGATTCTTCTTGTGATGTTCCAATGGCATAAGATCGAAATAAACCATTCAAACAAATATAGAAATACTCAACCTTGGTCACATTTTTTCAGTGGCAGCAAAAACAAGTCAATGTAGTGCAAGTCCAACTATGGCCAGAACATCTAGATCAGGGGTGTCCAAAAGGTAGATCTACCAGTTGATCACAAAGGCTCTGCAGGTAGACCACATGACAAACTAAAATATATATATATCATTTAAAATAAAATGCTATTCCAGGAAAATGCTATTCCAGGACATTTGTAAAGCCAGAGCCGCTATTCCAAAGCCCCCTCAGGTACATTTATAAACTATTTTCAGCAATGAGAACATTTGGTGGGTAGATCTTGTTGAGCTGGTCCTTTTGAAAGTACTGCAGTAGCTCTCAATTCAAAAACATGTGGGCACCCCTGATCTAGATTGTAGTAAAAGGACCTTGGTCACATTTATCAGTGGCAACAAAAACAAAAACAAAAACAATTAAAAGTAATGCAAGTTCAACTTGTGCAACTGTGTGGCAAGAACATCTAGATTGTAGTAAAATATCTAGATATTTTTCTTTACTGCGGTAATACGGTTGTAGACGTAGAATTTGACAACCAGACAATCTCTGTATTTAACTGACTGAAACTCGTGTCAGTTAAACTATCTAGTTTAAGCCAACTAAATATGAACACTGGCATAAAAAAAAACTAAAACATAATTGCTCAGACACTTCAACAACTGATGGCAAAAACAAACATTCTTTGTTCTGTATTCATACATACAATTGTATAATACAAAACACTGAAGTCCTTAAACCAGAAACCTAACGCTAACCCTAAACCCTAAGGTAAGTAGGGAACATAGAACCTGGGGAACATAGGGATGACCCCGCTGGGGTCTGTTCAGATTACTTGAATGCCAGAAACTCTTGTCACAATGTTTACACTGAAAAGGGATGTAGCTCGTTCATTTTGTATTGATAACGAGTAGTTTATCGATCAGCCTTATCGAGCCCACTATCAAGCATGTTCTAGCAGCTATAGATCAGTTAATTTGTTATTTTCAGAGTGTTTGTGTCAGGCGTGGATGATTACACTCCTGTCTTGATTGTTTAATGTTGCTTAATGTAAATCCCTCTGGATAAATGCCTAAATTATAAACATGATGTCATGGGCCGCTATGCTCCATAACAGGCTTGATAAGCCCAAAGCTTATTGATAACGGGTACTCAATAAGCTTGTTATCAGATTTTATCGGGTATCGGTTATCAAGCTCAATCCCTAGTGTGGACATGCTGGTGTGTCTTGAGATAATTTGACTGAGTGAAACTCTTGTCACAATGTTTACGGTTGAAAAGTTTTGTCTCCAGTGTGGATACGCTGGTGTGTCTTTAGATTACATGGCTGATTGAAACTCTTGTCACAAAATTTACACTGAAAAGGTTTTCTCCAGTGTGGAGACGCTGTTGTGTCTTCAGATCACCTGACTGATTGAAACTCTTGTCACAGTGTTTACACTGAAAAGGTTTTTCTCCAGTGTGGATACGCTCGTGTCTCTTCAGATCATTTGACTGATTGAAACTCTTGTCACAGTGTTTACACTGAAAAGGTTTTACTCCAGTGTGGAAATGTTGGTGTGTGTAATGGCAATCCTTCACTTCAATTTTTGTTGCCCATTACTTCACAGGTGGTGGAAGTGATCGTACGCAGCAGTGCACACAGAAACATGAAAGATGGATGTCCAGTCGTAGAGCTCAGTTTTGCTGTATTTATTGAAGAGTTGTACAGATGATGAACATACCAATATGTAGCGATTATCCTGTTATTATGGTTTGCTTCTGGCTGCTGGCTGCATGGTAAGAACGGTGTGCTCCCACCATACCCTGTGTCTAGTTCCTGCCTAGTGCCCCTGTGTCACCTTTATAAGTGGTCACCTTCTACAAGCTGTGCCCCTCAAGACCGCCACCAGGTGGTCAAAAATAATACTGGTAATAATAATACAAACTAGAACTGCACTCTGCCGAGTGCATACTTGCTTGTTGCACACTAGTAGGCCATAAATGGCCTACTAGTGCGCAAGCAGAGCGCGCAAGTACTTTCGACCGCTGGAAACTATCACATCTCAGTATCTCTGTGAAGGAACGTTTGAAATGTATAATCATTACGTGTAACTATTTGCTACCTAACTACTTTTTTACAGAAAAATGAATCATTGATATGTGATGAAAAAGAAAAGGTATATAAACTGAATTAAAATATATTATACAGTATAATTATTTTATTACTTATTGTAAATTGTCAATTGTTTTAAATGTATTTCATTTTGTACTATAGTGATATTAATACTAAATCATGATCAGAGTAATATGTGTCTGTAACTTCAATTTCTGTAATAATACTTTCAAATTTGTTGAAATATACATCTAAAATACTTCCGAAATCTGTAGTTGGATTTGTATCTCAGTGATGACGTAAGAGAAATGGTCAGCTGTGTAATCTGGTCCCACCAGATACCACATTACGTCATCGTTGAGAGCTGGGACCAGAGTACACGGTGTGTATATGTATGACTAGCTCTCAGTGATGACGTAAGAGATATGGTCATCTGTGTAGTCTGGTCCCAGCAGACCAGGCACAGATTTACAAATTACAAATCACATTACAACTACATACAGAGTATGTAGTTGTAATTTGATTAGCAGTATACTGTGGTTACTTGGTTCCAAAAAGTGAAGCCAAGTTTTTTTCAACCGTAAGTCTGTGCCTGGTTTGCTGGGACCAGTTACAACATTACGTCATCGTTGAGAACTGGGACCAGAGTACATGGTGTGTATATGACGTAATGTTGTAACTTGTAACTAGTCCCAGCAAACCAGGCATACACTTACGGTGTATGACTAGCTCTCAGTGATGACGTAAGAGAAATGGTCATCTGTATAATCTGGTCCCACCAGATACCACATTACCTCAGCTTTGAGAGCTGGGACCAGAGTACACGGTGTGTATATGTATGACTAGCTCTCAGTGATGACGTAAGAGATATGGTCATCTGTGTAGTCTGGTCCCAGCAGACCAGGCACAGACTTACAAATTACAAATCACATTACAACTACATACAGAGTATGTAGTTGTAATTTGATTAGCAGTATACTGTGGTTACTTGGTTCCAAAAAGTGAAGCCAAGTTTTTTTCAACCGTAGGTTTGTGCCTGGTTTGCTGGGACCAGTTACAACATTACGTCATCGTTGAGAACTGGGACCAGAGTACATGGTGTGTATATGACGTAATGTTGTAACTTGTAACTAGTCCCAGCAAACCAGGCACAGACTTACGGTTGAAGAAAACTTGGCTTCACTTCGAAGAGACCAAGCGAAATGATTACTTGCGCGCTCTGCTTGCGCAAGTAATAATGCCTCTCTTCTAATGGCTCCTACAGTGTGTCTTCAGCTCACCTGACTGAGTGAAACTCTTGTCACAATGTTTACAATGAAAAGGTTTTTCTCCAGTGTGGATACGCTCGTGTCTCTTCAGATCATGTGACTGATTGAAACTCTTGTCACAGTGTTTACACTGAAAAGGTTTTTCTCCAGTGTGGATACGCTCGTGTCTCTTCAGATAATTTGACTGACTGAAACTCTTGTCACAGTGTTTACACTGAAAAGGTTTTACTCCAGTGTGGATACGCTCGTGTGTCTTCAGATGACATGACTGGGTGAAACTCTTGTCACAATGGTGACAGTGGAAAGGTTTTTCTCCAGTGTGGATACGCTCGTGTCTCTTCAGATCATTTGACTGAGTGAAACTCTTGTCACAGTGTTTACAATGGAAAGGTTTTTCTCCAGTGTGGATAACCTGGTGCGTCATCAGTTGACTTGATCGCCTATACCTCTTGTCACAATGTTTACAATGAAAAGGTTTTTCTCCAGTGTGGATACGCTCGTGTCTCTTCAGATCAGCTGACTTTCTGAAACTCTTGTCACAATGTTTACACTGAAAAGGTTTTTCTCCAGTGTGGATACGCTCGTGTGTCTTCAGATGACATGACTGGGTGAAACTCTTGTCACAATGGTGACAGTGGAAAGGTTTTTCTCCAGTGTGGATACGCTTGTGTGTCATCAGGTGACTTGAAAAACTGAACCTTTTGTCACAATGGTGACAGTGGAAAGGTTTTTCTCCAGTGTGGCCACGTCCACTTGTCTTCCCCCAATCATCACTGGCTTCAGTGAGTTCAGTGTCAGATTCAAGTTTAACTTCAACTTCAGGGCAGTGTGAAGAGATGTCTTCATCAACTTCACTTTTCACTGCTAGTAATGTCAACATTGACCAAACAGGTTCCTCTGGTCTTTGAAGTAGTTCCTCCTGTTCCTCTTTAACGTGTGGATGCTCTGGTTCCTCCTGGAGCAGACTGGAGCTCCTCTCCTGTTCAGGAGAAACTTCCTCTTTACACACAACCATGTGTTCAGTTGAGGTGCTGGCCAGAGGCGTCATTCTGTTTTCATCATCTTCATTTTTCACAGCTACTAATGTGAACATTGACCCATCACCCTCCTTTGGTCTTTGAAATAGCATCTCCTGTTCCTCATTAATCAGTGGAGCTTCTAGTTTCACCTGGACCAGACTGCAGCTCGTCTCCTGCTGTTCCTCTTTAATCAGTGGAGCTTCTAGTTTCACTTGAACGAGACATGGGCTCCTCTCCTGCTGTTCAGGGGAAACCTCCTCGAAATCTGGAAGGAGCAGAGGGGAGGTAACATCAGCAGAGAGACACACATTGTGTTTTCTGTCACTCTCTGTGATCAGCGTCTCGGTTGCTAGTAGATGAGATACAGCAGCATAATGTGACACATAAATACAACTGAAGCTACTGGACAAACAGAAACAAAAGAAACAGACACAGGTGGACAAAACCACACAAGACCAGGGCAAACATAGGACAGTATGCATTAGGGGAGACTGTTGTTATGCATTTGCATTATAGTCGGATGGCAGTTGACATAAAATAGTCTGTAGCGCTCCATATGCATCCTCGGGGGGGAATGTGAGCATTCGGCTGAAGGTGCTGCACCTCTGAGGCCAACAGTAGAGGTGGCCTTCTTAACACTTTTAATGCTGGGGAAATTTTCAGAATAAAGGGTGCTAGAGTGCCAAACAGATGAGACACACACATTAAAGGAGGTACAGTCTGCTCTAGGGGTGTAACGATATAGTAACTAAAACAGCAACATTGATTATGTATCGTATCGTTTTGCCATGCAAATAATCGATTGTATCAATACTATATTTTTGTGCACGGTATTTAGCAATTTTTAGAAGATAAAAGGGGATTAATGACTTAGTTTAAAATAATGTCAATGTATTTTAAATAGTTACTGTATCGATTTCAAATAATTTAATCGCATCGGATCACCATAATGAACCAATATCGTCCATGTATCGTATGTATCGTATGGCTGTTGAAATGTATCGTTACACCCCTAGTTTGCTCTGTCCCTTTTTGTAGACGGCCTCTTTGTTGTCTCGCCGGTCCAGGTGTTTATTCAAATGGACAACGCGTTGCTTTTTTAAAACAAGCCCCGCCAACAGAGCTAGCTCCCTTTGTAGGAGCAAGATACGGCCAGGTCTTTTGCAGGGTCCTTACAATATGTTTTAAACTCACATGTTCAATGATTGGTTTTTTTTCATGATTACATTCGTTTTTTCATGATTACATTTACTATTTTCTGGTTATCATATGCAATTCTACTCATTACCTTTTTCTATAGCCACATGGTCAGCATCAAACATTTTGAATGCTACGTCCTATGCTAGCTACGTGTGTATTCAGCTCTAGACAGTTCCCTCATCAAAAAGGTACTGCAGGGGCACGGTGGCACAGTTGGTAGTGCTGTCGCCTCACAGCTAGAAGGTCCTGGGTTCGATTCCCGCTCGGGGCGCTGTGGGTGCTGGCGGCGTGTTTCCTCCTCCGCGTCATCAGTGCCCATACCCGAAGGTGGGGTTGGCGAAAGGGCCTTTCTGTGTGGAGTTTGCATGTTCTCCCCGTGTCCCCTAGGGTAGGTACCCTCACAAAAACATGCAGTAATCCTGGTCTCTAAACTGCCTCCCCCTGGCCAGCCGGGGCGCCTGATGGAGGGGAAAGGAACTGGTTGGAATAACGTGTTCCTTCCACGCGCTACTTCCAAACAGGGAAACTCCCCCCTGTCAGGTGTAAAGGAGCAACTTGGACACTCAAGCATGAAGGAAGCATGAGTTAAGTCCGTTGCTCTCCCCAGGTTGGCGGAGGGTGTGTAGAGCCCAGGATCACATTAGATGATTGACACAGGGGTGAACAATGGGTTACAAAATCGTGGGATAAAAAATATATATATATATAAAAAAAAAGGTACTGCTTTAGACTTGTGCTTGAATTAGGCATGTACGTTTACCGTTTTCCTTTTTCTTGAACCGAATATGTTTGGGACAGTGGACACCTTCCTTGCATGAACAAAAACAAATCTAAATGTTTCGTTGTCCATTTCTGTACACCTAGCCCTCATCCAAACAAACTCATTTGCAATGACCTACCAACAGTGATGAAGAAGTGTGTGAAAACATGCAAGGTAGCTGATGATACCAATTTGTTCAGTGGCATAGCAGGCACTACCCCCATATGTTTTACAAATCTTTGTTGTATAAACCCGTCTGTCATCTCGTCTCTGTTCATTTTATGACAGTCACGCAGTCACAGTAAGTAACCTGAAACTGGCACGTGTGTTACAGCGGAATGTATGGGCCACGTGTCGAAAATAGCAGATCTACAAGCAGGGGTGTGCTGAAGGCGGCGCGCTAGTTCTGGGGAACACATTGGCTTGAGAGACGAGAGTTCTGAAGGTTTTTTTTTCATTTCCACAACAGCTACCAGATCACACGCCATGCGCCCCTTAATGCTGACGTCACGTTGCCAGGCTCAGTGGCAAAGATTTCAGCACTTTTTGAATCCAAGGTACAGTACAGGACAGTCAGAGAGGAGCACATGTTTAACTAGCTGTAAATAAAACGGTACCTACCCATCCTGTACAACTTTACTACGGGTTGCAGCGTTGCATCAAACAGTCCATGTCCCTGGCGGTCCATATCCCGCTGTTCCTCTGACCGTGATGAATGACTTTTGGAGGTCATCTCTCTCCTGATGGCGTGAGATCTCCTCCTGTGGTGCTCTGTGGAAATTAGGGATGTTGAAAATGGTTGAAAATCGACTCGATTTTCGACTAGTGCTCACGGCGATTCAAAATGGACGAGTCGAAAAATCTTCTTTTTTTTTCTTCTTTTTTTTTATTAATTATTATTAATATTTTGTAATGGCTTTTTCAAAAACGTTATAAAGTAACTGTTTTCAAAATGGGAGCGGGAACTGTAGGCCTATATGGGTGTGTGTGAGTGTGTGTCTGAACATGTCTGTGCTGCGCGCGTCTGTGCTGCTGTCTTCTCAAAGAGTCCTCTCGTGTGTGTGCGCACTGCGCATCTGCGTTTACTTCCTGCTTGCCCACAGCAAAGTAAATAAATACCTCGCCGCGCAAAATATGGCAGCTGCAGGTAGGAGTATTGTGTGGGACTTTTTTGTGAAGATTGATGACAACAAACGTGTACAATGCAAACTGTGCGGCAAAAAGTATGCATATCACTCATCAACTCACATGCTCAGCAAACATCCACGGCCAAAGAAAGCCCAAAGCCACATGGACAACTTTACCGTGCAGCCTCGCCACTGTGGCGCTCAGCGGGCTGAAAGGCTCACACAGTTGACAGCAAAGATGATAGCTGAAGATACCTTGCCAGTTAGCTTTGTCGAGGGTAAAGGCTTCCGTGCCCCGATGGCATTCGCAGAACCAGAATATACCGTGCCCTGTCGCTCAACAATGACAACCCGATTGGAGGGATCCTATCATCAGGTGGCCGCCTCACTCCGTGAGATTTTGACCAAAGCCACGAACGTCTCTCTTACCACTGACGCATGGACAGGTTTGACTACAGAGTCCTATGTGACAATTACCGCTCACTATTTTGAAGACTGGGAGTTGAAGAGTGCTATCCTACAGACACGAGCAATGCCAGAGAGACATACTGCAGAAAATATGTCCAATGTCCTAAAGGCTGCAGTTGAGAGTTGGGGCATAGCCGACAAAGTTGATGTCTGTGTCCATGACAACGCAACTAATATTGTGTTGGCACACACTCGTTACCTGGATTGGGAGTCGCATCGGTGCTTTGCACACACACTCCAATTGGCCATCAATGACGGCTTCAAATTGGCAGCTGTCTCTAGTGCTGTTGGGGCTGCAGCTCGTCTCGTATCCCATTTTAATCACAGCACCGTGGCGACTACTGCGCTCAAGGCCAGGCAGCAGCCGAGGGACATAGTTCAAAATGACCACCGTCTCATCCAACACTGCAAGACTAGATGGAATTCCATCTATGACATGTTCGAGCGGTTACTGGAGCAGAGATGGGCCGTGTCCTCGGTACTGTCGGACCGTGACATCACTTCACTCTCCGATGCGCGCACCCTGGAGCTTACTGATGCAAACTGGCACCTTATCGAGGAGTTGTTGCCCGTTCTACGTGCCCTAAAGATAGCCACCACAGCAGTGTGCGGGGAAAAGGAGGTGTCAATCTCAACCGTGTATCCAATCACAGCCACTCTGCTCTCCAGGTAAAAATGTGAAAGGTGCAAATAAAATACTAAATCAATAGCATTATTTTGTATAGGCCTATTACGTATCCATTCTGTGCCATTGCAATTTGCAAACTGTTAATATTAATATTAATAAAGTATAATTTAATCAATCAGGGATCTGCTACTGCAAGCTGATGAAGGTGCGAAGGTGCGGGAATTCAAAACCAAAGTGGCAGAGTCTCTCCGCTCTCGCATGGATCTCGACAGGCCAGACAAGGTCCAGTCGGTGTCTAAGAAAGCGGCTATGATCGGTTGTTTTTTGGATCCACATCACAAACATCTGAAGTTCACCACCGAGGAGATGAGAGAAGCTGTTCATGAAAATGTCACTGCTCTCTTGTCAAAGCTCCCGGACTTGGATGCTGCTGGGCCAGCTACTGTTAACGGGGAGCCGGACGAAGATGAGTTGGTCGCTGTCGCTGCACCCACCGAAAAAAGAGCTAAACATGTGGACGCAATGATTGACTTCTTCGGGGAAGATTATTTCGCCGCAGATGCCGCTTTGTCTGTTCAGGTCGAAATGGAGCGTTACCTGGGGGAAGTCGCCATCTCTCCCGCACAAGACCCAGGTCTGTGGTGGGAACTACACGAGAACAGGTATAAGAAACTGTCACGTTTAGCAAGAGGTTACTTATGCGTCCCCGCAACATCTGTGCCGGCAGAGAGAGTTTTCTCTGCTGCGGGATTGATATTAAATAGGCTTCGCACTCGCCTTACCCCTGAGCACGTGGACATGCTTGTGTTTTTGAACAAGAACAAGTCAGTGGTTTAAGCTAGTCTACTCTAAAATGTTGAGCTGCTATTTGTTAATCTCCAGGCCATATACTGTATAGCGTACATTATATGTTAATTTCAATTGTTAAATGAGTGTTGGCCTCGCAGCGCGGCCTTGGGGATGAATCATTTCATTTTAAAAAAATGATTAAGTTGTACTGCACAGTGTTGTGCAGTGTTACTGTAGCTCATAGTAGTCTACCTATTGGTCTTTTATATTTTGAAGGCTATTTGTTTTATGTCCGGTATGTAGGGCTAATGATTTCCAATTGATTTGGTCTGCAATGTGGCGTGATGGAAAGTTGGAAACGATAATTGCACAGAGTTCATGTTTAATTGCACAGATTTTCACTGTTAATTGTTACTTACTGTTGTTTAACTGTTAGGCCTAGAAGTATGTTTTGGATTTAAAATTGTAATGTTTTGCTGCTACGAACTGTAATTACAAATAGGCCTATAGTGCCCACGCACATGACTTTTGAAGCCTATAATAGGCCTATTTTATGGCGCTAATCGCGCTATGTGTCCATTTATTTTGGAACAGCTGCAAGTGTATTACTTTTCGTTTGTTTTGTAATAAATGTTCCAGGCCATATAGCTACATTATAATGTTTAATTTGCCATGTTTACTGACTGTTAATTGGCACCGGGAGTCTGACATTATTCTAATTTTGTCAAACGTCGGCTTTCTTATATAGGCTGATGCTGCCTACGGATTACTGTTCCGTGTTTAATAAACACATGTTTATTGGTTACAAAATGAAGTTTAATTTGTATTGATTTATTCATTTGATTCACATTCTAAATACTATGGGTACAGCTGAAGAAGTTGTGGCGCTTCAAAGCAATGCACCGTTAGTTGCGCTGTCCTCAACTGCTGCGCAGCAAAAAAAAAGAAAAAAAGGAAAAAAGTCGTTCGACACGTCGATTTTAGGCCTCGATTCGTCGATTGGCCCCACATGAGTCGTTTGGCATCCCTAGTGGAAATCACCAACAGAAAATAATGTTTAGTTATCTTTCAGCAACCTGAATGATCACAGCGTCCCGACATGCTGTCTCCATCATGGCCATCGGGACATAGATGCTACACACACACACACACACACACACAAACACACAGTCGTGAATACATGTTCAGGAGAGTTTATGAATGAATAGTACGGCTGCTTAGGGACAATTTGATGTTACTATCAGTGCCGGAAGTGCTTCAAAATAGGAGCTCTGGGGTGCCGGAGTAGTCTGAGTGCTTTTACTCTGAAAGCCATGAACCGGTAACAGTTTCATTAAAAAGTTGACTTTACAAAGTTGACCTTACATTGCTATCATTTTAATTTATACGATATATTAAAAAAAGCGTTATTATTTATATTGCGGGAGAGACGGATTAGGAGCAGAAATGAAGCGCCAGCATATATCGATCCATTCATCACCACGGAGAGCGCCCTGGATTAGGAGATACGAGTCATTCTTTCCGCCGCGCTAACATGGGAGTCAATGACAAGCTAATAGTTGCACAGAGCGTTAGCATACGGCAAGCGAAAGTCGAACGGGCAAAACAAAAATACATAGGAAACATTCTGAATATTCTTATCTCGCCCCGTATCATTGAGGATGCGCTAGGACGTCCAGCGACGTCCAAGGATCCACTCGGTTCGAATCCTTAAGACGGCCTGAGCCGTCGTATGTAAAACATTTGTTAAACGTGTCCGTGTTGTTTGATTAAACATAATATGCCACGAAAAATTGCTTAGTTGGTTATTATCGTGTCGAGGAGGTACGTGTCCATATCGCCACGAACGGCCAACAAAAGACATCTCTCTTCCACAGTGAGTGAAGCGCAGTGATGCCTGATTTATTCTTCGTCGTACAATGTGTTCCGTGCTGAAAATAGCTGATATACAAGCTCACAACGTGTCGCGTACGCAACACGTTGTGAGCTTGTAGATCAGCTATTTTCATCATGCGGAGAGATGCAGGCTCTGAGAACATTCAGAAACGTTTGCCTTCACAATAAAAGCATGCAGCTTTCAAAAGTGTGCCCATATAGACAAAGGAAAATATTTAAGAATTCGGTGGCATTTCACATTGCAGGTAAACAAACCCATAATGTGTATAAACAATTACAAAATGTGTATAAACAAATCCCAAATGGTGGTAAACAAATCACAAATATATGTAAGCAAATGTAAAATATTTGTAAACAAATCATAAATGTTTATAAACAAACCCAAAATATTTGTAAGCTAATCACATGTTTATAAACAGGCCCAAAATGTTTGTAAACACATACCACATGTGTATAAGCAACCCACGCTCCAAATAAATATTTATGAACAAATCCCAAATGTTTAAAACAAATCCCAAGCGTTACTCTTTTACCTGCTTTGTTCACTAACATTACAAAGATGCCCAAAGGAAAGGAAAGGAAAGGTAGGCCTACTATGTTTACCCTGCAGGGTAACTGGACTAAGCTCAAGAACTTGTTTACAGCCAGGCCCTGCTCATAGAACCTTTCATGGTAGGGGTTCAATGCCTTGTTCAAGGGCACTTCAGCGGTGGAAATTTTAACGTGCCGGTGTATCCGATTTGGATGAAATCAGATCAAAATGAAATGAAGTCATCCGTCGCCGTGGAAACGGCGTCTTCGGCGCAGATGTTCTAACGGCGACAGAATGCGTAGCTGTCCTCGCAAATGCCACTTTTTTTCTGTCACAATGCCAACACATACCCAATCCGTTATCCGATCCGATTCTTGGGCACTCACATTGCGATGTGGACCTTAGCCGCAGATCAGTATAAGCCTGGGACCGAGGCTACTCAGGCTAGCGCTAGCCGTATGTTTTGTTGTTATTAAAACAGGAAGACAACCCCGTCTTCCTGTGACTGTCTATCTCCATAAACGTTTGTTTCTGACGGGGTTCGACTTTGTCCTCCGTTTGTCGGCATAAAGTTCCCCAGTCATGGAGCGTATGCCTACTACAGTGAGCCATTCTAGCCATGACAATTTGTAATCGTAATCAAATCATAAGTTTTAAAAGCAGCCATCACAACTCAAAACGAACTGGGAACTAGATCAACTTGAAATCTCATTCAGATTCACACCGATTTCCAAAACGGCTGTTTAATAAGCCTACAGATTTGTTTTTAACATCACCATCTTACCATCATCACCTATATAAGTTCACCTTATGGTAATTAATGTTATACAGGCCAGTGGCCACATAGAAATAGTAAATATGATGCATGATAGGTTAAAGTAACAATTTCTTTATAACATGACCTAAATATGCCTAAAAGCCACATTACACTGACGTGACTTGGTCAGTCAATGTGCTCCAAATTATCAAAGCGAATGGTGCTAATGTTTCAGTTTCACACACAATATTATGCCCATTTAAAGCGTCAATATAAACGCATCAACGGATGACTGAATAAATAAATAAATAATTGTCAACATCTCACATAGGGATGCACCGAAAGGGAAATTCTTGGCCGAAACCGAATACCGAATATAGGAAACAGTTGGCCGAAAACCGAATACCGAATAGCCGAATACATCTTTGTTGTAAAGCTACCTGATTATGACAAAAGACATGATTATGGATTTTTATAATCGATTCATCGGGCGATTATTTAAACGATGAATCGATGAATCAGATCACCTTTTTGCAATTACCTTTAAAAAAATGCTTCACGTTATTGTAGGCATGTTGTAACTAACAATAAAGACAATACAAATGAATACTCCTTCAAAATTAATATTTTACCCCGTTTTTTATACAATTTGATTTGCCATTCCTTGTACTTGTAACGATACTGTTATCTGTAATGTTGACCGTGTATAGCTGACTGTCTTTCTTTCCATTTCTATCTCTGCGACCCCAATTTATTTTTTATTTCTATTGTAAAATCAATGTAAATTTTGAGAGTCTATTTGGTTCCATTTTTGCACTCTGTTACAGAACCTTAGGGTCCACTTGGTTTACTTTCTAACTATCTAGCTCTAGCTGGAACTCCCACTATGAGAACCACTGTCCTACACACAGTCTGTGTGGGCACGCACACACGCGCGCGCGCACACACACACACACACACACACACACACAATAGCGCGCTAGCTGATGGGGGGGAAAACGTTCTTATTTAGCAGCCATATTAGCATGTTCTCTAGGCTCTAGTATCACATATTGCCAAAGTTAAACAGCACTGAACAACTGTTCATTGTTAAGCAAAACGTTCACGGACGTTCTGCTTCTGCTTTAGCCCTATGTCCACTTCAATGCGCTGCTGAGATTACAGTAGCCTACACAGGTGGAACAATTAGGAGCTAACGAGCTAGTGCTACACTGCTAGTGTTCGTCCGTCGTAGCCTGCCTGCAAGCTCACAGATTCAGACATTGGGGAGCATTTTTGGTCATACGACAAAAGAATAGACAGTGGCGGTGCTCACAAATACCATGTTTTGGGACCTGTTTTGGGCATTTTGCAACCTGTTGATGAGCTCGCAGTTTTCGCGGAGCGCATCGCAGCCACAGAGACGCTCCGTGTGTGTGTGTGTGTGTGTGTGTGTGTGTGGGAGACTGAAGTTGGGGAGAGAGAGAGGGGTAGATGCGTAGCGCTCTGGTTACGTTCAAGACAATCGCGTGTTGTGTTTATAGCGACCCAGTGTTTTGACTATTCGGTGATATATTTTCGGCCTATTTGAGCCGAAACCGAATAGGCCGAAAATACATTTTTAGCCATTTTCGGCCGAATATTTTCGGTGGCCGAATTTTCGGTGCATCCCTAATCTCACATGATTCGAACTCCTCCCAATGTCAGCAGGAGCACACCAGTCTGAAGCATAGCCAGTGTGCCATATGCACTTCATCTCTGAACAGTAAAAAAAACTCATAGAGTACAAATCCAGTTATCACAACTCAAAACAACAATAGATTAACTTGAGATGTCAACACCACTGAATGACTGAGGCCCCTGGCTTATGGTGCATACTTAGTTTAGACTAGTCATTGGTTAGACATGCGTTAAGGTTAGGTTTAGGTGTTCTAATCCCTATTTCTATTTGGTCTTTGGCATCGTTTTTGTCTAGGATAGAGAAGACCCCACTAAAGAGTACACTATAACATGCAATGAAAAACATTTGAGAAATTGTAGCCTACAGAGTTATTTAGTTAGGAGATCTCTGTAGGCTATTGGATCGTTTATCAGCACCTTCCAATGGCCATACTGGCATACTCATTGGCTGAATGTGTCATTTCCAACTCTATTGTCGGCGCATGGGAACTAGGGGCTACTAATATATACTATTCTCTGCCTATCGGGACGTAACTCGGACGGCGCTGAGTCGGGTCTGGTGGCCGTCGCAACGCTCAGCACGGTGCCTCACGTGGCTCAAGGCCACCAGACACGGCGCGCCTCCGTCATTGACATCAGTGACATTATCACATACTGAAACACTGAGTATGCCAGTATAGCCATATTGGCCCTATTGGAAGGTGCTGATAACAGATAGTGTGTGTATATAGAATGGCGCACATGCTTCTGACTGGTGCACAGATGCTGACAGTTCAAAACTTCGAATCCCATGATGAGAGCCTTTTATAATTTATATTCATCCATCCGTTGATGCGTTTATTTTGACGCTTTAAATGGGCAGAATATTGTGTGTGAAACTGAAACATTAGCACCATTCGCTTTGATAATTTGGAGCACATTGACTGACCAAGTCACGTCAGTGTAATGTGGCTTTTAGGCATAGGCCTATTTAGGTCATGTTATAAAGAAATTGTTAATGTAACCTAACATGCATCATATTTACTATTTCTATGTGGCCTGTATAACATTAATTACCATAAGGTGAACTTATATAGGTGATGATGGTGAGTAGTGCTGCCAACGAATATTCTATATCCGAATATAGATTTGAATAACCGAATATATAAAATTAAGGTTCGAATTAAAAATAATAATAAAAAATATTTTATTTATTATTATTATTAGTTTTCGGTGCCATGGGTAAGCGTTGTGACTTGTGAGCTTGTAGATTAGTTATATTTGCCACGCGACACGCCGACAACGGCATACATTGAAGAACACAGACTAAACACAGACTATACAGCACAGCGCAGCGCAGTTCTGATTGGCTGCCTCGTCTCCAGCCATGTTGCCTCAGAATTCTTTAGGGTCACTAATTTGAGCATAACAGCGGAGCGCAGGCGCTAGCCAGCTAAAAAGTTTCATAACGTCGGCACTCGGCAGCAGACCCACAGTCCACAGATAATAATAATGCAGCAGAATTAACACTGCCTCCGTGCCTCGTTTTGATAAGGCTGTGTGGTAGGATTGCTCATTTAAGAAAAATGTTTTACTGGAGAAGGGAGAATGTATGCGTTCCGTTCCATCTCAGTTTTCAGCAACACCAATGCGCGGAGAGAGAGAGTTGCGCCAGCAATGTGATCTTAAATGTTATGTCTCAGGTTGTATTGGTGTAAATATAATTATTTTGAAATCCGAATGGCTCGAATTGTTCGAATCCACGTGGGTTTTTAAAACGAATATCCAAATCCAATTTTTGGACAATTACGGCAGCCCTAATGGTGAGATGGTGATGTTAAAAATAAAAACAAATCTGTAGGCTTATTAAACAGCCGTTTTGGAAATCGGTGTGAATCTGAATGAGATTTCAAGTTGATCTAGTTCCCAGTTCGTTTTGAGTTGTGATGGCTGCTTTTATAACCTATGATTTGATTACGATTACAAATTGTCATGGCTAGAATCGAATGGCTCACTGTAGTAGGCATACGCTCCATGACTGGGGAACTTTATGCCGACAAACGGAGGACAAAGTTCGAACCCCGTCAGAAAAAAAACGTTCATTTATTTACGGTATGCATTTATTCTTTCATCGATGCGTTTATATTGACGCATTACATGGGCTGCATAGTTAATGTATGTGACACATATGTTTACTCATAGTTGCATTTATAAAACGAATTGTTGTACATAGACAGTCACAGGAAGAAGGCGAGTGTCTTCCTGTTACTCAACAACAATCACAACAACAAAATACAGGGCTAAAGGGTGTGCAACCACAACGCAATGTGAGTGTATGTCCGTCTCCCCGACGCTTCTTAATCCAAACGAGAATCAGATCGGTATGTTTTGATAAGTTGGCATTGACGAGGACAGCTACGCAGTGTGGGGTCCGTGTAGGACCACAATGGAACATCAGCAGTTACTAGGACGACGGAGACGCGATTTCAAGTTGATCTGCTTTCACGTTAATCTTTGTCACCGGTCAGGGGATACGAACTAGTGACCTTTCCGATATCAAGACCGCGCTCCGCAAACCGTTCGGACACCACTGCCCAAAGACATGGACATGTAGTCAGTGTTCTGCGCTGGCTTTTCAGACGCCAATGTAAACATTACATTGATCTGCGTTACAAAATAAACGGTCAAACTATAATGTCTGACACAATAACTGATACAAAACGACTAATCCACACAATTAGCGACCACTGTCACGTGACAGTGTGAATTTCAACAGATCTTACGTTAGTTTTAGGCCAATCTGAGAATCCCATCGTCAAATATTCGGGAAAACAGCGCCTCCGCTGTTGTTCCTCGAAATTAGACTCTGGGGGCAAGCTCTGTTTAGAATTTCGATCAACCGGAAAAGGCCCTTGCTTTTCCGCCGAGTTCCACTACTACCGCTGTGCCGCACTGTTTTCATTCCTACTTTCAACCATTCCTTTGCGGAACAAAACATGGATGTAACGGAGGAGGACATTTTTGGTAGTGTGCTAAGGAGAGTTGCTGTTCTACACAATGTTGAACATATCAAACCGCTTCAGCACATTTGTTTGAAATATTTAATCGATCGACGAGATGTTTTATTATGTTTACCTACTGGTTTTGGAAAAAGCCTCGTATATCAAGTAGGGATGTCAGTAACGGATAGTTTCCCAACCGGTTAGCCGACAGGATTAACCGGGTCATTAACGGATAGTGGTTGATTTTTTTCTTTTTTTTAATAGGCTACCCCAAATGTAATATGCATGTATAGGCTACATAATTAAAGTTGGTAGACGAATGGTATACATTTATTTATGCTCCTTTTTTAAAAGACAAACAAAAAAGCAACATTTAACAATATAAATAAATTGTTGTAGGCTTAATCATCAATAAACATCGCATCTGCGCGTCTACAGTAGTCCTACAGAGGTCCGCCGGTTCTAGTCCAAAACATAAATAAATCCAGTCCAGATCTGAGCAACTTATACCTATAAAGCCACTGGACGCATGGGCTAAGCCTTTTTTTATTATTAAGGAAGATCAGCAAGCATGTCACCGTGTTCCGTTTGTTGACTTTTCGCTGACGAGAAAACCCTCAAACATCGATAGCACATGGCTAACTTGATAGCCGTAAGCCGTGCCAGTGTGGGGAGACGGATAAGAGGAGGAAGCGGCAGCGGCTGTAAACGTTCTCCCTCCAGGCCTAATGGCCAATAATGGAATTAATAATGCCAAGTAGGTCTCTGCATTTATACGGTTGACATGTGTTCATCTCGTCTCGCTGTCACTCGCTTACATTTCGACTACCGCAAGTCCGCAAAGCTACCCTTGTAGCCAACTAGCCAGAAGTACAACAGAGAACTTTGGGACATTGAGGGGGCAGAAAACCGAGCCAGAGCGCTGTTCATGCAGCCTGGAGTGTGACAAGCTGGGCGGCGCAAATAAGAACAATTTTAGGCATGTGTGCAACATGACAACTGTTTTAAAGTATTGTACAGTGACAAGTACAGTCTCTGTAATGTTTATGTTGTACTATTACTAAAAACGATCTAAAAGAAAGGGATTTAAGATCAGAACACGTATTTATTATTATGCAAATTAATCGTTAAAGCTGATAAAAATATCCGGATGTTTTTTAACGGTCGGCTAACCGGTTAGCCGGTTGTTTGGTGTTGTTTGTTGACCAGAGGAAGCCATGTTCAATAATAAGAAGCGTGTATAGGTTTGCTTCCAGTGGGACGAAATTTCCTAGCCGCACACACATGTAAATCCCGCCCACTAAATGTGATTGGGTGATTGCGCGGCTGACTTCCTGAACTACAGCGTCCATACTTGTAGGCCAGTGATACGTTTCTTTCTACTGCTTGCCGACAGACTAGTTGACGCGAGGCAACAGTCTGTCTTGAGAGACTAGTTTTAGGCTACTATAAACAAAACAAAAATAGTATAACTTACTTTATCAGAGAAACAGCAACGAGGGACTTAGCTTAGCTACTAGCACAACTGTTGTTGTTGTGACTGGAGCAGTGTGAGAGAAATAAGACGTTTGAGTGAATTAAGCCCTGGTTGCTCGAAGCTCCGGGTTGTCCTCTGTGTGTCTTCAGGTTGAAAAGGACCGACAGTCCCTCAAAACGACCAACTGGTTCAAGTTTGTTCAAGTTTAGCTACAAAACGTCTGTTCACTTGGAATGGACGGACCCGGTGGAAAGCGGCAGCGTCTAGTGAACAGATCTAATGAACAGATTTAAGACTTCCGGTGGACGATCTCTTCAAAATAAGAGTCCCCTCTAGAGTATGAAAAAAAGTTTCATTTGCACATTAAAACTACAAATTAAGCATTTAAATGATGCTATATGATGCTAGAAGACACACATTATGTTTCTGTGTAAAAATAAGTAATTAAATAATAATAATAGTAATAATAAAGTTATCTAAATGCATAAATGCTCATCACTGGAGTGCATGGACTTTATAAAGTGGACACTGGACAAAAGACGGCTCCGCGAGGCAACTATCTGGACATACCCACGCGTTCGGGGAGATGTCCTCTACCACAACCCAGTCTCCGCTAAGCGGGAGAGGTGTAAAATTCACAGCTGGAGCCCTTCTACTGGGGTCAATGCAAAAAAAAATACCGTTTCCGGACCCAGAATGGACACTGGACAAAGAGGCCTCCGTGAGGCAACTATCTGGACATACCCACGCGTCCGGGGAGATGTCCTCTACCACCCCACAGTCTCCGCTAAGCGGGAGAGGTGTAAAATTCAGAGCAGCAGACCTTCTATTGGGGTCAACACTCAAAAAAGTGCCGTTTCCGGACCCAGAATGGACACTGGACAAAGAGGCCTCCGCGAGAGGATCCCCCCTGTGGCATCCCATGATGCGGCACATTGTGCGGTCGCATTGTGCCACAGTTTCACTCCTGCTTCACTGAAACATATAACCTTAAGAGGACTAACTTTAATAACTTGAATGAATCCTTTTACAACAACACTGTCTGTGTCTTTATCCTCCCATTCTTTTTTAAGGTCCATCAAAGCTTTGATCTCACTGTTATCCTTCCATCCTTGTTTCCGCTGTTCATATTTGACCTGTCTGTACAAAGAAGTGTCTTTGCCAACTCCGCTACGATTTCCAGCTATTAAAGACCTTGGGTCTGCATTGTTTACTGCCTCAATGTAAGCATTATGTGCAAATCGGTTCATCATTGATCTACCCAAGTTTGCACGCTCTGTGCTTCTAATGTATCTACCTCTCAATTTGTCCTTTGTGTGATATATGTTGCCAGTGTAAGCTATATGAAATATGCCGTCTTCGAATGAATGGAGATGTATTTTAAAGGTCATCTCACATGAAGTATGCCGACAGGCATACTTCATGACTTCTTTTGTCCAGTGTCCATTCTGGGTCCGGAAACGGTACATTTTTTTGCATTGACCCCAGTAGAAGCTCTGCTGCTGTGAATTTTACACCTCTCCCGCTTAGCGGAGACTGTGGGGTGGTAGAGGACATCTCCCCGGACGCGTGGGTATGTGGTCCGGAAACGGTACATTTTTTTGCATTGACCCCAGTAGAAGCTCTGCTGCTGTGAACTTTACACCTCTCCCGCTTAGCGGAGACTGTGGGGTGGTAGAGGACATCTTCCCGAACGCGTGGGTATGTCCAGATAGTTGCCTCGCGGAGCCGTCTTTTGTCCAGTGTCCACTTTATAAAGTCCATGCACTCCAGTGAATAGCATTTATCCATTTAGATAACTTTTTTATGTTATTTAATTACTTATTTTTACACAGAAACATAATGTGTGTCTTTACAATAACTGTAATGTAATAATAATACTAATAATGTAATGTAAAAATTATTTAATTAACGAATGAATTAACCTTATTATATTCTGAAAGCAACCGGATGTCTTAAATCTTCTAGCTCTCAGACCGGAAGTTCTAAATTTGCTCATAGGACGGAGCCGTGGAAAGCCTGGTGAGGCGACGTTAGGCGAACACAAATGGTTGTTGTGCACATGCGCATTAGCGCTGGAGGCAGTGTTGCCAACTCTCGTGAGAGAAATAAGCCAACCCACCTCCAAAAACGAGCCAAAACAAACCCAATAACATCCCCATATAATCCTAATAAAAAATGATTTGATGCATTTATCATTATACATACTATGTATGTCTATGATAATTAATGTTTTAGTAATTTATTATAGGCCTACCAATAATTATCCCATAAAGAAAAGAAAAGGATCTCTGGAAAAAACAAAGATGCCAAAAGTCGCGGGAAATAAGCAGACTTGGCAACCCTGGCTGGAGCGTGCACGTAGCATAAACGATCGCTAGGGGGAGCCATGGTACAGCGTAATACTATGCAGCATAGGAATTATACTATAGCAAATACATTATCCGTTACACCAGTGGTTTTCATTGATTGATTGATTGATTGAAATATTTATTAACAGTTTGTAGAATTACAGTAAATTTCAAGCACAGAGACTGTTAACTGTGAGTGGACGACCCAATTAAGCATTTACAACAGTTTCCACATTGTTCAATTCATCAAAACATTTAGAGTTAGAGCCACGTGGTTACAACAACAAAAAACCTTTAACTACGAAGTAGCCTAAGTAATAAACACTTTTGTTTGGTGAACAAAGGCTACACTCCTGTTGAATCTGTAGTGTGCATGCTCCTGTAATGTTCATATAATTGATTGATTAGCACCACACCATGACCACTTGAATAATTGATTTATTAGCACCATATCATGACCAATTGAATAATTGATTTATTAGCACCATATCATGACCACTTGAATAATTGATTTATTAGCACCATACCATGACCACTTGAATAATTGATTTAATAGCACCATATCATGACCACTTTAATAATTGACAGAATGTAGAGATATTCTGCTTCCTTGACAATGTTGATTTACAATATTACAATCACAATGTTACGTAAAATTAGGATTTGCATGTGAACGTTGACGTAATGACGAAACTAATAACACACATATACAGTGCAAGTTTAGTTGAGTGTTTGTGCTTTTGTTGTTTATCAATCTGTATTAAATACAGCTAAAATAAATGTTATTTTAGCTCATAAAAATGTTTGCACTTTTTCCAGACATATGCATGCACTGTGCTTTTGGCAGTGTTATTTTATTCTACTGCGTTGATTGTTAAGCCCATTTAACCCATTCTGACCTGAGATCAGATTCATACGAGGTTTCCAATGGATACACACTGGTCTGATTAACCCATTCTGACCTGAGATCAGATTTTTAAAAAGTCAGTCGTTCTTCGATTTTTCAAAAATAGCAGACCTACAAGCTCGTAGCGCGCCACCAGATCTGCTATTTTTCAATAGCTAAAGCATAACATGATGCTAACACAAAAATGGGTTCCCGTTCAGAATGGGTTAAAGCAGGACACAGATAGATGTGTGGCCTGTTTTTATTCACATTAATAATTAGTGCATATCATTTTGAAAACATGGATATCATGAACAAAACAAATGATCCTTCATCGAACTGTTTTTTTTTATTGATTGAAATATTTATTAACAGTTTGCAGAATTACAGTATACATTTCAAGCACAAACTCAATACAAAGACTGTTAACTGTGAGTGGATGACCCAATTAAGCATTTACAACAGGGTCCACCATGTTCAATTCATCAAAGATGAATGGTCATTGGTATAAATTACTGTATGCTTTCTACCACCAACTTTGTCCTGAATAAACTATAGTAAATTATAACAAAAGAGATTATATAAATGTAGAATAATAGGTAGACTTGACACATATTGTCATTCCACAGTTCTTAGTTAATTGAACAGGACTTAATTTGCACAGCAGCTGCAGACCTTGAGGTCTCTATGTGGGCGGGGCTCATTGTAGTACAATTAAGGCCACATGGGAGGAGCAACACACACACACGCACACGCACGCACCCACACACACAGTGACACACACGCACGCACACATGCACCCACACACACACACACACACACACACACACACACACACACACACACACACACACACACAGTGACACACACGCACCCACACACACACACACACACACACACACACACACACACACACACACACACACACACACACACACACATGGGTGCATGGGTAAAAGGATGAAGGGAAAGGAGGAGATAGCGATGGGGGTGAGGTGGGGGGGGGGTCCATGTGGAGGAAGGGGGAGGGGGTGGGTGCTTTGAAGGGGTTGGTGGGTGTGGGTGGGGGGGGGGTGGTGATGAACTGCAGGGCATGCATGTGGAATTGGGGGCAAACGGGAAACAGCGCCCCACCCTACCCCCCACCCCCTACAACACACTCCCTCTCCTGGTGTCAGATCAGACTCACCGCCGCCCGGACCACAGCGCTACACCACATGACCTCAGCAGACCGCATGGATCCAAGTATACTTTACTTTATTTTCTCTTTCATTTATTTATATATATTTTTTATTTTCACTTTTGCTCTTTGAGGGTTCTTGCATTTGTTTGTCGCTCCCTGTGTGTGTGTGTGTGTGTGTGTGTGTGTGTGTGTGTGTGTGTGTGTGTGTGTGTGTCTTTCTATCTACCTAGATCTCTCTCTCTCTCTATGACTCCATCCTTTACTTTTCTTCCTTTATTACCTTCTTCAGTTTCATTTATTAATCTCCTTTATTCATTGTGTCTTTCTGAATAATATGAATATTTCCTGTTTATTTCCGTCCTTTATATATGGTAAACATGCCAAATATCTTGCGTATTTTAAAAATGTTGTTGTTCATTTCATGGGACAGCAGATCTGTGGCGTAGAGCTGATGGGGAGGGGGGGGAATTAAAAGATTTCAGTGCACTGTGCCTACACATGTCGCGACCGCAGGTCGCGACATGTGTAGGCACAATGCAAGGAATAAATGCATTCGCCATGTATCCGAAGGAAGTCTGATCCAATCACTTTTAGATTTCTCCAGTTTAATCCTGAGTTTAAGTTTTTTAGTGTTCAAGATCTAATTTTAGGCATGTTTAAGCCTCGAGGAAAATCCGTGTTGAGGTTCTTAATCCACTGTTTTTCATTAAAACGTCTTTGTCCTACTGTCCAGTTAGGATTGTGTTGAAGTCCAGCGCATTTTAGAGCTCCAATGCCGTGCGCCATAAAATGTTGCACCAATCTTGTGGTTGTCTTTTTGGCATTGTTAATATTGTATCTGTGTCGTCCCAGCCTAGTACCTATTGTTTTACCTGTCTCTCCGACATATTGTAAACCACATTTTTCACATGTGATTAAATAAATGCAGTTGCTGGTTCTGGCTGTTATTTGTTGTTTAATCTCCAAGACGCGTTTTGTGGTTCTATTTTTTACTAATTGTTTGGGTTTGAAGTATTCTGGTCCCTGGCGTGCTGGTGTGTTGATTTCTTTTAGCTTGCTGTGTACTAGATAATCTTTAAGGTTTTTATTTTTTCTGTAGGCCGATATAATTTTATAATCTTTTAGAAGATCGTCTGTTCGGTTCTCAAAATTCCTTTTTATTCTGTTGTTGGCTAGTGTGCTCTGTGTTGAATAACTGGTTATCAGGGCCAATTTGGGGCCTGTATCTCGCACTTTTATTTCTAAGAAGGTTTTTTGGGCTTTCCGGAGGAAGGTCCTAGTGTATCCTCTTAGTCTGAGGGCATTAAATAGAGTTTTACAAGCTATTTTGAAATCACTTCTTTGCGTGCAAATCCTATGGAATCTTAGTAGTTGTGATTTGACTATTCCTGTGTAGGAGTGTGTCGGGTGGAATGACGTTTTGTGTAATAGGGCGTGAGTGTCTGTTTCTTTAAAGAATACTTTTAAGTCTAGTTTCCCATTTGTGTTAAAGTTTGGGCCCTTGAAGATTGTTACATCAAGAAAGTCAATCCTTTCTGTGTGTGTCACATATTTTATCGTTATGGATCTATGATGGCTATTTAAAACATCAATAAATTCCTGGAATTCTTCTTGGCTATGTTCCCATATTCCAAATATATCATCTAGAAATCTATAGTAATGTGTCGGTTTAAGTCTGCATTTTTCTAGTGCGGTCTGTTCCCATATGCTCATGTAAATGTTTGCATAAGATGGTGCAAATCTCTTTCCCATGGCCGTGCCTTTGATTTGTAAATAGAATTTGTTGTTAAAGGAAAAATCATTCTGGGTTAGATTTAAGTCTAGTAATTGGAGTATTTCCTCCTCTGGTCGACTTGTGTCTGGGTATTTACTAAAGACTTCCCTGACTGCTTGGAGTCCTGATTCTGTTTCAATGTTTGTGTAGAGGCTGTCTATATCTATTGAAAATAGAAGGGCCTCCTTTCCTACTTTAATAGCTTTAATTTTGTCCACAAAATCGTAAGTGTCTTTTATAAAACTGGGGTGTTTTATCGACAGTGGGTTCAGGAAATATTCAATAAACTCTGCTGTCTGATACGTCTCGCTGCCACAGTCCGACACAATTGGTCTCCCGGGTGGAATTTCATATGGTATTGTCCATGAATCCGGGCTTTTGTGTATTTTTGGTAAAAGATAAAATATCCTAGCCCGTGGGCTATCCTGTCCTATTAAGTATTGGTGTTGTTTGGCGTTTATGTGCCTTTTGTCCTTAAGACTGTTTATGATGGCTATGGCCTTCGTAGCTGTCTGCATGTAAATGGGTTGGTCTAATTGCCTATAATGGTCCTGATTGTTGAGCTGTCTCTCACCTTCTAAAAGGTATTGGTGTCGATCCATAATTACTATGCAGGAGCCTTTGTCTGCTGGTTTGATAATGATTTGTTTGTTGTTGATTAGTTCCCTAAGTGCCCTGGTTTGTTCTATTGTGAGATTATCTTTTTCCTTAATGTGTCCTGGTATGCGTGTTACCGTATTCATGTCCTTCTGCATCAGTCGTTTAAGACTGCTTGGGATTAAATTCTCAGACGGTTCCCAGCTTGATTTTGGTCGAAAAGGCAGTATCTCCGTTCCTTGGTCCATTCCAAAGTGTGTAGCTAGTTTCAATCTGCGGTGATACTGAGAAAGGTCTTTCTTTAACCTGTTGGTTTGTTGTTTATAGATATCCAGTGTCGGGACAAAGGAAAGTCCCTTTTCCAGCAGTTCGGTCTGGTGTTGATCTGGCTGGAAGTAATGGGACAGATTAATTATGTTTGACTTGCCCCCCCTCCTTTCTGGGTTTATGGGGTCTATAAGTTTAAACTAGTAAGCCAATTTACAAGCATTGCTTTGCCTGTCTCTGTTGTCCAATGTACGTTATCAGGAACCACTTTAAACTCCCTGTCATCCAATTTAGGGAGGTAATTGTAGGTAACAATATTGCGATTTGGGGGGGGGGGGGTGCTGGAGCACACAACCTGATGATCCGGACAAATTATAGTAAGGTTCATCTTTATAATAATAATAATTAGTATTATATAATCTTTCTCCTTCTCTGTTTTTGAGGGGCGCCATGCAGCCCTTCCTATATTTTAACCCATTTTGACCTGGGAACGATTCTGCAAAATGTCTTCTATAAATCATGTCTGTTTTCTTGAAAAAGCAGTTTTTCTATGTCAGTCGTTCTCAAACACTTTCATGTCACTTTTCACGATTCTTCAAAAATAGCAGACCTACAAGCTCGTGGCGCGCTATGAGCTTGTAGATCTGCTATTTCTCAATAGCTAAAACATAGCATAATGCATAACACCAAAAGGGGTTCCCGCCCCAAAATGGGTTAATGTTTGTTTTAAAAACGCCATTGACAATGAAGGGAAAATATATGTCATATTGTCCCTCATTACGTCATATTGTCTCTTCTTTATTGTTAATGGCGTTTAATGTTTGTGTTGGCACCGTTTGTGTTACATCACCATAATAATCAACATGAGTTAGACTTTAATATATTAGCTTTTTTCATATAGCCTATACCATATACCATATGTGTGTGTGTGTGTGTGTGTGTGTGTGTGTGTGTGTGCGTGTGTGTGTGTGTGTGTGTGTGTGTGTGTGTGTGTGTGTGCGCGTGTGTGCGTGCGTGCGTGTGTGTGTGTTTGTGACTGTGTGCGCGTGGTAGAGAGAGGAAATGCAAATACTTCCCATGTAAGGCCACATATACTGTTCATTCTATCAAGTTCCAATTACAAATTGCATTTTTTTGTCTAAAATGAATTATCCAATTTATAGCCTACAGTTGCAATAGACCAGTGACATCCGAGCACTTCTCTGTGGCAACCTACAGGCCTATATCTGTGTTAGCTTAGCCTCTTTTCTCACTTCACCTCTGCCACATTTCTATAGGGAAATGTGAGCTGTACTCTATGTGTTCTCTATACTGTGTGGACTACTTCAACAAACAATATCTACTACTGTATATCAATTTAAAAACAGCACTTCTCTTTTCCATCGGGTCAAATAATAGCTGTGTCTTACTGTCTTTTAATCTACTTGTTGACCCCCCCCTCCTCTGTGTGTCTCTCTCTCTCTCTCTCTGTCTCTCTCTCTCTCATTCACGTTCTCCCTCGTCTCTGTCATTCTGTATGTCTGTATATCTCAATATGTTGCAGGCTGCAACGTAAACCCTGAGTTTGGACATGGCTGCAACTTGCAGCCATGTCCAAACTCAGGGTTTACCCCTTTGAGCTGCAGTGTCCCGTGGTTAACCAGTTATGACACTGCATGGCGTCCCTGGCCCCCCTAAAAGGGTGTGTGTGTGTGTGTGTGTGTGTGTGTGTGTGTGTGTGTGTGTGTGTGTGTGTGTGTGTGTCACTGTGTGTGTCTGTGTGCGTGCGTGCGTGTTTCAGAGCCTCAAGGAAGGGAAAGCACATGATTCTTCAGTTTAATCTCACGTGAGAGAGAAAGAAACACATGACGTAGCCATTTTGTCTCATGCATGTTCTGCATTGCTGCCTCTCTCCCTTCTCCAGGTCAGACAGACAGACAGAAAGACAGACAGACAGACAGACAGACAGACAGACAGCGTCCAGCGTTTGGCCTGCCCTCTACACGTCGCCTCGCAGCTCGACTGATTTCCTCTGGTGTTCAGAGTGGATTGGAAGTTTTCTAGCACCATTTGAAATCGGTTGCGTTGAAAGGGAACCGCAATACAATACTTTTTATTTATTTTTACGTTTGTTTTTGTGGCTTTCGCCTCTATTTTATTTTTGAGTGGTGCAACCACTCCTACAACAAGCAATGTCTGTGTACCTGTGTACCTGTATGTTGTCATGAGCACGAGTATGTGACTTATTAATACCAGTAGGGGGCATCAGAAACGGAGAGAGGGGTAGTGCTGTGCCTGCTAATGAGAGAGAGAGAGAGAGAGAGAGAGAGAGAGAGAGAGAGAGAGGAGGGGGGGGGGGGGGGGGGAGTTGCACCACTCGGTTCACACAGGTGTGATTTTTTAATAGAGGGACAGACAATAGGCTGACAGGAAAAGGGGGGGGGGGGGTGACATGCAGTAAAGGCCGTCGGGATCGGGAGTCAAACCCGCGACACTGCCAAGCTGTTATGGGCGGGCTGTTTCTCTGTTGGTTTTCTGTTTTTTTCCTTTCCCTATATGGTCTGGCAGGGGCGTGTGACTGGCGACCTGGGCTGTGACGTGTGGTATCTACCTCCTGTGGAACTACACACCTCCTCCTCATCAAGCCCAGCTGTATAAGACCTGGCTCTTCACTCCAGCCCTTGCCGGTTTATTCAGTTACTATCGTGTTCTACACCGCCTGCCTGCCTGCCTGCCGACCAGCTCTACATAGCCCTACAGCCCCAAGCCTATTTTTGTTTTGTGAAATAAATATCTGAGTTTGTGAATCCTGGTCCTGAGTTCTGCTTTTGGGTCCTATCTCACTAAACCCTAACAGAATAAACCGGCCAAGATGGACTCAGCTAACTCAGAACCAGATTTACGAAAGGTTCTTGAGAACCAAGGAATACTATTGGGACAACACCAACAAGCTTTGCAAGAACTTTCTAACAGCAATCAACTCATGATAAATCAGATTGGCCAGTTATCCGCTGGCATGAACCTGTTAACCTCTCAACTCATTCCTGCAGAACCAGCCCCGCCCAACCCACAGCAACCTGCTGACAGAGATTCATATGCCCCGGACCCAGAGCCATTCTCCGGTGATGTGGATAAGTGTCGTGGTTTTTTTCTCCAATGCTCCATGGTGTTTATGCAAAGACCACTTACCTTTCCTACGGATCGATCTAAGGTACATTATGTAATGGGGCTATTGAGAGGAAGGGCGTTGGCTTGGGCAGAGGCAGCAAATTCTAATCAACCTTTGACTACGCTCACAATCAATGATTTTGTGTCAAAAATGAAGGGAGTTTTTGATCATCCGGATCACAGTGGTGATGCTGCTAAACGTCTGCTATATATTCATCAAGGTTCCAAGAGTGTGGCAGACTTCTCTGTGGACTTCCGAATCCTAGCTGCTGATGCGGGGTGGTGTGACCAGTCTCTTCGTGGGGTTTTTATTAATGCTCTCAGTGAACAGATGAAGGATGAGCTTGCTTCTCGTGATGATTCCACTGACTTTGAATCCCTTGTTTCTCTTGCCATTAAGCTGGATAACAGGCTGCGTGAGCGACGCAGAGAGAAAGGGAGCCGTCCTCGTCCTCCGCTTTCCTCTCTCCCTTCACCACCTGTTGTGAAATCTCACCCCTCGCGGCAATCTGATGAAGAGGAACCCATGGAGATGGGTCGAGCCCACTTGTCCCCTGATGAACGCTCTCGTCGGTTCCGGGCGGGGGAGTGCCTGTACTGTGGTCAATTAGGTCACCTGCGCGCTGCCTGTCCCACCCGACCAAAAGACCGGGCTCGTCAGTAGAGGTGGGGGTACTGGTGAGCCATGCAGATTGTTCTACCCTATCCAAAACCAGAATGCAGATTCAAGCTACTTTATGTGTCAATCAGGTCCCTTTGCCACTGTTTGCTCTTGTAGACTCGGGTGCAGATGACAGTTTTTTGGATAGTAATTTTGCCGACCAGGCTAAGATCCCTCTTATTCAGTTGGAAAGACCACTTACTGCTAATGCTTTGGATGGGAGATTGCTGGCCCGTGTAACCCATCAAACTGTACCTGTGTCTTTGGTCCTATCTGGCAATCACAGGGAGTTAATTCAGTTCAAGATAATTACCTCCCCCCAAACACCCCTTGTGCTGGGCTCTCCTTGGCTAAAACTACATAACCCTCACATTGACTGGTCTGCTGGAAAGATTCTTAGCTGGAGTCAATTTTGTCACTCTTCCTGCCTGCGATCTGCTCTGCCCCCTGCTGAGGTCACTGTTGCCTCTCGTCCTGAACCTGTTGATTTGTCCTCCATTCCTGCTGATTATCATGACCTGGGACAGGTTTTTAGCAAGGATCTGGCTCTCTCTCTACCGCCTCATCGTCCTTATGATTGTGAAATTAATCTGCTCTCTGGTGCCCCTATGCCGTCTAGTAGACTTTACAGTCTGTCACGTCCTGAGCGGGAAGCCATGGAAAAATACATTAAAGACTCTTTAGCTGCAGGAATTATTCGCCCATCTTCCTCTCCTGTGGGAGCGGGGTTTTTTTTTGTGGCCAAGAAGGAAGGTACTTTGCGCCCTTGTATTGACTATAGAGGGCTTAATAACATCACAGTGAAAGACAAGTATCCTCTGCCTTTAATGAACTCTGCTTTTGATTTTCTCCATGGAGAAACTGTGTTCACTAAATTGGATCTCAGGAACGCCTATCATCTGGTCAGAATTAAAGAAGGAGATGAGTGGAAGACGGCCTTTAACACGGCATTGGGTCATTTTGAATACCTGGTAATGCCTTTTGGACTCACCAATGCTCCTGGGGTTTTTCAAGCCTTGGTAAACGATGTGTTAAGGGACTTCCTGAATCGTTTTGTGTTTGTGTTTCTTGATGATATACTTATTTTTTCCAAGAACATGTCTGACCACGCTTCCCATGTCCGCCAGGTTCTCCAAAGGCTGTTGGAGAATAAACTCTACGTGAAAGCCGAGAAGTGCGAGTTCCACGTCGATACGGTCAGTTTTTTGGGCTTCATTGTGGAGAAAGGACAGATGAGAGCGGATCCAGGGAAGGTCAAAGCAGTTGCAGAGTGGCCTACACCCACTACCCGTAAGCTACTTCAACGATTTTTGGGGTTTGCTAATTTTTACCGCCGCTTTGTGAAGGACTATAGCAAAGTCGTGGCGCCTCTTAATAAGCTCACCTCCACACTTGTCCCATTTCGTTGGCCCCCAGAAGCAGAGCAGGCTTTTTATGAGCTCAAACATCTGTTCACCACTGCTCCTATTCTAGTTCATCCTGATCCCTCCCTGCAGTTTATTGTGGAGGTCGATGCATCTGATATAGGGGTGGGGGCAGTACTCTCTCAGCGGTCCAGCCAGGATCAGAAGGTGCACCCTTGTGCTTTTTTTTCTCATACCCTTGACTCCTCCGAGCGTAACTATGATGTTGGTAACAAGGAGCTGCTAGCAGTGAAATTGGCATTGGAGGAGTGGAGGCATTGGTTAGAAGGAGCTGAGCACCCATTTATTGTGTGGACTGACCATAAGAACTTGGCCTATATTCAGTCAGCCAAACGTCTA
Organism: Protomyctophum bolini; assembly: GCF_963924005.1. Lineage (NCBI taxonomy): Eukaryota > Metazoa > Chordata > Actinopteri > Myctophiformes > Myctophidae > Protomyctophum > Protomyctophum bolini. Next base: position 1,189,912 of record NC_137883.1, on the reverse strand, counting down.
AATTCTCGCCAGGCTCGTTGGGCCTTGTTTTTTGGGAGGTTTGACTTCACCATTACCTATCGTCCTGGGTCTAAGAATGTCAAGCCTGATGCTCTGTCCCGCCAGCACGCTCCTGAGGAGCAGCCTCCCAGTCCAGACACCATCGTCTCCCCTTCCTCAGTGGTGGCAGCTGTTTCCTGGGTAATGGCCCACCTAACCGCCTGTTTGTTCCAGATTCAGCTCGTTCTCAGGTCCTTCAATGGACACACAACTCCAAACTTGCGTGTCATCCGGGAAGGAACCGCACTGTGTCACTCCTCAGGCGTCACTTTTGGTGGCCTTCCATGGAGGCAGATACCCGGGCATTCGTCTCCGCCTGCTCCATTTGTGCCAGGGGGAAGGCTTCTCATCGTCCACCTGCTGGTCTGTTGCTTCCATTACCTGTTCCCAGTCGTCCCTGGTCCCATATAGCAGTTGACTTCGTCACTGGGTTGCCCACCTCCCAAGGTAACACTGTCATTCTCACCATTGTTGACCGTTTTTCTAAGGCAGTTCATTTTGTGGCACTTCCGAATCTCCCTACAGCCTATGAAACTGCTGATCTATTGGTGAACAACGTTTTCCGCCTTCATGGTATTCCATTGGACATTGTTTCAGACAGGGGCCCTCAATTTGTATCTCATGTTTGGAAATCATTCTGTAAAGCATTGGGTGCAACTGTGAGTTTATCGTCTGGTTTCCACCCCCAGTCCAACGGCCAAACGGAGAGGGCTAACCAGGATCTGGAGGCTGCCCTATGGTGTGTTGCTGCTGCCAACCCTGCTTCGTGGAGTACACATCTGGCTTGGGTGGAGTATTCGCATAATTCTCTAACCAGTGCTGCCACAGGACTGTCTCCCTTTGAGGCCTCTTTAGGCTATCAGCCACCGTTGTTTCCCTCCCAGGAAGAGGAGTTGGCTGTTCCCTCCGTCCAAATGAACCTTCGCAGATGTCGTAGGGTTTGGAGAGATGCACGTGCTGCTCTACTACGCTCTGCTGAGAACAATCGGCGGGTCGCTGACCGCCATCGGGTGGAGGCTCCCAAATACAAACCAGGTCAGAGTGTTTGGCTTTCTTCCAAGGATGTCCCACTCAGAGTGGAATCTAAGAAATTGGCCCCACGCTATATTGGTCCTTTTGTGGTGGAACGGGTCATCAATCCATCTGCTGTCAGATTGAAGCTGCCAAGCTCTATGAGGATTCATCCTACTTTTCATGTGTCTCAACTTAAGCCAGTATCCTCCAGTCCTCTCTGCCCTCCTTCCAAGCCCCCTCCGCCCGCCCGGATCATAGATGACCACCCTGCTTATACTGTCCAGCGGCTGCTGGATGTTCGTCGCCGTGGCCGGGGTTATCAATATCTGATAGACTGGGAAGGATACGGTCCGGAGGAGAGGTCCTGGGTTCGTCGGTCCTTCATCCTGGACCCTCAGCTGGTCAGAGACTTTCACCTAGCCCATCCTGAGAAGCCTGGTGGGTCGCCAGGAGGCTCCCGTTGAGGGGGGGTACTGTTATGGGCGGGCTGTTTCTCTGTTGGTTTTCTGTTTTTTTCCTTTCCCTATATGGTCTGGCAGGGGCGTGTGACTGGCGACCTGGGCTGTGACGTGTGGTATCTACCTCCTGTGGAACTACACACCTCCTCCTCATCAAGCCCAGCTGTATAAGACCTGGCTCTTCACTCCAGCCCTTGCCGGTTTATTCAGTTACTATCGTGTTCTACGCCGCCTGCCTGCCTGCCTGCCGACCAGCTCTACATAGCCCTACAGCCCCAAGCCTATTTTTGTTTTGTGAAATAAATATCTGAGTTTGTGAATCCTGGTCCTGAGTTCTGCTTTTGGGTCCTATCTCACTAAACCCTAACACAAGCTCGGGCTATACCGGCCAAGATGCCTGGACCGCTGAGCCACGGCCTAGGCCAGGGTTCCCCAATACATTTTCCTCAAGGGCCATATTTTGACTAGCGTACCAGGCTGGGGACCGAGTCCGCACGCGCGAGGTCGAGGTCTTGCCCTGAAAATTCATTTTCAGGACAAGACCCCATTTGAAAAGGATGCCCAGTTTGACATGCATAGGCTACTGCCCCCCATGTAATGCCATTTATATCTGGGACCCTATCCAGGGGCCACAAGGGGGCGGAACCTTGGCCTAGGCCCTGCAATACAGTACTGTATGTAAGCAAGCACAGACCAGTGCATATATGTGTCTCACTCGCAGAGAGTGATTCTGAAAGTGAAAGCATCATGACATTTTTTGTAAATAACAGACAAACACATTATACAGTACGCATTGTGAGTCTGTAGACAAACAAATGTGTGAATATAGCCAAATTCCAATACCCAAAATCTCAGCCACTCGCTCACTCACACTCGGGTCACTCCACCATGGCAAATTATG